>NC_072731.1:206226749-206551619 GCF_026930045.1 Uloborus diversus
CAAATAGAAAGTTTTGCGGGTAAATTAACACTATGAATAACCAGTTTTGAACTTTTCTTGCCGTGACATGCATTCTTTCTCCTTCCATTTAAAGACCTAGCCGGGATTCTACGTTAAATCTGCCCATGCGGTTTTTTCGACTCGCACCTGGAGAATCATTTTAGCGTCGGAAAAAAAAATATTTAGCCAAATTTTCAGCTCTTTATATTAACGACCTACGAGTTTTTTCAAAAAAAAAAAAAACATGTTTTCGATTTTTTTTTTCATAATAAAATTCCAAATTATTCGATGTTAAATTTTTTTCCTTATTCTTAGTCATAAATACATGGAAAATTAAGTATAGTTATAATTTTCAAACGAAAAGCCGATTTCTGGCAACGGAAATAGAATTTAATTTTTTTTCAATGCTTTTCTGAAAAATGTCACTCACCAAATTTTGTCATAAAAATATCTTTTATACTCTCTCAGGATTTTTTTTCAAATTTTTTTTTAATGTGGCGGAACAATACGAAAATAAATAAATAAATAAATAAAAAGGTTTTCTTTTTCAGAATTTCGTGTTTAAACTAATTTAAATATTTATTATTGCGAAAAAACTTATTTGAACTAAGTTACTAAAAAAATCGTCCGCTGAGTAAAAAAAAAAATAATAAAAAATGTTTTTTTTTTATCGAAAATACCATCTTACTAGAGAAAAAACAAAAAGGAAACCAAGACAGATCCTTTTATGAAGTTATTCGGAGTGTAAAAAACAATGATTAAAGAGTTTTTAAACGATTTGTTGACGCTATTTTGAACTATTTTTCATTCTGGATCTAATAAAGACCAACATTTCCAATATTAAAGTAGCTGCTTTTTATAATTTAGACTCCGTTTAACATATTTGGTTTAAATAACTGATATTAGATAATAGTTTTCAACAATTTATGATGGTTTTTTTCAAATAAGGTTAGTACTAACCACTGTCCTTCATTCACAACGACATTGACTTTTTCATCAACTAACAGCCGACTCTATATTTTAGCATGCTTTACTATTTTCGCCTAATATCGAGCATGGATAGAAAATATATAATCGCTGCGATGTGTGAGCAACATTCAACAATGCGGCTACCAATAGCACAGTCACAACAATATCGAAAATCCCCAGTGATGCCATTCTTATCAGACTGATAATCAAGAAAGCAACGATATGTTTTTGACTTAATGCGTCGCGACTTCACTTCAAGTTTTATGATATTAGGTGTGACAAAATGGAGTTTAATCGTTCCATCTTCATTCATCATCTCACCTAAATATGATACAGCTTGAGTCAAATCATGTCAATATTTAACGAATAAAAATAATTTTCTTAGACTTTTGTTTCTTTTTGAAATAGTGTCTCATCCTTTATCACCAGTAACGTAGTCTGCCGTGGGAAGGCAAAAGGCAGTAATAGCAAATGTTTCATTTTTCAGTTTTTTATCACTCCTGTTTGTCTTCTATTTTCTTAAGCTTTGTTGTACAAGCTTGTTTATTTGGTTTCCGCTGTAAAAAAAGCACTGGGGGGGGGGCAAAAAACTTACGTTTCCCTGTTGTTAGTAAGATATCCTAAACTCATTTCTTCTAATGTTTCAAAAACTCATTGCAACTGCAGTTGTTTTTTGTGCCACGGCCCGCATTCGATTCCACTGACAGGATTGAGTGGGAAGGAGAAAGTTCAGTTTTTTAATTATTGCCCATTATATGTATAATAAAAGAAAAAAAAATATGTGTCTTATTCACTGCGATTCTCCCCTTTGTTCTAAAAAGAAGTGCAGGTAAGGAATATAGTATTTTTGAAACTGACTTATTTCAGTGTCCTAAAGCAATGGGACAAAACAGTTATCTTGCTTGTGAGTGCACTGTTAAAAATACAGGAAGATTTTCTGGTAATTGTTACTGTAAAAATTGCATCGCCGACGCATCGCTGATTTTTACGGTAATTTTATACCGGAGAAATAAGCGATCCCAGCGCCAACTGGTTGCTGTGGCCTACCGAGAAAAACCGTAAAATTTTACAGTAACATTTGATTTTTACGGTAATAGTTACTGGCAACATGGATGCCAGTAACAATTACCGTAAATTTTCCGGAAAAATTTTAACAGTGTGGAGAAAATGGGACTTACCTATTAAAAAAACTTAAATGATCCCAAGTTTTTCTGTCACTGTTGAGGCAGCTGAGAGCTCGACTCTCGTTTTGATTAACTTGGGAATTTAATATCTGAAATAAAATGATGGAAAATAAGAAAAGTTTGAAATGCATATGCATCTACAAAACATTTTACCCAGACACATTTAAGGAATTGCTGGATTTAAGAAGATTACGAGTATCCGCGAAAATTTTGCACTTTCGATACATATCTAAGCACTATTATGTTATCAAACGTAAATAATGTGTACAAAATAATAACTTCTAAGTGAAACATGTAGAACCAGCCTGGGTAAGACGCATTAAAGACTTTCAGTTAAACGTTGATCATACTAATAAATATAAAAGTATTTTATTAATTCAAATAAAGTAACAACGATGACTATTCATCAGTACCAGTGTTTGCTCGATTCTTTGGAGAACTTCTTAAAAAGCAATCATGCCCTAAGCGAAGAACATTCTATGAATATTCTATTGCGCTCTTTGAACTTAAAAACTTAATCAACTCCAGATCCTCATTCTGGTCCATTTAGAATACCAAATTTCGATTGAATCCCTGCACTATGATTCGCTTGAACTAATTGCTATGAGCGACAACTCATTCCACAAACTGTTTTCGTTCAAATATTTTTTAGCGTTTGAAACACAGCAGGGCCTAACTTTATGTAAAAAAATGATAAATTTGCGTCAATTACTTGCCCCCAAGATCGATAAAGGTCACAAAAGATGGCATTTTTGACGTTTTTTTTTTAAGCATTTTTGAGACCTAAAACTAGCTTGCACTAATTAGTTGACACGGCAAAAAGTAGTGTTGTATGGAAGGCAAGTATACGCAATTAAAAAAAAAATGCACAAATTATTCAGGCAAATTCAATGTGCTTTCAGGGTTCTTAGGCCGAAACGTTGAAAATGGCGTATTTTACGGATATTCAAACTGTCATAACATATTGAAAATGTTTCTCTTGCCATTATTATACTCTTATGTGTCTTACCATAGCAATAAAATTCATTGAGGAGAAATGCCTTATTTTTTTTCCTTTTAATTTTTAAACTTAGCTTATCGCCGAAGTCTTTTTTTTTTTTTTGTACTATTTGCATCTCTCGCTTATTTTTTTTTTTATCATACAGTTTGCAAAGTAGAGTAAAATTCTATTGGTCTGTGACACTTATGTTATTTTCGACAGTTATTTGTTTTTTATGTATGACATTAATAACATTTAGATGAAATTGAGGACAGTTGATCCCCCTTTTTCGATGGAACTCGCAACCTTTTGTTTGATTTAATGGACTTAGATGATCTAACGTTGCATATTTTGAGCTGTTTTTCTCCGTTAAATGCTATTCCGTTTTTAAAATTACACATAAAAAATAAAATATTTTGTAGAAAAACGAAATGATGGTAAAAAAAAAAAAAAGTCTTACTTGTACAAGTGGATTTAAATTCAGAGTAGAGTAGACATGATCTTGGGCGAAAAGAGCTTTTATAAGTGTTTTAACTGTAAGTCAAACATATATTATTGCGATATGGTTATTATTTACCCATATAACATATTTGTTTTAAAAAATACCAATCACTTTTCATAATGCACTAAAAAGGGACATTTTTTTTTGTAATTCTTTTTTTTTTTTTTTAAGCTTTCTTAGAAATGTCACATAAACTGACGATTGAAGGGATAAAGGATTTCCCACACCCCATTACACTCGATGTCGTTCAAAGAAATTTGTTTTTTCCTGCATGAAACAAAGCTTGTCCCAATTTTTTACAATTAATTAGTACAGCAGGGATAAGGGCTTCTAATTTACCGAAATGTCCTAAGCTCAACTCAATTCAAGCCCGGAGCTAAATAGCAAAATTTATTACTAGAGAGCAGAATTTGAAAGTGACTTTTCAAGCGTTTAAAACTTCCGTTCTTCAGCGCTTAAGGGATCCCTTAGATTCTATAGCTATTCAAGTCGATACAGGTAAATTTGGAACCCGGGAAAGGATTGCTCTTCAAAGTGCTCTTTTTTTTTTTAAATACCTCGGTTATGCTTATTTCTATCAAGTTCTTTTTTCTCCCGGTAGGTGTGGGATTGTGCTCTAATTGAGAGCTCTTTACTTAAATTCAATTTTCTACGGAAGGGAGAGGAGGATTTTCATTCTGTCGAAACCGGAATTCGTAACCCGCTCCTTTATCCGATTCTTTCTAATGGGACGATATAAATAATCGCGAACCAATAATACTGTCAAGAAATCTTCAGGGGTTGGTGAAGGCTAGCGGTTTTGGGCGGAACCACCTAGTTTTTTTAACAAACATGTCGGTCAATCAGAAAGTTAGTTTGCACTGCTTCGTAAATATGGTTCATCTCAGACAATTTTGCTGACAATGTGTGGCAACACTTCAGACATGTACCTTGATCGTGTGACGTAGCGGCTTCCCCAAGGCAAGTTTAGTTTTCTGAAAATCAGTCGCAAACGTGTCTCGACAGCTGCAAGTAGCGTCCAAATCGGAATGGCGTGCAGCGATTTGATTTTGTGGACAAAAAGGTGCAACTGCACTGAGAGAAATTTATAGGCAGTAGCACGAAGTGTATGGTGAAAATACAATGTCACGTTAAGCTATCGTAAAATGGTGCAATATGTTTAAGAATGGACGTACAGATATCGACGATGCTGAGCGCAAACGAAGACCCAAGTTAAGGTGGGAGGAGTGGAATGACCTTCCCTAGCAGCCTAAACCTTTCACCTCTTGACTTTCATGTTTTTGGCACCATGAAACAAGAACTTTCAAAGCGACAGTACTATTCGGATGACGAAAGGAAAGCTGCAACCCAACTATAGTGATCGGACATTGGTTTCTTTGCAGAAGGCATCGAAAAATTTTGTACCACGCAGCGACAAAATGCTTAAGAAACGGAAGTGGTTACGTTGAAAAGTAGATTTTGAATCGAACTTCAAGATATCGGTAAAAGTTATTGTAAAAATTCTATCTTTTTTTGTTTTAGTTTTTCGAGCAGTGCTACTAGCATTTTGACTGACCCTCGTAGTTTTTACTAACTGTTGATTTTGTTTTGTTTCTAGTTTTAGTTTCACATGGACAAACTGTTTTTTTTATCGGTAAGTATTAACTATGTCGCAACAGTAATTGTTGTGTTTGCATTTAGAATACTTTTAATGATATTTTTGTCCCCCGGATCACGTCTCTTGCAGACTTGGATCATATTTCCTGGAACAAGGAAGACTTGATCCTTTTAGTCCGATATTTTTAATATCTTATTTTAAATATTTTTTTAAAAACGGCACATACAATTTGACAGGTAAAAAGCCTATTCTTAATATGTAACGTTTACATGTTTCAGTAAAGCGTAAAACTATGGTAAGTAATTTTCAAAACTAGTAGCAAACACAAGTAATTCAAACAAGTTCCGTCTAGAACTAAATGAGCCTACTTTCCCGTACAGCCATTCTACTTTCTAGTACCTGATCAATATTCTTAAAAAATAGCTAAAATCGCAAATTGTTTTCAAACATATTTTTTAAATATTTTAAGCTGATTTCTAGGAATAAAATATTCCTCACTTATCTAAAAAAAATTAGATGCGTAAAAAAAAAGAACAAATAAAATAGCAGCACCTTTTTCAACAAAGCAGCTAATACAGTTTTTTCATTAAAAAAGATCTTTATCAGCTTTCGAAACGAAAAAAATAATAATTAAAATTAATAAGCTCATTAAAATAAATACATCATATCAAAAAAAAAAAAAAAAAAAAATCGTTTCTTTTTTCCCCTGTTGCCAAAAAAATTTTTTTCAATTAATTAATGCACTTACCAAAAAAAAAAACAATAAAATGTCAACTTAAAGAAATTGTTTTCATTGTCAAAAAAAAAAAAAAAAAAAAGTCTATGCATATCTTTATGTAGAAACATAAATGACTTCGAGTTTATTTGCCGGAAACTGAATACCTAAAATTACAACTTTAACGTGAAAATAAAAACAAGTCCTTTCAACAATAATTATTTCACAGTTAAAAATATAGCTGCGGAGTCGGAGTGGAAGTCATCTCTCATTTTTGAGATAAAGGAGTCGGAGTCAAACATCCAAGAATCGGAGTCAGTCAGTTGTCCTCCGTGTATAAATTGTTTCCAAAGCTTCGAAGTCGGGGAATCGGAGTCGGATTAGTTTGTCGGCACAGGAGTCAGAGTCGGAGTCAGGCGCCCCTAAATTCTCGGAGTCGGAGACTGGAATTTGGTGTCAAGCTATTTAAACAAAATTTGTTTGAAGTAAATCCGCCTTCAAGTACGGAATCCACATTGACTTTCAGTTTCCCCGTAGGCGCTAATGTTAAAGAATTTTAAACTGTTCAAAATTGAACGGAAAATTGTTCAAATCGAAAAGATATATTATATACAAGTTTTGCATCAAAAAGCCTTTTGCTACAAAGTTTGTTTGAAGGAAATTCGTCTCACAGTTCGAAATTGCCTTGAATTTCCCCGTAGGAGCTAATGTTAAGTTTTTTGAACTGTTGAAGTTGAACAAAAAAATAGTTCAAATCAAAAAGTGAAATATGGAAATGAGGTGCCCTTGCCAAGATCTTTCGAACAAAAAAAAAAATTGTTTGAATTGGACTATTCATTCAAAAGTTATTAGGGAGGGACAGACAGACCGACGGACCGACAGACCGACAGACCTTTTCCCCCCATCTCAATACCCTACTTTCCAATTTTTAATTTTTCGATATTTATTTAATTATTTTATTTATTTTTGATTTTTTTTGTTTTTCGCGATATTTTTTAAGATGCATTAAGCCTTCTTTCATGCTTTTTTTTTTTCTTTTTCTGACTTTTACTGGGAAAGTAGGCTAATAAAAGCGTCTTGTGTACTCTTGATACAGTACCCATTCAGTTTTTTCGCTTGCAGATATATAATACTTTTTCCTCTTTTAAGTACTTCTTTAAAAACAATTTTTAATATTCTGTAGAAAGGGTTCAGACAAAATGGTTAGACATACGAGGGTTATGTTTTTTTTTTTAAAGATCCGATCAATCGCATAGTGAAAACCAGAAAGTCAAACGATGACGCTGTGTGTAGATTTGTTGCGCAGTCTCTCTAGTAATCAAGTAAGATTGTGCAATGCATCAGGTCCCTATGGTTATTTCGGAGTACACAGTGAACGAAGAAACTTGCATCGAACAACTGCGTCTCTCGCTAAGTGTGTAGTGTGTACGGTTCAACTCTATTGTCTTTCTGCACCACAATGCGCGGCCACACACTGCTGCTTTAACCAAAAATCTCCAGCAGAAGGTTCGCTGGACAGTGTTTGAACATCCTCCATACAGCAGAGACTTTGCACCTTCCGATTGTCATCTCTTTGGTAACATGAAACGCTGGACAGGAAGACAGACTTCGGATCCGACGGCGAGCTGCAGACCAGAGAACAGAATTAATTGGCAGAAAGCATAGGCGGCTGCCTTCTATGACGAGGGTATCGAAAAATTGGTACCCACGCTACGACAAATGTCTTAGTCAGAGCTTCGACTACGTCGATAATTAGTTGGGTGGTGTATGTACATATATTCCATATAAAATAGTTGTCATTGTCTTTGTGGTCTTCATTTCGCGATTAGCCCATTCCATGACCAGCCCGAAAAACCCTTAACGCGCATGCCGCAGATAACGAAACGGAGTTGCTTTTTGCTACGTTGTAATAACACTTTTCTCCCCATTTTGCTATCGGTATTTTAATGTTGTTTTTGCTGTTCAGCTTGCATTCGAAAATCGCTTCGCTTTATTTGTTTTTTAAGCACTGAATTAAATAGTGCAATAAAATACAAGGTTGCTAATATGTGCTGAAATATTCATACATTTACGCAGTACATAACAGGAAAAAAAAGAAACAATAGAGGATTGGACGAAAAGAAATTATTTTCATAACACTAATTATTTTATTGATTTATTTTTCTTTTTGCTTTTATCTCAGTATATCTTTTTTTTTCCCTTTTACTGTTAAATGTAAGATGATCTATCTTTCAAAAGGCCTCAACAAAAACATTCTTCAAACAATTGACTGATCGATCCAACCTGTGACCAAGGAAGTTCAATGGACAAAAACGCTTTAACTGTGGGAATGATTTTCTAAGAGGATAAAAAGTATTCTTCGGTGCCTTTTGATATATTGTGACACTTCAAAACGACCAATAAACACAGAGACATCCCTTTGATGGCAGGACTATGGTCGACTTTTATCGTAATTCAGTTCAAGCGTGGGAAGTAGTTTAAAGATAAATGATTACAAAAGATCAAAACTTGCGGCTAATCCCCTATTTCCCTAAAGGATACTTTTGTGCATGCAACTAAAAGCCCCCAGCTGAGAGAGGAATAACTAGACCGACTGGGAGGTCTTTATTCTCCAAGGACCCTCTTTGCAAACATCTGAGCAAGTTTAGTTCCATTCAAAGAATGGTCAGAAGGTTTTAGTGTTTTGTGGTCAACCCCTTCCACATTATTTTCTTACAACAAAACAGTTTAGCTCAGAAAGGAATTTCAAAGCAAGCTTTTATGCTTATATGACGAAACATGTCTTCAGAAGGAAAAAAAAAAGGAGATCTTGCTTGAAATCGAGTCGGATTTTAAATCTTTTTTTTTAAACATACTTGGATAAATTTTAGTTAGTTTCATATGATTATTTACTAATTATGGCAATTTGATTATTGAAAAGAAACCAAATATTTAATTTATATTTTTAAAATCTCATAAAAGAAGGTACAATTAAAGCATTGGAGCTATTTTAAGACAATAAATAATATCTGAAAAAGAATGGGAGATAAGGAATGTTTCGTTTTCTTATGAGTAAAGCGTACAACAAAAGAACTCAAGATATTATCATTTTATTCGTACTGTCGTATCTATTTTATGTTTTACATAGTCAACTTTTACGTATAGTTAATGCAGCCGTCATTTTTTTTTTTTCGTGAAATAAAAAATATTCAAAACCGTATCACTAAAAATCCATCAAATGGTGCCCGCGTATATAAAAAGATATAATTTGCGTTTCAAAATATCATGATTTAAAAAATAAAATAAGTAATAAATAATAATGATAGTATACAAAAAAAATAAAAAGCGTAGTAAACACATTTATAATAAAAAAAAACATACTCGTACAAAATTAAGATATATGATAATTTTAAAAAAATATATTGCGTAAAATAAATTATAAAATTTGAGGATTATGAACAATTTTAGGGAAGGATACTTGCGTAAGAAGGTGGATTTTTGATAACAAGAAAAACATATTTCTGTTTATTTGCTTTATTCAGGCATAGAAATATTGATAAATATGTAAGGAAATATTTTCACACTTGTTCATCAGGAGTTCAAATGCCAGAATGCTAAGAAACAAAGCTTCCACGAAAAGGTAAAAAATATAATGCCTGATTATTTGAAGCATTATACGTGTCCCCATCAAAGAGTACTTGAAAAGTTAATATCTTAGTAAAATGAAATAAATTACAACAAGTTCCGTGAAATACTATAAGTTACATCCCTTTTGTCTCAGAAAAAAAGCTTGATTACCGCTCCCCTAAAAGCTCCAGAACCCAACAGAGAAGCGCAATAACAGGGTTCTGCCCCTGGAAGGATCGCCGACACATATTCGGCCGAAGCAAAAACTGCTAGAAACGCCGTGACGACACAGGATCGTCGAGGGCAGTTAGGAACCATTTTCTTGCGACGAGCCTGAATCGGCCGGAGCAGTATTAACACAAACTGCGCGGCCGATCCTGTATCGGCCGGGGGCAAGGAATGGGTTAAATCGATTGAACCTTGAAAAAAAAAAAAAAAAAAAAACTCGTATAAACGATTTTCAAACATACATATGAGACAGTACTTAACAACCTAAGCATTTGAATTTGCGCCCATAAGGCGCACCGATGATCTTTTATTGGGTGCACATATGCATCCGCTGCGGTCAAAGGGATTATCAATATTAAAAACTAGAAAATCGTCCGTCAAGGTATGACGGATGAAAATCGCTTCAAAATTTGAACGAAGTCATTGCATGTTTGGGGATATTTTTTATACTTGAAATTGTAAACCCTGCCTTCAGCGGATTAACCCAAAAATCCAGTAGGTAGCGTTCATTGTTGACCATTCTTACGTTTCTCCATTCCCCTAAAATGACACAGTCTTACCAGTAAAAACAGTTAAGTTACCGAATCGAGTTCAGCCTTGTCAAAATAGAACCTTTCCCTACATGTTAAATATTACCAAGACGTATTATCAAATTATCACACCGTGGTGCGAGTTTCATTGTTGAAATTCGCTGGTTACTCGATCGTTATCTATTCTATATATGAGGATTATCCTACCCCATCCTATTGTGCAAAAATTTTATTTATATTTTAACTATTGCAAAACAAAAAAATTAAATATAATCAAGATATCAGAATTATTTTAACACCCACTTTTAATCTAAGAATAAATAATTTAAAAAATTCAAAAATATATGCACATCTTGATTTACTGTAAAAACAACCTTTTTAAACATTTATTTCCAGTTTTTTATTTTGTCTCTTTCACCAAATTAAATAATAAGGCTCTATATATTTTTCGGTGTTTTTGTTGTAAAACAACAAATAATAAGAAAAATAATGAAACAGGAAATATTGTTAAAAAAATTTATATGAAAGATTGAAATAAATGTAATCGACAACTATCATACTCCAAAAAAATCGTTTTTTTGAATTTTTCTTTTAATTCGTTTTTCTTTTAGTTTCTTAAATCATAAAATGGTTATTTTGACATGTCCAGTAGTCCCTATTTTGATATAGGTATAATCACAAAGTTTTTTCTTTGCTACACCAGTGCAAAGAGTGCACTTCTAGATATAGTCTAGAAAGGAAGCCTGTTTTTTGAATTTTCCTGCACCAAAAGTCGCACAAAAATTTCTAAAAAAAGCCCGAAAACACGTTATTGTTTTAAAGGATTTTTTATGATGAAATTACATTTTTCTGAACAGTTATATTCAGTAAAATAACGTAACTTGGGAGATATGTTCTTGGTGTTTAGCTAAATGAGTTGTTTTTATTATTTGAATCACTTGAAATAGGTTATGTGATGAAAGAACGTAGTTCAGAACGTCTTCGTATTAACTATCAGTCTGTGTTGCTGTATAAAACATTACCACGGCGCTCAGAAGTAGCCACCTTAAGTATATCTCTTTTGAGGGTGGCAGAAAAATCTATCCCACTTGTTAAAAATTATGTCGTCATCCTGCCACTTATAAGTACATTCTGCGCTGCATAGGACTTTCAAAGGTGAACTTAGCAACTGATCCCCTTGTAGTCATATATTTTTGAGTGGCACAACAGCCTACTGCAGTTGATCTGACTTATATGAGATCTTTAAACAGAGAAGCAACAACTGCACCATAAACTTTACCAGAAAAGATGAACAATACTTTCTCTAACAAAAAAAAGGATATTTTTACTTAGTTTTACTGCAATGTGGAATTCAATGCTCAATTTCTAACTTACTAAACGAAATCATTTACAAAAATTTCGCTAAGTCAATACTTGAGAACATTCGATGCTTATGTATAGAAACTTGTAAGCAGTTTTTCCTTTATATTCTTTTGTTATTAGATTATGTATAATCTGCAGGCTAAAACGTTAATTTAAATGTAGGTAAATGTATGTCCTTCATTCAGAAAGCTGTTCATAAAAAAATGGAATAAGTTTGAGAATAGATTTTTTTTTTTTTTTTTTTTTTTTTACGTTTTGAAATAGTTCTTGTATTTTTTATTCATATTTTTATTTTTATATATATTTAGAACTAATTTTTGTTCTGTCTCGCATTTTAGAAAAAAAAAATTCTGTTTCAAACTAAATACTTTAGAACGCAAAACTGTGGTTTTAAATACTTTTCATAACAAAGTCAAAAAACTCATGCTTTGTGAAAATGTTTTGAAACAAAATTCCTTATATATGCCAACTCAATAGTGTTAGCAATATCACATTAATTTTCATTATAAAACAAACACGCATCAAAGAAAAATGCACCATCGAAAGAAAAAAAAATAAAAAGAGGATACCTAGAATATGTTATTAACCGTTTTTGTCGCCATCTCGATAAAAATGTATTAAATAACATTATCCAATTCCTGTTTTATTTAATTAAAGCTGACAACTCTGATTCAAACTAAATAAATTAAAGACTGAAAATGTATTTTTAAATTTCAGTAAGTTTTCCTACGTAATTTAATTATAAATGATCCACAAACAAGGATTCATTAATTGTGTTTAGTTCCACGTTAAAAATGGACAAACAACACATTAGAAAATCTTAAAAAAAAAAAAAAATATATATATATATAATATATATATATATATAATATATTATATATATATATAATATACATATATATATATATATATAATATATATATATATATATATATATTGGTTCAGTTTGATTTTCCAATTTCTAGTTACATTAGTCTTTTTAAAAATTAAAAAGTTCATTTTTAATTAAAGTTGTTATTAGCTAAAATAGAGGCACAAGAACAGTTAATTTTGGTAAATTTAGTTGAACGATTGCATTATTTTGCGTACACATTTGTCTAATAAAACGTCCTAATATGTGAATGTTTAAAAAAAAAAAACAGTACATAGCAAATTCATACTCCCAAACCCGAATGAAGAGCATTTCTTTTTTTTAAATAAGATTTCAAAATGTACCGGCTTCTATATATTGCTTAAACTTAAAATATTTATATCTTAAACTTTAAAACATGGTACATAGTCTGTAAAAAAATATTTAAAGGATGCAAAACGTTAATAATGTATTGATATTTTTAATTTCTATTTATAATACATAGTCTGTATATAGTATTTAAAAGAAGCAAAGTGTAATTAATGTAGTACACATTTAGTTGTATACATGTAATACACATAGAAAGGATCTCATAATTACCAGAAATTTTTAAATATCATGTAATCAATGAACAATTAATATCTTTGATGCACAATTGTGTGCATATTTCATTAATAATGAATTATTTATTGTTTTGTTACAAATAAATGAGTTTAACAAAAATCTTCCTTTTTAAACATTAAAAAAAATGTTCATTTATTTTTTACTTCCTTTTACGAAAACGGAAGTATTGTATTCGTGAAAAAATTTTCGCTTAAAATAGACCTTAATTTCCATTTTGCTCACGCCCGAATGAATGTTGGATCTTTTTTTTTTTCGGCCCGACCACACGCAAATATGTACCTAAGAAACGTATAGACGTCCGAAATAACCATTTTGACGATTCCCGAATTAATTACAAGGAGTTTTACGTATATGCGTATGTGCGTATGTACGTATGTGCGTATGTATGTCGCATAACTCAAGAACGTTATGTCCAAGAAAGTTAAAATTTGGTACGTAGACTCTTAGTGGGGGTCTAGTTGTGCACCTCCCCTTTTGGTTGCATTCGGAGTGTTTCTAAAGGGGACTTTTGCACCTTTTTTAGGGGGCAAATCATTGTTATATTCGATGCAAACTCAAGTGGTGTTGTAATTTGGCGGACACTTGGCGATATATCGCCAGTCTTTTGGTCGCCAAGTTTTGTCACCAACTTGGCGACGAATTTGGCGATTTTTTTCTCTTTTTTAAAACCTGGTTTCAATTTAGCCTCTGTTGTTGATATTTAGAGAGTTAACTATTGAATCACATTAAAATTGCCGATAATGGAGCATGACATTAAACTCATGTAAAAGGAAGTCATGTGATGCACACATCAGCTCGTTTTATTTATTTAAATGTTAATTCTACAGTTTTGAGTTATCCTTTAGTTATGACTAATAGTTAAAGGAGAAAAACAGACGTTCTCCGTTTCAAGTTTAAGCAAAAAGAAAGCCAGAAAACTAAAACTCATAAAGATCCAGTAAAAATGTCATTGATTTCAATCACTGTTATATTTGATTCATTGCTTCAGTAATTAAAGAAAAGCGAAAATAGATTAATTGGGTTTACGCGTGTTAAACTATAAAAAAAAATCCACCACGCTTCTACTTCAATCTTCGGCATAAATACGACGTTCATTGCATTAAAGTTAATGAAGCTTAAGATTTAAACAAAAGCATTTTTGCACTATGCTAATATTGTAAACATGAATATTTTTGCTCATTTGTAAAGGCGTAATTACTGGAGCTCATTATTATCCACCATAAAGTTTTTTTTTTCTTTTGTGAATTATAAAGAAAGTTTGCCCTAAACTAGATGAACAAGTAATACTAATGTTAATAAGAACGTTTTCATACAGAGTTTAGAAATATTTGGTTAAGAAAATTCCTCACTTTGTAGAATGAGATTGAAACAGAAATGAATCAGTAGTTGAAAGGTCGCATGTCATCAATTTCAAATTCTTCCGAAAATAAACAAGAAGTTCCGTCCAGAACTAAACTATCCTACTTTCCCGACCACCAACATCGACTTTCTAGTGTCTAATCAATATTCTTTAAATTAGCTGAGGCTGCAAATGATTTTAAACATAGCTTTTTAACATTTTAAGCTGATTTTTAGAAACAAAACATGCTTCGTTTGTATAAAGAAATAGAATCTAATTTTGTTCAACGAAATTAGAATGACTCCGACTCCGACTAATTACTGTTGATATGATTTATTTTTACTTAAACGATTTTTTTTTCTTTTTTTTTTTTTAATATTGAAAATTATTTCTTAAAGCTGATATTTAATTTTTTTTCTATTTATTTGAAAAGTGAATTTATTCATGTTGTAAAATTCTTTCTGGCAACAGGGGAAAAAATCAAACTTTTTTTTCGACATAATATATTTATTTTAATGATCGTATTATTTTTCTTTTTTTTCTTTTCTTTTTTTTTTTTTTTAGTGAAAAAAAAATATTTTAGCTGCTTTGTTTAAAAGGTGCTACTATTATATTTGTTCGTTTTTTTATTTTTTACGCATCTATTTCTTCAGACGAACTAGGTCTAATTTATGTCTAGAAATCAGATTAAAATGCTAAAAAGTTGCCTTTTTGAAATGATTGGCGATTTTAGCTAATTTTGAGAATATTGATCAGATACTAGAAAGTCGATATTGGTATACGGAAAAATAGGCGTGTGTAGTTCTTGACAGAACACTCTGTTTCTTCTTTCACTGACTTTTACTAGGAAAGTAGGCTGAAAAAAAGGGAAGAAAAAAATCGTCTGTACAGCCTTTATATTAAATTAAAAAGGACTCTGACTTTCGCTTCATTAGCCGCTGCCAAAAACAGAACACGTAAATAAAATTTTAGCGTAAAAACAAAAACAAATCATACAATAATTATGTCACAGTAACAAACAGGACTGCTGAGTCGGAGTCGGAGTCGGTTTCATCTCGGGGTACAGAATTCGAAGGATTTAAATTCAAAGACTCGAATTCGAAGTCGGTCATTTTCACTCAAAGTCCGCAACTCTGCCAATATTTGCGGAGTCAGAGTCGGACTTCTTTTGGGATAAAGAAGTTGCTGTCGTAGTTCCAACAGTAGGATTCAGTCATTCTCGCTCCATATCTAAAATTTACCAAAGCTAAGATGTCAGAATCGGAGTTTGACTGATTTTGAGATACATGAGTCGGAGTCGGTGTCAGCGGCTCTAAAGTTCTAGGAATCGAAGTCGGGAGTTAGTTATAAAGAGTTTCTTTCAACAAATGCTGTTTGAAGCAAATCTGCCTTTAATTTCGGAATCTATATCAACTCTTAGTTTCCCCGTTGGAGCTTATGTTAAAGGATTTGAACAGTTCAAAATTTATCGGAAAATTTTTCAAATCAAAAGTATATTTGCTACACCTGTTCTTCATTAACCGCTTTTGTCTCTTAGTTTGGTATTTATATATGAAGTAAGTTTCCCCGTAGGCGCTAATGTTAAGGTTTTTTGAACTGTTAAAAATCGAACGAAAAATTTTTCAAATCAAAAAATAAAACGTGGAAATGAGGTGTCGTTGCCATAATCTTTTTAACAAACAAAATTTTCGGATGTCTTTTCATCCATAAGCTCACTTCTTTTGCATTGAAAAAGGCGTTCGTTGTAATGCCGAAACAAGTGTCTGCAGTAATCTGCAATTTGTGCTTTTTGACGTTGTTATTTCTTACTTCCCACAAAAGTCTTTGTACACTTTGAAAAAATGTCAAAAAAAATAGTAAATAATCTAACGTTTTACAAAATTATTATTTAGTAGAATATCATACAGTATCAACAACAGCTTTTAAACGTCTGGGAAAAGATTTCATTGTTTCTTATTTCTTTTTTATGCAATTTCTGGGTAAGTGTTCAGCCGCTCTTTGAGTCTTACTGTTTCTTTTTCGCTTTTAAATTCAATGGTGGGTTTTCGTAATCTAGCCGCCAGATATCTCCAAATCTGTTCCAATCAAATTTTAAATCTGGCTATTTACGAGGTATTTCTAAGTTTAAGGACAATTTTTGAGGCACCAAAAGCAAACATGTACTTCTTATCGTTATATTGATAAAAAACAAAGTCGTTTCAGATTACCAAATTTTGGGCTAATAGTTTAAAATTGCTTTTTAAAATATTTAAATGAACAGCATGATTCATTATTTCTTCTAAAAATTCTAAATTTCCAAGTCCTGATGCAGTAATGCACCCTCACACAAGAACACCTTCACCGTCCCGATTAAGTGATTAAACTTAGTTCTTAAGATTAAATTGCTCATTTTTTCTTCTATTGTCAGATAGACAACAATTTAACCTAAAATATTGAATTTATTTTCATCTATAAGTACGACGTTGTTCCAAAACGTTTTGAGCTTATTTATCATTGATTTTACGACGGAAAGCGTAATCTTACTGTTTTTCGCACGTACAAGAAAATTTCTGCGTAAAGAGAACCCCTTTAATCCAGCTAATCAGAGAACTTGACGAAAATTTTTAGGTGAAAATTAAACGTAAAATGTTTTATTCAACTCTGCAGAAACTTTTCCAGCACTCAAATGTGTATTTTTCATAATTTTTTTAACTGTAAACCTCCGATCACGCTTTGTTAACTTTGCCAGTTGACCTTTTCTTACCTTGTTTTCGATCCGATTCTTGCCTTTAAATCATTTTATCAAGCACTTCACTATAGAATGATATAAATTAACTAATTTAGAGACATTTTAAACCAATTTATGTCTACTGTGAAGGGAAAAAATCAAATTTTGAATAATGTTTGTTGTTTTTTACTCATACCTGCCATTTAAAAATAATAAGCAGAATATTAGGGAATAAATAAACATAAAAATAAAAGCAAATGACTTTACATTGTCATTACAATGCAAAAATAATAAAAAAACCCATATATGATACTTTTAATCATGAATTTATTCGAAAATATTTGAGTGTACGATGACTTTTGTGGCGTATTTTTCTCTGTCACTTCGTTTTTTGATAAATTTCAAAAATAAAATCTGTTAATATTATGAAAAAAAACTACTGGATTTTATTCAGAATGGCATAGGAATGGTGTGAAAAAAAAATTGGACTTCGGATTGGATGTTTGATCTCAGTTTTGCGTTATTTTGGTTTTACTACAAAATTTCAAGGTGTACGAACACTTTTGGGAGCCACTGTATATATATATATATATATATATATATATATATATATATATATATATATATATATATATATATATATATATATATATATATATATATATATATATATATATTTCAACGATATTGTTTAAGATGCAAAGACCCTTCTTTTATGCTTATTTCTGTTTTCTCTGATTTTTACTGGGAAAGTAAACTAAAAAAAGAAAGATAGAAAAAACTTCAGAGTAACGGTTTTTTTTCTTAAAATTTTATTAAACTAATTCGAAAGTAAAACTTATTGCTTTAATATTTTTAAAACTTCATTAAGTTTTCAAAAGTTCTTTATGAGTAATTTCGTGCAAGACGAAAAGATTAAAATATCACCCGTTTAACAAATTTTAAAAGGGTTTATCCGGTTTCATCGACATTTCAAATGAAAAGCATGAGGGAAACAGTTTTGTAACTTCGAAATCTATAAAACTGATTAAGGTAAACCATTGGATCAAACATGATAAATCAGGTTTTAAAGGTTCATGGTAGTTCTATTCATAAATGCAATGCATATTGAACACATTTAGTAAATATTTCAAAATGTGTGAAGGCAAACGAACAGCAAACGAAACATTAAAAATAATTATAATAGCATATTCTTATCATCACTCTGATCTCTGGTTTCATTTTATTTTCAGCAGTTTTGACTTTATTGCTTACCATTTCATTATATTTTCTTTACAGGAAAAGCTAGAGATGTGGGTGGTTGATAGGAGGAACTGAACTATTGATGGTAGAATATCTTTTAACCCATCCTTCATATCGTTTGTGCTGTTTTCTATAGACTTATTTAAATAATGTTTTGGAATATGGGGAAAAGTGAAATAATTAAGATGACTAAGCTTTTCCTAAATGAACAAATTGGAAATTCGTTTATAAAATTACAGTACATAAAGATAAAGATAGAACAGCTATGCCTGGATAGGGCCATGGCTGTACTTACTGTACCCTGTCCTTGTCATTCCTCTGTGTGAGTTGTTGTGCTGTGAATGGTGCCCCCTCCCACCCTATAAACGGGTCTTTTGGCATGTTCGTACTGTTGAAGTCGGACTTCACACCAAATTATGGTACAGTTGGAATAGTGATGCAGCGCACCCCAAATTGGCAGCCTGGCTGGCACACTACAACAACAAAAACAAAGATAGAACATTCTGTTTTATAATCAAACTTGAGTTTAAACATCATTTATTTATGTATTTTTTTAGTTTCTGCAGTATATTTTTGCTTTCAAAAGATTAAGAAGGGAGGGGGGCAAAATTATCTATTTATTTATTTTTTTCTGGAGAAAATTGAAAAATAAAATATTTTTCTAACAAAATACTTTTTATCCGATTACAAAAAATATTTTCGATCAATTGAATGAGTAAATAAAAGATTGAACGAACAAGAAAAAACATTAATGAAACAAAAGCAAATATTTAAGTAAATTAATTTTTTTATGGATGAAGAAAAATAAATGAGTTCAAAAAATTGTTAATGAATAAGAAAAGAGTAAATAAAAATATAGGTAAATACTTTAATTACTAAATAAAGGAATGTAAATGAATGAATTAATTAATGAACGCGTAACAAAACATATGATTCCTCCTTTTTAAATCGTGTTTTCCTGTGCCACTTAATTATCCAATTTTTGGGAAGTGGTACTTGCAAATGAATCACTTTTAACGGCTTTCAAATGTCAAATCATAACAAAGAGTTAAAATAAATCCCTATTTTTCAAAAGCAAGTTATACGTGCTTGTTGATGATGCCAGTAATAAAATGATTTATTGTAATAAAGAACTGCGTAACATTTCATATATTTATACATTTGTTCCCCTTCCAATATTTCAAATGCGCAACATAAGATGGAGTAAGGGAAGAAAAAACTAACGTTTGCAAACTTTCAGAACTTACCCAAAAGTAATTACCATACATATGAATTCCACAAAGTTGTTTATTTTCAAGCAATATCCTCCGCTAATAAAATATATCCATGCATCGGGAAACAGTTTTGCTTTTACTGAACCCAGCGTTCTAACCCGGCACGTATAAATCACGCTGAATCTCTGTTAATAACACTTTTCCCCATTTTGTCCGTCCCTAGCCTACCCTATCCATCTCGATTGATATTAAGTCAATAATGTGGCGCAATAAATATACTTACTGCTCATAACTCAAACTATTTCACTTTTTTGCTTAGCTGCAGTAAAATAACTAATATTTCATATCTTACGCTGCATTTTGTGTCTGCATCTGCAGTAGATCAGTGCTCAACTCCTTTTGCGGACCACTTACAGATACATATTTGAAGATGAAAATTTAACTTAAATCAACTTATGAGCGATGTACCGTTCCTAGTATAGTCGTCATCTGGAGATGTAATTCGTAATGTCCCACCCTTGAAAAAAAAAAAAGAAAAGAAAACACTTTTGGTGCAATGTAGAACGTAAACATGAAATGATACAATTTTTGAAGGTATCTCATATTTATTAATGGATAATGAAAGTTTAAGTTTACTATAGTATGTAAAAAGCAGGAACAGTTTGACTACCGGTAGTGCTGAAAGGGAAACATCCGGTTTAAAGGTGAAAATGGACACATCTATTACTTTTCGGGGGTTTTAGTTTGTTAGTTACGGATGTGCGCTTCTGCCTCCTAATTATTTCGATGCAAATTTGTAAAAATGGATATTTTTCCAACGGATTTCTTTTCAACTCTAAACTAAATTTGATTTATATTTCCAGCACAAAAAATAATTAATTTCTCTTTTTTTTTTTTTTCAACAAAGTTTTGAGGTTACAATTTTGCTTTTATATTTCCGGACGAAATGAAAACATTTTATTTTTTTCTATCGTTTTCATTGAAAATATTGTTTATTCTCCCTCACTTTTAACTTAGATAATGCAATAAGTTAATACGCTCTAATGAAATTGTAAAACACATGCATTAAAATTCCATCTTTATTTTCCTTCTGCTTTGCTAGATTTATTCAGCTAGATCGACCTTGCTTAACCGCTTGCCAGATTTCACGTCTTCCGTAGTTGGATTGTAAATCCGCTTTTTAAAAGTATAATTTATGGAAGAGACATAAATGATTTTATGTTTTCCTCAATTCATTTTTCAATGGGAATTTATTCTCTTATGATTAACCATTCCTGTACAACTTTATTTGAGCCTTTTTTTAAAAAATAACAACTTGTCTAATTATTTACAGAATTGATTTAGTATAAATTGAACTATCGACTTTTTTTTTTTTTTGCTTATTTTCCACATAAATTTATGTTTTGTTTTAAATTTGGTCCTGAATAAGCCCCTGAAATCAAAAATATGAGTCGAGTGAACAATTTGTCATAATGATGTTGATGATGTTAAACGTATATTCTTATCGTATCCTTTCAGTAGAAGCAACTATTGAGCAGTATTTTGTAGTAAATTACCGCCCCTAAGCCAGGGCTAAGGCAGAAATACTTAAAATACACCACCAGCTCAGTTATTCCATCCGAGGACTGCAGTTTCGTGCTTTTTAGCACTCATCAGCCCGAAATAGGAATCACATGAGCTGGAGGCGAAAAACCTCTTAAGGGAGCAAAGACTTTGCCATCAATCTTTGAGTTGAACCGCACCATTGCTGCGGTCGCTCACCTGGTTTGCTAATTCTGCATTAGCTACCAGTTTGTTTGGCTCTCTTGGCTCCCTTAAGTGGTTTAAGGGAGCCCAGCTCATGTGATTCCTATTCCGGGCTGATGAGTGCTAAAAAGCACGAAACTGCAGTCCTCGGATGGAATAACTGAGCTGGTGGTGTATTTTAAGTAACTATTAAGCAGGTTTTAAAATAAAACAAGCTTCTGACACTGAGAGCGGTTTGCGCCCTGACCAAAAGCGATATCTCAGAAATTAATCCGTAATGTGATAGTATTGGCCAAGATGTATGAAACCATATATTAAAAAGTTTTGAAACTCATGGATTAATCTAATTTTAAAACTAAACCATTCAGTTATGGAAGTACGTTTTGTAAAATTTGGCGTGGGGACGCATAGGTAATTGCTCTCCCAGCAATATTTTGCTTCCTTTCCCGGGAAAACAATTTTCTCATTCATATAAATGAATTATGACATTATAATTTATATTCATATAAATAAATAGATATAATGAATTTGTTCGTGTGTTTGACTTTTCATTCTACTTCTTCGGCTTCTGAGCCGTTTGTACATTGTTACGTGATCTTACTTTGCTTTGTAGAATTGTTTAGTTATTTCTGTTAGACGGATTTTATTACTTTTTGTTTTACTTTTTTTATGTGAATACAATTTCACACGCTACCAACCTTTTTCTAATGTAAACAAATCACATAGTTTAAGGATGCGGCTATTTGAGAATGAATTTTAAGGGAATAGTGTTTTTTTTTTTTTTTTTTTTTTTTTTTTTTTACCAAACTCGTTCATTATATTGTAAGTCCGCTTGGTTTTGATTTCAAGACATTTTATTTAATCAAGTTGTGGATTAAGTAAACAATGAAGTAGTTAAATCTTTCTTAAAACGCGCTCTTTTCAGAGCTTATTTTTAATTTTGCAATGTTTTGTACTTCATTTAGCTTAAAATATGATATACACAACTAATACGATGTTCAGTAACTGTTCGGTTATTCTTATGGTACTAATTCTAAGATTAATTTAAAGAAAATGATAACAAAACTTTTTCATAATTTAGTTTGCTATTAAAAATGAAATAATGCGTTTACTGAACATTTTGCAGCTTGCTTACTTTTGCATTTTTGAGTGTTGTTTTTCAGAGATCTAATTCCCTTTAATAATCTGATTTACCATACTCTTTGCCTCTTACTCGGATACCTGAACCGCAGTTTAAAGCCTTTGTATTAGTTTAACAAGGCTTCTACCAGCGGTTTATCTGCTTGGCGTGGGATCATGTTGAAGGTTAAACAATCTATAGTAACTTTTAAAAATTCATAAATGAGCACAAAATTGCCTTAAGATTATCTATATCAGATTGAGCATCTGTCAATAAATTAAAATTATTTAGTTTATATTTTTTTTATTCATCTATATGATCATCTTCATTAGTAGAACATTCAGCGACGTCTTGATACGTTAATCAAAATGCAAAATCATTTTACTTTGAAATGATGCGACTCATCTCATTCCAACCTTCAATCCTTTCAAATACGATATCTTTTGCTGATTTATCTAACATTATTTCTCTGTTTACTTTCAGAAAACATTCTAAACGAGAGAGGGTTTTAGTGGCCTTTCTTCTTTTTATTACAGCCACCTACTGCACAAATTCCCGTTGAGAAACAACTAAAGAAAATATCACTTAAAACCAACTCTACCTAACAAGTATATTAACATAAAATTATGGATTTAGCAGGGAAGAGGGCATGGTGGACACAAAGAGGCAAAGGGTGCCTTTAAAAGCCCTTTAGGGTAACTTAGGAAAAAGAAAATTTGAATTTAACTATAGTTTCGGCAAACCCAACTCAACAGCTTCGTCATTCTGTGATTAGGATCTACGTAGCCTTCACAATACTGCAGGTCTAGATTTGCCCCAACTATAGTGCAAATATAAATGACACAGATATGCTTTGTGGTACTGAAAGGAAGGAGGGAGAAGCCTTTACTAGTGTTTCCATCTCCTCTGCTTTTGAAAAATGCTATAGCCTACAAATTGGACATTTACATGTGCTTTAGAACTTGCCCTACTTTTACGCAAACTGTATTTTGTCATTCACATATTTCGGCTTTGCGCCACGTTACATGTGAGTCTTTAAACAACACAATAGTGCAAAATTTTTTAATACTGCTGATGGTGTTTAATAATTTAAATGTGAATTTAAAGTTAGTTACATTTCCAGAAAAGTGGTACATGCTAAAAGACGCAACGAATTATACCATATTTCCCACCACACGCATTGTAACTTGGTGATTTAAGAAAATCAAACAATTATTTGAAGGCTAATGAATGTTTACATATTTGCATATTTATTACCTTTTTTTTTCTAAAAACGAACTGCACTTTTAATTTTCACTATACCTATGATCTCAAAGCTCTAACAACAGTTTACACAATTCCTAACGTGGATTACGTTTCGAATGGCTTTCAGTTAATTACTTTCCATCCTGTGAACTGAAGCTGAATTAGTTTTCTCAAAATAATTTTAACTACCGTGTCGAGGATTATATGACAATTAAATATAGAATCTAATTACGCTTAAACGCAGTAAGTGAAATGGAACTTTATTCTTGTTGCTCGAGAAAATTAAATAAGAGGCTTAAATAATTTGAAAATTTTGTTGGTTTCTTCACGCGAACTTGAGTCACATAGAGGTGAGTATTTTTCAATCTCGAGTTTGGAATTAAGTAAGCAAAAATAAAGATTTTTAAACGAACTACGTAGTAGGGAATTTAGATTAATATCTTACATTCTTGTGTATCTAATCACGTATGTGTCATGAAATGTGAAGTAAAATAAATTAAATCGCATCAAAAGCAGTCTCCCAAAACACATGTAACTTAGGCTAAGTAATCCTTTCCATTCGATATTTCCTCATCCGAGGATTATTTTTTTACTGAGTGTGTATGCCCTTAACTACTTCTTGAAGGGATAAGTGAAACGTACTGAAAATGAAAAATATTGTAATAATACCAGCTGCCAGTTAACTGCATTCCTTATAATGGAACTGATATTACTCTTCTTTACTATGCTGGTGTTTTCAAAATGCTAAAAACGTTGTGCAAATATCTCGATTTCTATTTAACTACTTTGGAACGTTATTTGCTCACCGTGTGGCATTAATAATTTAGTATCCTAGAAATAAAAAAAATATTTAAAAAAAAAACTAATAAAGCTCCAATCGTTTACTAAGATCGCTAGGATACTAAATCAGATTTGTAGTCTTTATTTCAGAAAATGACTTCGCAAAAAATGCTCACCAAACTATAAGATACAAGATATTAAGTTACTATTGGATCATTTATGTAATAAATGCTAGACTCGGACGAAGTCCCACTCGAAATTATCTGATTTTTATACAATTTGTATAAGGTATACATATCCGATGCAAATGAAGCTGTGATAAATTACAGTTCAAATAATTTGTATTGTCCTACCAGTATCCATAGTTTTGAAGAATCCTAATGAAATGACAAAACTATCAAGTTAGTGCTGACATTGCTCGCGACATGAAAGGATTATCGTACTGAACGTATGTGATGCAGATCAACGTTTAGAGTAGAAGAGCCAAGTTGTATTTATGTAATAAATACCACCAAGTTGTATTTATGTAATAAATGCTAGACTCGGACAAAGTCCCACTCGAAAGTATCTGATTTTTATAAAATTTGTATTAGGTATACATATCCGATGCAAATGAAGCTGTGATAAATTACAGTTCAAATAATTTGTATTGTCCTACCAGTATCCATAGTTTTGAAGAATCCTAATGAAATGACAAAACTATCAAGTTAGTGCTGACATTGCTCGCGACATGAAAGGATTATCGTACTGAACGTATGTGATGCAGATCAACGTTTAGAGTAGAAGAGCCAAGTTGTATAACAAAAGTTCAATGCATGGCAGATTTTTACGCTTGGATGCTGAAGTTGGTTAAAAATCGAATTTTGGCAAATTTCAGCAGTACATCATCAGCTTGTAACTGATAAAAAAATGGTTTTCTGAAGCCTATTCTCCACGATTATAGATTGTTGGTATGTCTAAAAGTTACGCACGCGGCATCTTGATGGCTCATAAAATTGCTAAACTATCCAAGTTGAAAATTGAGTCACAATATTTTTTTTTTCAATTCTGTCGGAATCTAAGAGAAGTAATACGACGAAAAGGTCGTCATGAATTTTATTTTTATTACCTTTGAAAATAGCACCCATGCAGTAACTAGGAAACGTTACTTTAATTTTTGAGGTACATCACTTTCAAAAGGATAATGCCATTTAAATTAAAAGAATCGATTGAAGACAATGTCAATCCATTTAAATTAATGAAAAAAAAAAGCATTCCGGGTTCAAGTCAAGTAATTCTAAAAAAAGTGCAGGATATATTCCGCAGCGCTAAACAAAAAAGTAGTGTCTGCACTTTTTATCAAAATAGAGTTACGGTTACCAGTGGGGTGGTTCTAAAATATTTTCCGGACCATCAGGACACCCACTATTTTTTCACCCGACCTGCGCGTGCGCGACATAAAGGAGGGTAATGTGTTTTTAAGTATATGTATGTATCTTTGTTCCTATGTGCCGTTGTAGGGGCTAAACGCCTTAGCTAATTTTGGCAATTCTTACGTCCATCGATTTGTCTCAACCTTAGGAGTGTTACTAAACAAATAACAGTAATCAAAATTTCCTATATCAACAACCAGTTGCCAGTTTGTCAGTTCAGTATCGTGTCGCACGCTACCTGTGTGCGACACAGCGTGCGACAAATGCAGGTAGCTTTCATTGCCTGAATTTTTTGTTTACTAAGTCTACTAATTGGGGCCTAAGTGGTCGAGAGTCCGATTGCTTCTCACACTTGAGGCGTCGCGAATCCCACCCTCGCTCCGGATGTACTTTCCCCTCTTTCATGTGTTGTTTATATGTATAGTGTACTGTAATAAAAGATATATTATGCGTAAGGGAGGTACGACCCTCGGATTGCAGTCCTCATCAAAATAAACCTGTGCAATAAAAGCCAAAAGAAAGTCTACTAATTCGATTTTCATCTCTAACATGTTGCATTTGTTTTGTCGTGATTCGGGGGACTGAGTTTCACTACGTGTACTTTCTTAAAAGGCTTTTTTAGTTTTGCGAGAAAGATATGACTGACGACGTTTCTTAGCTCACGTCATCTTGAGTTATATAGGCTGTTTATATAGCTGTGGTGTGGTTGACTTAAGTTCGCGCATTTTTGCTGAAGGTCGAGCACATGTAGCTTTAAGATGAGTTAGGTCCCTAGAAGGACTTTTTATCAGTAGTTTAAACCACTGCAAGTTAATAAACCTCACGATACGAACTCTCTGAATGAAAGGACAAGATTGCGAAATTTGCCGTCTTATAATCATAATAACTAAGTCAAAAAAATTTAACTAAACGTGTAAAAAAAAATATTAAATAAAAACAAAAAACGCAACTGCGTAAAAACCAAAAAAAAAAAAACTAAAAAATATATAAGCCCAGTATTTTAAAGTGTTACTATGATACAGTACTACTTAATAATAACACTATTTAAATGGTTTTATTATTGTGCACAGATAAGACAAATCGTAAATTCAGAAGCGGAATAGAAGGATCAACAGTCGGGGCCCATTCAAATTTTACGGGGTTCCTTGATTTAGAAAGGAATGTGCCCAGATTGTTGATCCTTCTATTTCTGATTTTGACTTTATGATTTGTTTTACCTGTGTACGATTATAAAACTATTTCAATGGTGTAGTTATTCAATAGTACTTAATAACATTCTAAACTACTGGGAGTATACAATTTTCTTTTTATTTATTTATTTATTTACTTTTGGTTTTTACATAGTCTGGTTTTTTGTTTTTATTTAATAATTTTTATTAGACTTATTAATAGTATTGCTTAGTTAAAAGTAAATTAAAAGTTTTAGCTTCTTACTCATATTTTAAGAGGGTGCTCAATGACCCCTTAATCTAACAATAGCCGTAGTATAGAAAATGCTACAAGTTTATTATTATTTTAATGCAATATAGGGTAAGGGCACCAGTAATAGACTGTCGTAAGTTTGGATTAAAAAAATAAGAATTTTAGGCGGGTAAAACTGAAATTGCTGAGACCCATGAATACGGTGCAACCACCTAGTGTTATCACAGTGAATTTTATGAGCCAGTTGTTATTTACAAGTCAGTGGTAAAGGTTATGAACAGCCACCAGGAAGTCTGCCGGTGTTTCATGCTCATTTGAATTTAATAAGGTCAAAAGATCAAAAACTGAAAAACATTTTGAAGAGAAAAGGGGAACTCTACCCATTACTCTTCTTTTCCTCATCCTATCTATAACTGGGTGTCATCAAAATTGTCGGTGTCATTTACTGGGGTGTCGGACTTTTTTTTCGAAATTGAGCAAGTAAAAAGATAATTATCTAATTCAGAGGGTTCAGAAAAAGCCAAGCGTTAGATAAGATGTAGTTGCATGAGAAAAAATTGTTTTTAAAGTCTAAATATACTAAAAAGTTCAGAAAATTGAGTTAACTTGAGAGTGATGTCTTAAGCTGGTCTCGTTACCCTATATGCATATTACTAGTGTATATTATAATGTGTAGCATTGTTTTTTTAGGGCAATGTATTTTTCTACCCCCCCCCATACATATGAAGTTTGGGGGAGGGGGTTGCGCACCCTCTTTCAGTTGAAATAGGAAGCTAAACGTCTTCCAGTATATTACTATTCACAAGTCTAAAAGTTTTGAGGGGTGGCCCGTTATGTGGGAGATAGTTTTCTCTACATGTATTTTTTGACCATCCTAGTCACCAGGTGGTTCTTTGACACATATTTCAGCAAATTAAATGTTCTTGGTCCATTGTCAATGGGAAATGTTTTTAAAAAGATTCGAAAAAAGTTGCATCTGAATCAAATACAAACATGGAGACGAAAAACTTCGAATGGCAATTTCTCATACTGAACTTTGCTGCAGAAGTGATATTTGCGCTTAGCACGGCTGTATTGCACCCATTTTTAGATAGAACGTTTTAAAGAAAAATTTTACCGTTATATCTGTACCCTCTTCCCTCTTCCCATAAAACTTGAGAAATGCAAAACGGTACTTTTGTTC
Organism: Uloborus diversus; assembly: GCF_026930045.1. Classification (NCBI taxonomy): domain Eukaryota; kingdom Metazoa; phylum Arthropoda; class Arachnida; order Araneae; family Uloboridae; genus Uloborus; species Uloborus diversus. Next base: position 206,255,306 of record NC_072731.1, read on the forward strand.
GAGGGCTATTTACGATACTTGGCGAATTCATCAAGAAAAAACTAAAATGATCACTGCTTAGTGTAATTACGAGCGTTGCTTTAATTTTAGATTATTTTAATTATTATTATTAGTTAATTTAGAAAAAACTATACATGTACATTAATTTAGGAATGTTCGATGTTATTACACTGAGCTTGAAAAATAAAGTGTAAATGTTACAATTATGTTTTTGTTAAAATAATTTTGTAATTATATTTTAGTAGATTTTGTAGTTTTCGTTTTAAAACGGAAGGTGGAACTACTAAATTTCTCTGCTGCATTTTACAACATCTTAGCTAGCTGATGTCATAAACCAGAACCACGTTTGAACATTTCAAGAAACTTACTAAATACAACATGAGAAAAAATAATATACAAATCATTTTCAAACAAAACAATTTCGCCATTAGTTTACGAGCATTTAAATATTATTATATAATGCAACACTAAGATCAAATTAAACCTATTACGTTTTACTACTGCTGAATCTTTATTGGTGCCCAATAAAATTTATAATCATTCCTGTTGCCGTTCTTTGAAATACAACCTTCATAGAATCACAAAACCCAATAATCGTTTTCGTTTGAAACAATAAAACGAAGATATTTCCTGATAATGTCAGACGTCTGGGGAATTTCAAATGGAAAAAAGCATGAGGAATTCGCGTCTAATAAAACTTAGAGATCATATAATCGAAACAATATTGATACATAAAATTCTCTGGAATGCTGAGTTTAAATTACTCTAAAGAAAGAATGGAGCGTTAGGAGGTATACAAAATCGTTAGGAGTAATACTTAAAACTGAAGCATAAAAACGCTATCCAATATTTCGTTTATGGGAACTTATACTTTCTAAGTCTGGAATGAGTATTTTATTACTAGCAATTAAGAGATAATTTTTATCTCTTTCTCTCTCTATACATATACAATGTGTGTGTGTGTGCGGGTGTGTAAGGTAAATCGGAGGAAAATACCATAGTTAAGGATTTTTTGGAAATTACAGTGAAAATTGAAACAACAAGCTAATGAAAAAAAAACTTTATTTTTTAATATGTAATTGAATGTATACAAGTAAATACTCTTCAAATATCTCATACTAAATAAGAACTTTAATGTCAAAGAAAATAATTTATTTGTGGAATGTTCCCCCTAAATATGGGAAAGATGCAACCAGTTATGGGGTAAGATGCCACATCACAATAAATAAAAAATAAGACAAGCTTTACAAAATTAAATGTGAAATAACAATAACTATAGAAAAACAAATTAAATTCAGTCATAACTAGTTTCCAAAAAATAATAACAACACAGGCTCAAATGATAGCATACATTACACATTATACAACATTACACAAACATTGCAAATGTTTCATGCAAATGATCATCATTGCAATCTTCATGCAACAATTTGTTACATTCGATGCACTGAAACCAGTCACACTTGAGACTTTTTTAGCGTAGAAGTACCCTTTACACACAGCACAAAAATCGTCACTAAGATCCTCTTCAAAACTGTCACCACTGGTATCTAGAGGAATTTCTTCACTTGAGGCTGACGAGCTGACATGTCTCTTTTTCTTCTGTATTTTCAAAGGTTTCTTGTTATGTGTTTTGCCCTTACCCGCCTTTTCTAGCTTTCCTCGGGCTTTTACCCGCTTAATTGCTCTCCTCTCAGAATTAGTTAAGCTTTCTGATGATTGTTTTTTTACGTTCGGGTGGTTTAGGTTTTTTTTTTTTTTTTACCAGAGGAATAGGGGCTAGTTGCTTTTAGACAGGAAATCTCGTGTTCTGTGCTGGTGAAGGCAACCGATGATGACATTCCACAGCCACTAACTCTCCTGGTGGAAGCAACTGCTGGTATAGGAATGTCACATGCTCCACTTGTAGCAGTTACAGTTGTATTATTGCTGAAACCATCAGAAATAGCAAACGCATGATGTGGCATTGCTTGTTGGTTATAGAGATTAATCCCAGGATCTGAAAACCCAGAAGTACCATTCTTTACTGTGGCTGCATTCAGAAGAGATCCAAACTGTAGTCTTGAAACTTTACGACCTGGATGACCTCGTGTATCCAAGAGTTCAAGGCTTGTTGCCAATAGGTTTTCAGTGGTTTAAAAAACGAGCAATGAAGTGGCTGTAAATAGTGGGTGGTGTGGCCTGGAAGACATACAAGAATTACGTCATTTTCTGCAGCTAAATCTAATGCTGCCACATCTGAGCAACGGGATGCGTGGTCATCTAAAATGAGGAGAACTTTCCCAGGTTCTTTTCTGGGGATAAAATGATTCTTCCGAAACTTCATAAACACCATCTAAGTAGATGTAGGTGGATGTTTCGTTCATCTCTACACTTGAACTATTTTATACGATACTATTAAGTGTTATAAAATAAAAAATGAATAAAATGAAGTTCATTTCATTTATTTCTGAATCATGTGGCGTCTTCCCCCAAGCACAGGGAAAATATGCCACCCGCGCTTACTTCCTTATTGCTAGTGTTATGTCCTGCTTGTGACATGCATCGTGTGTGTAACATAAAGCGTAAATCACGTATATTGCTAATTTCTTATTCAAAATAACAAATACGTTTATAAGCTTCAAGTATGGGGAACGGAATAATATAAAAGTTGTACTAGTTAAATGCTCATGAGATGAAAAATAACGTCGATTAAAGACGATGAATTCAAACAAATGGCGAAGCCACATTCGATGTTGGAGCAGACACTTCACACAAGTGGCTCAATATTGCCATCTAACGACGCATAAACGTATTTTGAACAAACTTGGTCTTCCCCAATATACATACATACATATATATATATATATATATACATACACAGAGTGGTTATAAAGTAACGTGAGGTGTTCAGAGCCCTCTAGCAAGTGAAATATTGGACGAAACAATCAAATTTCATGAGCGTACATAGCAGACCAAGGGATTTCGATTTCTACAATTAAAAAAATTGTTCCAAAAGTATAATATCCTTCAGGAAAAAATAACAATATAATATCTTTCAAATATTTCAGCGTTTCTGAGCAAAAGTAAGACATTTAGACCTCAAAACAACAATGCAATATCCTACGGTCGCTCTAAGACACAATATATGTATTGTATAAAAAAATCATTTCTCTCGAATCATATATGTTCATGGTTTTACAGCTTATTAATCAAACCAGTGTTAAATACCGATGTATGACTAACTTGAAATATAACAGTTTGATGTCCTTTAATTATTACACACGATAAAAATGAATTGGTGGGATAAAGGAATAAAACTCAGATAAGTGTTCATTTTCCAGACTCGATGTGATTAACGAGTATCTAGACGTTAATCGGAAAATCACTAAATTTCCTTTTCGTGTTTGGAGAAATTTTACGAGCTTAGGTGGTCTAAAGAGCTATAAATACTCTTCTTAAACATTAAAATGTTGTATTCTTGATAGCGGTACATATATTGACTCGATAATTTTGTATTTATTTTGTGTGTTGTAATTTTTTGGAAGTTTATTGTTTGACAGGTCGATTGTTCATTCAACAAAATCAGAAAAAAATAAAAGTAATGTGACTTGTTTTTAACTTCTTTCAGTTGTTTATTTTTCCCTCCTTCTGTCTCTACAACTGACACGATTATGTTCATAATATATAAATGATATACATTTATCTTGTTATAATTTCTGAAAAAAAAAAGTTATTTACCCACTGCATTTTCTTTCACACAAGAGCAGTTATGTTCATAATTTATAACTGGTTTACCTTTAACTTTAAATCATTTTTAAAAGAAGTTTTTTACTTACTGTGTTTTCACTTACACAGGTGCAGTTATGTTTATAATATATAACTGGTATACATTTACCTTTGTATTAATCTTGATAAGAAGTTATTTACCCACTGCTTTTTCTCTCCTGCAGGCATAATTATGTTTACTAGTGCTCGCCCAGTGGTTGAAATTCGACCATATTCATAAATCAATATTTGAGAAAACTATAATTTGAATATGTACACACAATACCAAACAGTACTAATTTATTCCAATCTTGCTTTTTGTCTGTTAATCTCAAATAAATTAATGAAACGGGATATTTCGGTAATAAGGCAGGTCATTTCCGAAATTTTAAAAGTATTTTTTTTTCTGAAAGAGCTTGTTTAAAAACATAGGTTTTAACCATTTTTCAAATAATTTGAAAAAAATCAATATTTTTTACTAATTATTTAAATCGGTGCGCAGATTGATTTTTTTTTACGCTTCTGCACATGGTATCAAAAACGATGAAATGCCATCTACTGATGCTATTAGCGCAAATCGCAAATTATCTTACCTGGAAACGTGGTTGACAGCAAAGCGTAAACGAAGCCAAAATCGAACATTTACTAAAACTAATAAAAATAACTGTTGGGAAAATAAAATATATTTTCTGGCTCCACGTTTTTTTTTTTTTTTTTTTGCTTATTCTATCAAGTAGTACTTTTGACTGGAGAAAACAACCACATTGAGAAATTGGTGTGGTTGTCAAATTCTTCACTTGAATAATTTTATTTTGGATTGCTATATAGATTTGGATTGCTATAGGGTTGCTTCGTGCTAACTCTATGTAAATAGATATTCCTTACTTGTTTACGTATGCAAACGAAAAACATTTTTCACGCTGGCATTGGAAGCAAAAGAAATTACTCCAATGGATAAAAATCGCCAATTATCTAATTTTCTAAATCTTGACGTATGGAATGAAGCATCAAAACTCAGTTTATATGTAAAACTTATATGTAAACAATATTACTTATAAAACGTCTACTATTATCAAGTGTGTTGTTTCTTCGTCATTAGAAATATAAACTTCCAAGTATCAAATGAACAAACTCTCTACTCATGACCACATATAACTGTCCATTCAAAAACACTAAACGTCGCAATAATAGTAAAATTTAAAAAAAAAGGTCGTCTTTGCGATTTTTTATGGTTAAGAGCGGTGCATAGCTGATGTCAAACTTTTCAATATTATTGACCCTCCCCCCCCTTTGTCACAAGTTTCGCACTTCACCATACCCCCTATTCCCTTTGTCACATGACATGCCGTTTTTCATAACGTTCCTATTAAAAAAAGCTTGTTGTCACATTCTCCCCATTGCATGCCTCTCTTGTTTCTTTCCTCTATCTTGTCACAAAATGTTACTATTTTGTGATTCCCACCTTAAAGCGGGACTCCATTCGTGGACAGACCCTGTTCTGTTGTAACCGTCTGCAAATACACATTTCTTTCTCATTGTTTAGGTATGCAAAGAAAAAACATTTCTCACGCTGCGATTGGTGTCAAAAATTTGACGCCAATAGAATGAAGAGCGCCCATTTCCAAATTATCGAAATCTTCCCATATGCAAAAGATGCATTTGGGAAGATGCATTCCCAGATGCTGCAAAACTTAGATTATACGTAAAACTTCTGCATGAACAATATTTCTTTTAAAAAGTTTTATATTATTGAGAAAGTTGCCTTGACATCTTTCATTAGAAATATAAAATTTCAAACAGTTAAATGAACGAATCCTACTTGCCACATTAAAAATTGCCAATTCAAAAATACTGGACGTCGCAATAATAGTGCAATTTTATAAAATAAGTCTTGTTTGTGATCTCTTTACGGTTTAGTGAATAACTGACTAATGCACTTTTCAAAATTTTTGATCCCTCTCACTTTTGTCATAGTTTCACACTTCACCATACCCCCTCTTCACTTTGCCACATGTCACACTGTTTTCATAAACGTTCTTTAAAAAAAAGGCTTGGTGTCACATTCTACACATTGTATGTCCCTCGTGTCATCTATTTTCTCCCCCTAGTCACTAACGGTTTCAATTTAATGAACCGCACATTAAAAAGGGACTTTAGTCGTAGTCAGCTCCTCGCAAATAGACATTTCTCTACTTTTTTTTTTCACGAATGCAAACGAAAAATATTTAACGCCTTGGCATTGGTACGGTGGATAAAGTTCGCCAATTGAACAATTATGGAAGTCTACATGAATGAAATGTTACCGCAAAACTCCTTTAATACGTAATAATTCTGTACAAACAATATTCTTTGTAAAAGTAGGCATGGCCTTTGCCTACTGAAGAAATGTAAAATTTCCAACAGTCAAATGTACGAACTCTACTCGCGGCAACATATCATTGTCCATGCGAAAGCACTGGACGTCATAATGATACGCCAATTTTATCAAAAGTTTCAACTTGAGATCTGTTTGTGGTGATAGCAAATGCAGGTATTATTGGGAGCTCTATTTTTTTTAAGAAGATGATTTTATCGAAACTGAAAGTCTTTCCTCACTACGAAAAATTATTTATTTAGACATTAAAACCGCAAAAACTTAATCTAAATGAAAATATTTAAAATCCCGGTAGTTGCCAAAAAGCTTTAATATTAAAAAACAAATGCAAGAATTTCATTTCTTTACGCTCAAGCGAGAAATGGCAAGAACATATTATCCAATAATTTCTTCATGCTAACTATGTCACGTGAAAACGCAAATAAAAATGAATTTTCACGCACTTATAATTTTTTCTAGTGCTTTTTCTAGTCAATTTATCGGGTTCGCGTTTTCGTACGGTAAAGCCGGATTAAACGGTTTCAAACCATTTTTCACGGGTTTTTTCAGCCGTACCAAGCTGGTAGAACTAAAATGCATTTTTCATGTAGAAAAAGCGGTTTAAAAAATCAATGAAAACCTAATGTTTCAAGCTTCTAACAATGAATTTAAACAATAAAAAAGATTCAAAATTAAAATTTTTCAGTTTTACTATTTTAAAAAAACGCTTATAACTTCTTTTTCAGTGGATTTAGGTTCTTGAACCTTGGGCGCCATGACAATTTCTTCGTTTCGAGTCTTTTTTAAAGACCTTCCAAACCTTATCAAATTCGAAAAAAAATTAGACCATCCATTCGCGTAGAAAGAGCCATTTAGGACGAAAATGCGTTTTTAATTAATATCTCCCTTAATTAGAGTCTGATTTTAAAAAGAAATCATTGATGACACTAAGTCTCGGCAATAGCTACTGAACAAAAACAGAATGAATAAAATCGGCTCACAAACGAAGGAAAAAAGTAATTAATATATAAAGAAATATGTAGGGGGTATACGTTTGCCTTTGTATAAATCCTAAAAATAAGTTATTTACTCACTGCTTTTTGAGAAAAATCAGTGCGTAAAATGTAACGTATTGTGGGCATGTTCTCGGGGGTACTTCATGGTATATCGTTCATATCTATAGATACCACACCCTCTGTATTTATTTTAAATATTCATAAAAATCAGTCAAGCGCTAAACGCAGTGTATTGGTTCAAAATAAAATTAACTTAACCGTTTTATAACATGAGTTCCAAATCGATCATTGCTTATAGCCGTACAACCCAAATTTTGAGTTAAGTAAATATTATCGCTATCAAAGCTTTTTACCTTGTGCCTAAATAGTTTTCACTCTCTAAATGTCGTAACTATAAATAATTTTGAAGTGAAAACTAAGTTTAAGGCTTCTATATAGAGTAATGTGTTTATGAATACGCCATTTTCATCCACATGGTGTGCGTCCTCTGAACCGTATAAGAAGGTTCACATGTCACACCGCGTTCTGGTATAGTTTTGCTTAAGTCGTTTAGTAGGATATCTGTATCAGTTTTTTAAAGAAAAAACATATTTAAAAAAAATGATGTTTCTGCTTAAGCTGAAACCTTTGCTATCTTATGAAGAATGTCTTTACGGGTTTTTTAGATTATGTAAAACAATTTGGCAAAATTTACACTATGTCTATCTATTTATTACAACCGTGATATTTCGCTAAAGATTTTTTTCTTTTCTTTTTTTTTTTTGTTATTGCTAAAGTTAAAAACCTGCGATATAATAACTTCAAAACAGAGTTTAAGAGCTCATTTTAAACCCTTTTATGCAGATAAAAAAATACACAATGCATTAAGAGTTGTACAAAATCTACACATTAGGGACTTTAAATAAATGTCTAGAGATAACATTTACATTTCAAACGTTACAAAATGTTTTATAATTGAAATTAGTACTGCAAATATAATTAACATCTTTTTAGTGAAACGATATAATTTAAGAAAACGGTTTAGTGTTTTGTCATAAATTATATTGAGATTAACTATTAATTTGCAAAAGAAGAAGTTACAGAAATACTGTATGCTGAGCAAAGTTTTAACTACTCAGTAGCTATAAAATATGTATATATGAAAATATTTTTACTGAAATACGCTTCATTAATGCTTTATTTAGCAAGGTAGGTATCATTTAATGATAATAAAAATTTTACATCTATTCAGAACATGGTTTCTGAATGCTTATTTAAATATTTCAATAACGACCAAATCAAAACACTATATGCAATAAAAAAAATTAATTGTTTAATTGAATAAACTGATTGTGAAAATTCGTAGCATGTAACGACACACATTAATTTAACCATCTAAACTTGGTAAAAATATTTTTAATATCATATTAAATGGTTCTGATAAGGATTACAATACTTTTTAGTGCTAGTGATACACATTTAGTTAGACTAAACGTGAAACGATTATCTTGTATATTAATAGGCAAGACGTTTTCTCTCGGTACCATTCTTTTCTGTATGTGAACCGATTTTATTCGTTGTTTTTTTGTTTAGTAGCTACTGCCGAGTTTTATTGTCATCAAAACAACAATTTGAAATCAGACGCTAATTTTCCACTTAAATGGCTCGTTCTACGCAATGGATGGTTCAATTTTTTCGAATTTGATATAGTTGAAAATTTCTTTAAAAATTACTCAAAACGAAGAAATTGTCAAGGCGCACAAAGTCCAATAACCTAAATTCACTAGAAAGTAAATTATAAGCGTTTTTTAGTAAGCAAAACTCCAAATTTTTTATTTTGACTCTTTTTGATTGTTGAAATTCATTGTTGGAAATGCGAAACATTAATATTTAATTGATTTTTTAAACCGCTCTTTTTAAACGAAAAATGCATTTTAGTGCTTCGAGCTTAGTACGGTTGGAAAGCTCGTAAAAAATACTTTTAAAAACGTTTAACCCCGTGTTACGGATCAAAAACGCAAACCCGCTAAGTTAATTAGAAAAAGTGCTGGATGTAATAATTAGTTTGCAAAAATTCATTTTTTATTGCTTTTTCACGCGACATTGTTAGCGTGAAGAAATTTTTGAATAATATTATGTATTGCCATTTTTTGCTTGAACGTAAAGAAATGAAATTCTTGCATTCGTTTTATTATCATGCTTCACAGACAGTTATTTAAAATCTTTCCCTTTTGATTACGTTTTCGAGACTTCAATACTTAATTATGTGTACGCTGTCGCGAGTAAAGTTTATTCATATGCTTAATATTATTGAATAAGTTGGCATTATTAAGTAATATTTTTACAAAGAATATTTTTAATGCATAAATTTTACGTATTAACTGAATTTCGTGGTATCATTTCATTCAGGAAGCTTTCGGTAAATCTGGAATATTGGCGATCTTTATCATTGTCAAATTTTGTCACCAATGCCAGCACGAGAATAGTTTTTGCTTTGTATACATAAACAAATAGTAGGAAATTATCTACTTACACAGGGGTATCGCAAATCAGGGTGCTTTCCTAGAACAAATGAAGTCATGCTTAAGGTGTGGTTCATGAAATTGCAGAATTTTGTGACAAGGGGGGGGGGGGTGACAAAATAAACATACAATGGGGAGAATGTGGCATCCCGCGGTTTTTTTTTTTTTTTTAAGAATGTTTATGAAAAACAGCGTGACATTTTCCAAAGAGAGAAGAGGTATGGTGAAGTGTGAAACTTTTTGTGACAAAGGGGGGAAGGAAAGATCGAAAAAAAGTTTGAAATCAGTTATGCACAGCCCTCAACCATAAACAAATCACAACAAAGACAAACCTTTTTAAATTGTGCTACTATTGTGATGTTTAGTGCTTTCGAGTGGACAATTTTTAATGCAGCAAGTTAGGGTTGGTTCATTTGACTGTTCGAAATGTTACACTTCTAATGGCAAAAGTCAAGGCAATTTAATCAATGAAAGTCGACTGTTTATAAAAAGTTTTTTTTTTTTTTTGTACAGAAGTTTTACATGTAATTTGAGTTTTACAGTACCATTTCATTTCATTCGGAAGGATTTCGATAATTCGGAAATTGGCGATCTTTATCCATTGATGTCTATATTGGCCGCAATGCCAGCGCAAGAAATGTTTTTCCATTGCATACGTAAACAAAGAGTAGAGAAATATATAAGGGTTATTAGAGGGCAACATGGTATCTTAAACGAAATTATTCCCTCCAAAAATTTGATGGCCACGCCAATTTCCCAATAATTTAAATATCCCCTTTTTTCATTTATTTTAAGATTCACATACAAAAAGCTTTGGTTCTATCGTTTTGTTTCTGTTTTTTTCAAAACCCTTAATAGGCTATGCTGTGCCACATACAGAAAGCAAAATTGGAATAAATTATTACTGTTTGGTATTATGAGTACATGTAAAATTTATATGTTCCCTGATGTACAGTAAACGAAGAATAAGAGTAAAAATTAAAATGTTAGAAACAGGAAAATTCAAATAAGTTTATCAAATATTCAGTAATGAATACTGTCGAATTTTGACCACTTAGCGAATCCTAGTATAACTTATTCTCCAAATTTGAAAAAATGGCGTTTTACCGATTTCTGAAATGAATGATTCAACTAGCCCATAGCACTCTGCCTATTGTTTTAATTTTCGGAATTTATTTAACACTAGAACGACTGACATTTTCTGTTGGGGCCAGTGTGGCCCCTACCCATTTTTGGGGTGAATTATTTTTAAAATTCTTCCTGAGTTCTACATGCCCAATGGCACCTTCTTTCATGGACTAAATAAAAACTTAGTATGCAATTATTTGTAGTGCTTCTCTCTATACTGGCCAAAAGCTTGGATCAGTTTTTCTTTTCAAGAGCAATGGCTACCATTAGGCTGGTAAGAATTTAGTACTGTTTATAGCATTTGGATATCCAACTGGCTGTATAAAGCGAAAGTTACAGGTTAAACTAGAGAGAATGGCCTTTTTTATGCTAGAACAATTAGGAGAAAGGGAAAAAAAAATAATTGCAAAAAAGGTTAGGGGCCACTGTGGCCATTCCCGTCTTTTTAGGTATAAGGGTCAATATTTACAGTACTATGAGGCGTATGATAAAATGATTAAACAAGCATTCAAATAGTGTCATATAATGAAAAGTCAGGAAGTTACATTTACGTTCCGAGTTATTATCCGAGTTATTAAACAACAAACTATGCGAGGGGCCAAACAGGCCCCTCCGACTTTCTAGTGTTAAAATTATTTTTTAACACTGACACACATGATTTTATTTAACAAATACCTGGATGGGACAGATCTGAAAGTCATTTTCCTGTTTTCTTTTGAATAAAGCACAACTAAACACATTTTAGTGAATATTAGGATAACTGAAAGACTTTTTCAGAATTAAAGTGTTCCCAACGTGTTTACAATGCGTACAATGTATTTGCAATGTAGTTTGATTGAAGTTTAGGTGACACAATGCAGTTTCGGTGAGAGTTGTCCTAACAGCCTTAAATATTCTTCATTCATATATTTTCAACTTTGCCATAAAAACTATTAAGATACTAGATACAAACAAAAATTAACAGACGGTATTCTTTCTGGAACGACTAATTACTTTGATAAATATGATTTTTTTTTCTCCTTCGCTGATGCTTTAATAAATCAAAAGAGATCGACGGTTTTCCGAACTGCGGAAGACGTACAAAACATCCAAACAATGCAGTGGACAAATCAAATAAAGGTGGACAAACGTCAAATAAATGGGGACAATGGTCTTTCTATGATTGGTGTCATTCAAGAGAATGGACCAGAGGCCACACAGGAAAAGAAGAACTCAGAGGAAAAAGATGTTCCTCGTGTCCCGGGAAATGCTTCTATTGTGACGAACAATAACGTCATTTAGAAAGTGATTAGAGATATGAGTAGCGAATTAGTTCTGAAGATAAATCCCTACTGTTCGAAATATTACATTATAAGAAAAAGCTTAAATACTTACATACATAAAAATATATACATGGTCGATCCAAAAGTAATGAGCTTTCGTTTAAAAAGACAGAGTTATTGAGCAGATCGGTATAAATGAATATTAGTTTAAAAATTGGCACCTCCTGCAACAATGTATTGCTGTAGGCGTTTTTCCATAACTCAAAGGCATCCCTGAATTCTTGTTCGGTATATCTGCAAGGGCTGCCTTAACATGTGCGTGGATGTCCTCGATGGAGTCGAAACCTTCCCTTTCCAGCGCTGATTTTGATAGTGGAAACAAGAAGACTGTCCGCATATGCAACTTCTCCGTAATAATGCGTTGTACAGTTTTCTCCGATAAGTCCATGGCTTTTGCTACTTGGTAGAGACTAAAACACCAGTCCGTGTTCAAAAATTCACACACTCGTTGCAAATTTACGTCAATACGGGCGTCCAGACTGGGGTTCGTCAGCCACCACTTCCTGACCTTGCGAAAGGCCTCATGCGATTTTCTACTTGCGAATAAGACATACGTCCCAAGCACCTGTTGAAGCATTGCGAACGTTTGGGGGAGATACCGAGGACGGGAGTCCAGACTGGGGTTCGTCAGTTACCACTTTCCGGCCTTATGAAAGGGTTCGTGCTACTCTTCGCTTCAGTCCCAAATGCCTGTGGAAGCAATGTGAACGTTTGCGAAAAAAATCGAAAGCGAAATTTGATCTATTTTGCGTTGCTGTGACGAACTTTCCACGTTTGCCATGTTACGCACCACTGTATAGGGGTTACAGTTAAAGCTGTGGTGGTATCGGTCCGAAAGCTGGGAGGCAACTGTCCTGCGTTGTGCTGTAAAGCCATCATCCCACACCACTGTCGCTGTCAAGCGGAATTGCAGGGTGTCAAAGCGTCAGTATAAAGTGAGGCTCATTACTTTTGGATCGGAGCATATATATATATATATATATATATATATATATTATATATATGTATATATATATATATATATATATATATATATATATATATATATATATATATATATATATATATATATATATATATATATATATATATATATATTCTAGCAGTTACCCGCACAGCGCCGCCCGTGCTAAAAATTTAATGGAAGTACGTTGAATAAAAAAAAATTGACGCTCCCTCCCCCTCTAATGTGAAATGATCATTTTTCTTTGTATAAAATGCGTGCACACCCTTTTTTTTTAACTACTTAAGTTTCTTTGGAATTTAAAACTTTTCGTCAAATTATTAAATTAGATTTACAGTTGCTTTAAAACTCTATTTAGCGAGTGAAGCGGTTTTTACTGCAATTTAAAATATTTTGCAAAAAAAAAAAAACATCAAATAATATCTTTCATATGTAAAAATAAATCCGCAACTCTATTGTTTATCGCAAAACTTGCCAAGCAACCACGCTATCATAATCGATTCGTCTAACGAGAAAAAAAATATCCCGTGGAACATTCAAAAATCGTCGTCAGGAAAAAAAAAGGAAAATGTCGTACATTTCACTCGGATAAAAACAAATCAAAAGTTTATTTTCTTTCAAAACAAATCACTGAAACAATGAATTACATTAACGGTTGCCTTAAAACAATAATACTAGACCGAACTGCTCAGCGCCTAACGCGCCAACCGACCACGCTACCGGAACCCAGCCCTTTTTCGAGTGAAGCGGATGTTTTTTCTTTGGCAATAATTAATATTTCGCCAAACAAACAAAAAGAAATAAAATCACATTAACAGTAGCTTTCAAATCTTTATGTATTAAGAGCTGCGGTTCCCGGCTTTGCCCGGTCTACATTGAGAATAAAAATTGTGTAAAGTGACATATATTCAACAAACAGGCTTAAATAAAGGAAAAAAAAAATCACCAGGCACAATTACCCTTCCAAACAATAACGACATATATTAAAATACTTTTAAGAAATTAAAACGCGAAAGATGGATTTTAAAAGCGTAACCAAGGAAACATGAAATTAAGTTTGAGAAATTAAATGCAAAATAAGGAAATAAACAATAGATTCAAAAAGCGTAACCGTGGAAACGCGAAAATAAAATGGTTGACAACTTGAATCAAAATGACATATTTCGAAATTGATTTTAAAACGCTTGTAACTTTTTTTCCTTTGAAGATAGAAGCTAAGGTTTTCGACCAAAGGTCAAAAGAGATCTGGAGTAAAAAATGTCGCTTTTTCCAATGGTGTCAAAAAGAAAACTCTGGGACGATTCCTTCACTTTTCATTGATAGATTTAATGAAGAAAGTAGTGCCTAAATTTCAGCTAAGCCTAAAAAAGTTCGAGCTAAAAACGCAAATTACTCCCGCCGTAATGAAGTTAGAGCATTGAAACAAATTGTTTAGAACGCGGAAAATTCTACCCTTTTCAACGTTACATAATATTAATATGTGCAAGTAATTTTTCACCCCTTTAATAGCCAATAATAGGCAATTTACGTGAAATTTGGGCCTAAATTAGAATAAAAAAAGAACTATTTATTATATTTTTTTCGAATTATAGCCTATGTTACTCAGTAAGAAAGCACTTTTAATATAGTAAAGGAATTTTTCAAATAGGTGCAGAGGTTTTGGAGATTACCTCGAACATATAAACACACAAAACTCCGCCCTCTCTCTTTATAAAATCAGTATATATATATATATATATATATATATATATATATATATATATATATATATATATATATATATATATATATATATATATATATATATATATATATATATATATATATATATATATATATATATATATATATATATATATATATATATATATATATATATATATATATATATATATATATATATATATATTGTTTAAAAACCTTCGCGATTCCACACAGGGGGATTTTTATTATCTGCATCTACAGTTTCCTTTGGGGTTATCTGCCAAATCAAATTTGACACAGTGCTTCTTATATGCTCAGGAATTCACTAAGAGGATTCACCTGTCTTTATAGGGAGTAACAGTTTCTATTTGGAGAATTTCCATTTTGTCTTTTTCGAATCATCAATTTGCAGAATTATGTGACAATTGGAATTTTAAAAGAACAACAATGACCTTTAGAATTCGATTCAATTCAAAGTTCATGGAAATCAACCAAACGGCCTTGGCCCTGTTCACGTAATAAACGGACACTCATCGAGATATACAATCTTTCTGCTTTGTTATTAGTGGAGAAGGTCGTTGCTAGATCACTACTTGCGCTAAGAATGTTCAATCATCGGAATGTAGTAATTGATAGGTCAGAGGTTCTCAAACTTTTTCGATTGACGGCACCCTTTGAAGAAATAGAATTTTCTCACGACAATCTAGTCCATCTCTATTATATACGGTAAATGCGCAAAATAGGGCTATCCTAATGTTCATAACCCAATATCACGTTCCTTTATGATTGAATTGGCACCAGTTTTTGCATATATTCATCAGATGGCCTTATTGGGCTCAATCTACTTGTTTAGGGTATCGAATCATTAGAAAAAATGACGTTGCACAAAGACATTTTTCTCTTTGAGTTAGTCAACTACATAAATTAGGCTTCAGGAACAATTTAAAACTTTTTATGCTAATAAACTGTAGTGAACAATGTTTGAACAAAACCCATCGTAAAATGAGATAGTTTTGACATGTTTCTTCTGCTACATTGTTGCCTGGTAATCAAAAACTGCCAGTTGAAAAGGCTTAATTATCAGTCAGGCTTTATGATGACGATGAAGACACGATCGACAGCGAATTTTTATTGTGCCACATTGACGGCACCCCAGGATGACATTTCACCCGGTTTGCAAACCCCTCTGATAGGTCATAAAACTAAGAGCGTAGTTTTATACTTGATGTAAAAGATTTATTTATTTACTTATTTATTAAAAGCATTGCACACTACAGAAATAATCCAATTACAGTAGGAACAATAGATTCTCATGATAGTCGCAATACAGAGTCATTATAATCATAATAGATATTCAAAGATAGTCATGATATTGTTGCTCTCCGGCAATCGTCAAGTCCGAAATGCTCAAGATCTAAACCTGGATTTTCCCTCTTTTTTAAAGTTCATTTAGATAGATTTTTTAAAAATGTTTTCAAACCGAAATAGTATCGAAGAACATTTTTATTATTAATGAAATATTTGCTTTTATTTCAATAAGCACTAAAGTATTAATTTAGTATTACTCTTATTTCAAGATAAATTCAAATTCTAGATTTGTTCGTTTATTGTTTCAGATTTTTGATTCCACAGTAGCATAAAAGCTTAAGCTGTTAATGGAATTGGTGAGTTTAACGTTTGAAGTCAAAGTTTTATTTTTCATTCGAGGAAAAAAAAATATCTGATTTTTCTAACAGTCGCATTTTTTGCTGGAACTTATTTTAAAGAACTTTTTGTTAAAATATATTTTTAAACAGCAGTTTCACTTTCATGTGAGTTCACAAACACCTGTTTTTTCTTCTTCTTTTTTTTAAAATCTGTTTAAGAAAAAATATTTTTAATGTTGAAGCTTGATTTGAATACTGCATCATGCTCAGTTTATTAGACGGGTTTTTTTCTGAAACGATTCTTTCCATGTCTTTACTCCGTTTTTTTTCCAGAGCTGAAAAGGTCAAAAACTACCTTTTTACAGTCTAGCAAATCAAGGTTTTTCAGACTTTAGTGGCTTGAAACGCGATACATCAAAACACAATTTCTAAAAACTATACATAGTTGAAAGGAGACACATGCAAACATTTTCTTTTTTTCATTTCCATTTTAGAAAAAAATATAAACAAGTTTTCAAACAGCAGTGTCAGAATGATTAAATAGTCTTTTAATTGTGTCATAGATTATTTAGTGATTAATATATTTTTTATGTACATAAACATATATTTTTCTTTACTTAGTGGTATTTTTAAAAATGTCTTCAATTGTTTACAAGAGGTCAACAGGGGTCAAATTTGAACAAGCTAAGGGACTTATTAGCATCACACCTCACCATAAAGAGAAACTCTTTGATATAAAACACATGCGTCTATGCCAATTACAGTTAAGGGTTTGTAACCTATACTGTGTTAGTTCAAATTTCACGGTAAAAAATCCTAAAAATATAACGAAGCTCACCTTCATTACTTAAAGGAAGTATAGACAAACTTATAAGATGACATAGTACAAGTAATACTTTAACTATTTTAAGATTTATCTTATTGTATAACACTTTTGAAATTTTATACAGGGTATGATAATGTGTAAAAGTGATTTAAAACTTAAGTCTTAATGAAATTAAAATATTTTGTTCCTTAAATTAATGAATTGAATATAGCATAACAAATGCAAATGATGGCACGTTTCTCTAAAACTTGTTCTACCCAACACTAATATAATTATTTTAGAGAGAATATCGGAACTGTTTACTTAGGCAGCATATGCATGTTCACAACTGCCTTATTTCAGGACAAAATTGCAAAAAATAGGTGTTTTTATCTCTGTAACATTTTTTGGAATGTTTATACAAAGGCTTACATCAGTTAGGTTTAGTTTATTATTTAGTTTAAAATGAATTTTTGCCTGAAGAAGACAGTAACCATGTTTTATATTTTTGCTGCTTATTGTTAACTAGTGGTACCCGCACGGCTTTGCCCAAAGTTGAAAATTAAAAGGTCATTCGGTTCGCCTGTATATTTACAAATAATGGATGACGAATTTCTCGCCAATTGGCTATGTTCATTCGCCCTCCCATTCCATGTCATGATAATTTCGTAATTTACTCGAAAGTCTTATGATAATTTTGCTCCTTAAAATGTTCTTAAAATTGAAATAGAAAAATAATAAAATCGAATTTTTGAAAAAACGCTTCGAGGTGCACACCCCCATGCTACAAACTAACTTTGTGCCGAAATTCATGAAAATCGGCCGAACGTTCAGAACAGACATCCTACGGACATCCAGACAGCGAGACTTTCCGCTTTATTATTAGTAAAGATAAAGAAGACGCATTGTGAAATGACTATACATGCATACATGTTTAGCAAAAAAATGAATAAATGACGGATATTTCCTGCTAAAAATGACACCTGATTACTTTGATTTTTTTATTTAGAAACATTGCATATGTAATTTTTATTAAAATTTCTGTAAACAGTTTGAAACATTTTTTGCATCGCAACATCTAGTACTAAATTTTGTAATATTTACTATAAAAATATTAGTGTTGTTTGCATAAAAGGTTAAAAATATATTTTGAGAGAAAAATAAAATGAACACTACTACGAACATCTTATATTGTGAAGTATATTGACGTAAAGGGACGTTCGTTGCTTGCATTGTTTTCATGATACTAACGAGTCCCTGTATATTTCTCAGCTTTTTTAAGTGTTTTGTAAAAATGTTCTGCGAATATTCCAGTGGGAAATCAAAACAGAGTCACTGAATGGAAAAGGAAGATAAAGCCTTCTGAAAGAAATCAAAAATAACATCCCCATGAAGAGAGAGGAAAATATTGCTGAACCCTTGGAAAAGCCTAACGTCAGAACTGTTTGAAATTTGATATTTCTTTAACTCTGAAAATAGCAGAAGCTCAAGGGGATTTATGAGGCTCTTAAAGCACTTTCTCTTTAGAAAAAAAGAGTTAATTTTTTCAAGGAAAAAGTTTTTTTTTTTTATATCGAAACGGGTTCGATTATCTACATTTCTTTTAAAACTAAAACTTAATAGGAAGTGACAAAGAGAGAGGAAAAATATAATCCGATTTAAAAGTTATTTTTTTATGTGAGCAGTAAATATCTCGTATACTGGCTAGTCCCACACGTATTGATTGAGGGTTATGTTGAAAATATATTCATATAAAATGTGACGGTGGCTAAAGCCAATAAACTTTCCAACCCTATTTTGTTCTAGCATAACATCTTAAGCTTACAAAAAAAAAAAAATGCAATCTAGTATAAGCTACAAAATGCATTTTTGAATGTAATTTAAAAAAAACAAACCTAACTTTAAGATTATAAGGAATTTAAGTCATTACAGAATAAAAGTGGAATAAAAGAGTGCCAGCATGATAAAAATATTTAAATGGATACATTTTCTCAAGAGTACTTCCCAGTATTATCAGCATTGAAATAAGAATGTAACTGCTTTCCTGAATTACACGTTTTTTATTTATTCTTACGTTTTATTTTTATATATTTCATTTAAAATTGCTTTTAAAAAACAAATTTCACTTTTTTCTGACGAAAACACAAAAACTTTTCTTTAACAAAAGAAGCGTCTGTTGGATGACCTTAAATCCTTAAGCTCAAACTTTTATGAATTGAAAAATTCGTTTCTTAAAGCTTTTGAAGCATGTGTTCGCAAATTAAGGCTTTGAAGTTGGGTTTTCTCTATTAGTAACTTGCATAATACAGATTCAACACACATTTCATAATAACAATTCTGTGTCCTGCAGAAAACCGTTACTCTCTGCACCGGCAATGAAATTGAGCAAGAAAAACGTAAAAATGCTCTTCTGAAATGCAAATTCCAATTTTCATTTTTAGGACTACACTGTAAAAAAAATCCGGAAACGTTTCTGAGTATATCGTGCAGCTGCGGTTCATGAAATTTTCAAAAACGTTTCTGAGTATTTCGGAATTCTCTTTCTGTAATGTCCAGAAACGTGTCTGAGTATTTCGGAATCCTCTTTCAATGTTTCTGAGTATTTTGGAATACTCTTTCTGTATTTTTCAGAAACGTTTCTGAGTATTTCGGAATCCTCTTTCCGTAATTTCCAGAAATGTTTCTGAGTATTCTGTGCAGCTGTGGTTCATGAAAGTTTCGAAAACGTTTCCGAGTATTTCGGAACTCTCCAAACAATTTTCAAAAACGTTTCCGAGAATTTCAGAATCCTTTTTCCGTGATTTTTTCTAAAATATAATTCTTTACTATAGTATTGCATACCATATCAGTTTCAGTTCTTTCATATCTAACAGCAATGAAACAAGCAATTTTAGAATCATTCGTGGATTGTTTTTACTGAATTTCTAATGACAAATAGCATGGTTAACAGCATAACATATGCACAGTTATAAATTTTTGAAAATTTATGAAATAATATAGTAGTTTCATGCCTAATCACAAAATCGTCAGGGGATGGAAGGGGGGGTACTTTCTCAAAAGTGGGATTGTTTGTTAAACAACCTTAAACTTCAGTTTTCCTCTCAATATTTTCAAGACAAAATTATCAACATATTGTATTTTTAATGCATAACTTAAAAACATATCTTGTATCAGACTTGATAGCTTTTATTTTCGGATAAAATTTGACAGAACTTACCTTCCCTTCGCGTCAAGTCTATTTCTCTGACGAACAAAGTGTACTGAAAAGTGCCAACAGAGAAACTGGTGAATTTAAATATGACTCCAAGTCCTCCTGTTGGAACCATTCGGGTTGATTCTTCTGTTCTTGCCCTTTTCCAGTTCATCACAAATATAAATACTTAATCAAAATAGGTTACTGATTTTATTTTTACAATGTGCGCAAAATGCATTATGTATTTTATTTATTAAAACATTGAATTCTATTGCATGATTACTCCATTTCATCTATACGAGATTATCCCCCCCCCACACCATAAGAGTGATGGTGAACCCGTAAAATGCTATAAAGCACCTCCCCCTCCCCTCAAAAAAAAAAAAAAAAGCAATCCCTGAAAATGTCAATGGCAGTCTGCGTGGTGAATACCCCTCGTCTTCTCCCCATATGTACATTGTATATTAATAACATAGTATTTAAAAAATGATCACTTTTAAAACAATGACATGAAATAATATTTCTTTTTATTTCGGCTTGTAAATGCAGTTGTTCCATTTTTGCCACTGACTCATTCCTCCTGACTGTCCTATATTAAACTAGTATATCCACGAAGGAAATGTTATTTACCGGACAATTAATGTCAAGGAATTTTTTATTGTCCACCACATTTAGCAAAATGAATAAGCACATGAATTAATTGTATAATTATGTTGCTTACTAATAGATAACTGGGCCATTTTCTAATGGTATAAATATTTTTAAATAAATGAATAAATTATAATAAAAAAGGATAAATAATACTGGCACATTTTTTGTGAAGCATATTACAATACTAGAAAACATTTGCATTACCATATTTTTAATGAATTAAACAAGTGATTTTTTTTTTTTTTGAACCAATGTATGTATATCCAAGTATTTCGAAATAACTTTTCAGTGATTGCTTTTCAAATATAAATCTTATTTCTTTTGCGTAATTAATCAGTTTCAATTGGTTACAACAAATAGTACACTGCGCACATAGGTATGTAGGATAACTTTAAATTAATTTGATAAACCCAAAAACAGTAACAATTGGAGCCTCATCAAATGCAAATCAACAAAAATATAAATGTATATAACAACATGTTTTAAAATATTCATTAATACTTACAAATGAACATGAGCGGAAGAAAATCTAAGTACCTCCGTTACAACTGGATAAGTAATCCAAAGGGTTTCGTTTCATTAAGTTTAAAAACGGGTGTTGAAACTATTCACGCTTGAACACACAATATATATGTAATCATGGTCGCACCGGAAATTGTAAAGAAGCAAATCGTTATTAACTAACTTAATAGCTGCGTACATCGTCTAAAAATTCAAGGGCAGCCCGAAATGCAAAGGCGTAAAATTAGTTTCGACACAATTTACTACACTCTAGACATGAAATAACAAGCAATCCAATGCTAAACAGTTGCTGACTGCAGCAACCATAGAAAAGGAAAAAAATAAGCTCTCGTTATTTCCGACTCACTGGCGCCAGTGTTGGAAGGATAAAATACGTTTCGAAGCATTGCGCCTCACTTCCGCTTCTAGATTTTTTGAAATTCCAAAAAGCTTTCTGAATATTGAGGAGTTCGCTATTGAATGAAGGATTCTTATTATTTCGGAAACGTTTCCGATATACCCAGAAACGTTTCCGAAATTTGTTACAGTGTATTATTTTGTATATTTCATTCAAATTATAACAAAAAAGAAAACAAACAAAAGGTCGAAAATTATTGAAACTGTTTTTTGTTTAAAAAGAAGGTTTAAGACGTTACATTAGGTTTTAATCCGTAATAGGGGAGGTGAAAAAGTAGGACGTAACAGGGGACGTGAGGTCTCAGAGACCGCTCTATTTATGAATTTTTCAAAAATCGTGTAAGTAAGATACATTCCTGTAATTTTGCCGATATATTCTTTGGTAACTCTTATTAGCATGGGGGGAAAATATTTTTGAATTTTGAATTGAAATACGCTTTTTCCGAGGAAATTTTGCTACAGTCTTAAGATTTTTCGAAAAAATCATATGCTGCAGTAAATAACTACGTACTTGTTATACAAATTAATCTATTATTTATTATTGATTTTATTTTAGTTGTTTAATATATTCAGAACATTTTAGTACCAGAAAATTGATTATATCATCATACGGGAAAATTTTAACACCCCTTTAACTATTAGTATTTCGCGTCGTATTCCGAGGAATAATTCAGCCTTTATTGTCTCTAGAACATCATTGCGTAACATTTGTAAACATTTCAAACGCATCTCAACCTCATCTTGAATATTTTGCATCTTTTCCGCTTTAAACGGATAAGATAAATGAACCTATATCCGCGAATCTAACGTTAAAAGCCATGTCTACTAAAGTCGAAAATTGTAACACTAAATGGGCGGTGCGGTCGCACAGACCGCTTCTACAGAATGCAATGAAATTTAAACCAGATGCACTTGCCTAAAAATACTGATAAGCAAGGGGATGTTCCAGGTCACAAAAAACGCTATTGGGTAAAACCTTTCAATCGGACTGAAAATAAAATAGGGGTGATCAGATGAATTTTTGAGCGGTCAGTGAGACTGCACCTCCCCTGTTAAGGGTTAATTTCTTGAGAAAGACTTAGGGGAGGGTGCCCAAAGCGAGTAGGTCGCCCAATGCGGGTAGGCTTTCTTATGCCCCCCCCCCTCCATGGTGTGTAAGCGGCGATGCATACGTATGTCGTGTTTGCAAGAACACCTCCGAGTTTTAATCAGTCCCAATGAAGCAGAAGTGAAGCGGCATGGCGCCACCAGGCTTAAAATAAAATTATAAAAAAATACATTTCTTAGCAAAATGTAGTTTTGTAACTTGTGATTAGTCGAAGAACAGCTTATTTTTTGATTGTCAATAATATAACGTTATTCTGTCTGACACAACCCACTTACAAACTACGATCGTCATGTCGTTTGTTTCTTTTTAAGTTAAAGGTTATATTTACTGAAATAAAAAACAAGCCTTCAGGCAAAGCGAGTCGGACAAAGCGAGTACAGGATTCAATGATACAGGGTGTTCCGTCTTAACCTGCAAGAACCGTTTAACCTTTATTTTTGCAACCTTTGGTCCTAGATGTATACTTCCAATTGCAAAAATGTTCAAAATCAGATGCAGAGTTAAGATATTGGAAGATTTTAATGAAAATAAAAATAAGTCAAAAAGTACAAAATATAACTTTTTATACGAGCCCTAGGTCCCCTAACTTACATTTAGGGAAATAATCTCCATTGAAAAATAATTCCAACGCAAAGTGTTTGAAATTGGTACAACCAATATTCACCGAGATATGAAACGCAGCCTTTTGTGATAGACACCACTTTAATTTGCCGTCAATAACACCTTATGGGGAGGGGGGGGGATATAGCGGTTAACAAGTGTTTAAAATTATATGAGTGCATAGACTGTTTTTTCAAATTGTTCGAGGTTTTATATTGTGTATTTGCGTATCACGGCATAACATTTGAATTTATTTATGAATAGGAATGAAAAATATAAATACATTGTTTTTCTTACTTTGACGACCTGTCATTCTTCTGAAAGTGCGATAAGTTACAATCTCATCTTTTGTATGGTGCCTTAAAACCTGAAATTTGAATATCTCCTTGATTTTTGGTCGCAAAAATGTCAAGTTTTTTGTGTCAGTAATAGTTTTCAATAGAGATTATTTCTCTAAACATTATTTAGGGGATCTGGGGCCCGCATAAAAAGTTATATTTTGTATTTTTTGACTCATTTTTATTTTTGCTTCAAACTTTCAATATCTTTACTCTTCATCTGATTTTGAATATTTTTGCAATCGGAAGTATGCATCTAGAACTAACGGTTGCGAAAATAAATGTCTTGCATGTTAAAACGGAACACCCAGCATATTGATTTATAGTTTTCTGACTCGTGTGCTGACTTACATTTTCTATTTCAATAGGATAAGTGTAACTTTAAAAAATTATTTTCTAGGATTTATATGTGTAGTTTTTTTTTTTTTTTTTTAATTATATTAAAGAAGATTTTAAATTTTTCCACTGTTCTCTGAAAAATCAGCATTTTTCGTATTTTTGAGTTCTTAAAATTGTATTTTTTAGTAAACGGTATATTTTGCATAATTTATATCTTTGATAAATACATTGAACCTAAACAGCCGCTAGATCACACCGAAAAAAACATATAATGAGGCGGAAAAATCATTACGATGCGATTGATTCAAATTTCGCGTTAGTACAATATTACTCATACCTCACAGCGAATGCCTCCATGTGTTATAGTGTGCAGTTCTGGTTAGCTGAACTGCGACCTTGGCTATGTTTACCTGTTTTAGGGGAGTTTAGTGAAAAATAAACGTGTTATTGGCTCGGATTTTAATTGAAATATATCTGAAAAACTACTAAAGAAGTTTCTCAACTCAACTTAGCGTCAATTACCCCTCCCTATTTTCCAAAATAGAGGTAAACATTGTCAGAGTCTGAGCCCTACTTCTCACAGCCACACAATAACGTTCTTTAAAGGTCCCAAAACAAAAATCTAAAGAAATAATACTTTTACCTCGAAGTGCACAATTCGCCGAAAATAAGTCGTTATGCCGCTGTACTAAGTAAGCACGTTCCCACTTCTTCGATAATCTACAAGTCCGTTTTCGTTCTTGCGATATCAATGGACACCACCGCTGTGTAAAGATTTGCATTTGCTAATCGCATAAAGTGGTTTCTCTCTATATACCGATCCCCGAACGAATAGAAAAGAAAAAGAAAATATCACATGGTGCAATATCTGTCTATCAAATAGGCAATACACTTAAAAGAAACGTCAAGCTTTGGGAAAAAACACATCAGTGAACAGTCCTGACTGTTAAAAAATACACAGGTTGATAAGCAACGCATTGTATATCCTCCAAGGGTTTGGAAAGTAAGGTAATTATTTCTTTGGCCCACTTTTAAGATACCAATAACTCCTGAAACTGCAGTTTCAAGTTAACTCAATCAATTTAGCTGAAAAATAGAAATTGGTGAAAAGTTCGCTTCGAAAGCATTTAAAGCAAATGACCCTAATTATGTTTCACATTTTTCATTAAACACCGTTAACAGCCCATTACCATTCACTCCTGCTAACGAGTTAATTTCGGCATGAAAGAAAAAATTGCATATTCACATTTTTCGATGACTTAAAAATGTTGTTGCATTAAAGATTATTTTATACGTTGATAAAAAAATAATGTATCATACTTTTTAGCAAACTAAGTCACATAACTCTGTTTATTTTTCATTTAATTGTATAATTAAAAAATAACTTATTGTTCTAGCGTATTAATGAATAATATACAGGATGTTCCGTTTTAACGTGCAAGACCTCTATTTCGAAACCGTTAGTCCTAGATGCTCGATCCAATTGAAAAATGTTTAAAATCAGATGCAGAGTTTAGGTATTGAATGTTTGAAATTAAAAAAAATAAGTCAAATAATACAAAATTTACCTTTTTTACGGGTTCTAGATCTCCTAACTTAGATTGCACGAAATAATATCCAGTGAAAAATATTACTAACACAAAAAACTTTACATTTGTGCAACTAAAGGAGATATTTCGAATTCGAAGTTTAAAGGGACCATACAGAAGACGAGAACGGAACTTATCGCTCTTTCAGAAGAATGGCAGGTTGTCGAAGTAAAAAAAAAATAAAAAAAAGTATTTACATGTTTTATTGCTATTCAAAAATAAATGCAAATGTTATACCATGATACTCAAAAACACACGACAAAACCTCGAAAAATTTGAAAAACCACACTCTAAGCACACATATAATTAAACCCTTGTTAACCGTTATATTTTCCCCCAATAGCTGTTATTGACGGCAAATGTAAATTGGTGTAAGTCACAAAATGCTGCGTTTCATAACTCGGTGAATATTGGTCATACCAATGTCAAACATTTTGTGTTGGATCTATTTTTCAATGGTTTTTCCCCTAAATATAAAGTAGGGAAACTAGGACACATATAAAAAGTTAAATTTTGTATTTTTTGACTTATTTTTATTTTTGCTTCAAACATCCAATTCCTAAACCCTGCATCTGATTTTGGACATTTTTGCAATTGGAAGTATGCATCTAAAACTAACGGTTGCAAAAATAGAGTTATTGCAGTTCAAACTGAAACACCTTGTGTGAATAATATGGGTACATTAGGTTTTTATGGCACGCACTACCTGAGGGAAAAGGGGGGAAAAACACCAGCGTTTTTGCAACGTGCACCTAATTAATGTCAGTGCATATAACAATGTGAAGTAAAATAACACTACCTAGCACTAAAAATGAGTCCAGCTGAGTTTCCAAAGCATTTTGTCTCACTAAGCACAATAATTATCATAAAAAATGAGATTAGCTCTTGTTTTTAAGATACCAAGACAACTCAAATACAGAAATCTTACTAATGTTCTTCTTCTCGGCAAATAAGAGCATCACCTATAGGACAGACCTTCATTTATATTTTGACCTTTGATTACGATTGAATTTATCACTGGTGAGGGTGGGCACAGTGAAACGAAAAATATACAATTCAAGATATTGAAAACTTTGTTTCAATCGGAATTTTTTTAAGGTTGATTTGTAATGCAGTTTAAGTGAACTAACTTTTGAGGCATAAAAAACTTCACTACTATTGAAAGTGCTTGAGATAACATACCTATAAAAAGGAAATTTTATAAACGTAAAATTTCATCTTACTGTGCAAACATTTATTTAATACTTTTATTCGGAACGAATGCAACATCTGATGCAGGTGGTCAAATAAAAATAGTCAAAAAGTTTTTTTTTTTTTTTTTTTTTTTGCTCAAAAAACTAATGCACAAGTCTCCATCGTTATCAACTACCATTACAACATTTCCTACATAAAAGTATTCTTGCTCGATGGCAAATTTTATCATAACAAAGTCTTCTTCAAGTGTCACATTGTTCAATTCTTCAAACCCAGAAGATAATATTTTCGCACATTTTAGCATAGTCTGAAAAAATATCAGATCTCCCTTTTAAATTTTTCTACCTCCTCAGATGCGTCAAATAAGTCTAATTTTTTTCTATATTGTTGACTTTTTTTTAAAATTTCTATATTTTTTGTGATTTTTTTCTTCTAAAATTTGTTTTTCAGGAGTATCACTTGCAATGATGATTTTATTTTACCTTTTTTATGCTCTTTCTTCAATTTTCAACCTTTTCTCTGTTTGGTTTTTGGATATCCTCAGAAATACTAAGAACCTAAGAAAACACTCTTAATTATCAGTTTTATCTATAATTTAATAATTTTTATCATCTATCCTAGCTGAAATTCCGCTTGAAATCAGAAGGTTATTTTCAAATGAATTTCTCATGGACTAGTCAGAAAATGTCCCTATTTTTGTCTTAGGTAACCTAATTGGCACTTTTAATATGGAAAAAAATCCTGTAAACTAAATAAACAGCAAGTTGAAACTTTTTAGATCCCCAAAAAGGAAATTAAAAAAAAAAAGCATCCCCTCTGAATCAGAATTCAGAATGGGGCACAGTGAACACCCCAACTACGACTGTCTCACTGTACACACTCTGTCTTTTTCTTTTAATTCAACATTCTAAGCAGTTCGTTCAAAGCCTATTCTAAATGTTTTGAGTAATAATTAGCTACATAGGTATAACAATGAAAGTGATCAAATGGCTAATTTTTAATTCATAAAGGAAAATGTTATAAATAGATGCATGCGAATGTCAAGAAAAAAAACTTTGCATGTCTTAAATCAAAACTAGCTGATGTGTGCATCACATGACTTCCGTTTACGCCAATATAATAATAATAGTGCCTTGGAGTAAGCAAAGAAACACTTAAAATATTTTTACCCCAAGTTCGTTACGAACTGAAGCAAAAAAAGTTTTATACATATTAGTTTCCCCAATATTGGATATTTTAATGTGATTCAATGGTTAATTCTCTAACTATCGATAATAGTGGCCAAAATAAATCCAAATTATAAAAAAATCGCGAAATTCGTCGCTACGTTGGCGAAAACACTTGACGACCAAATGCTTGGCGATATGTTGCTAAGTTTCCGCTAAAATTTAAAACCACTAGAGTTTGCATTGAAATTAACAATGGTTCCCCCCCCCCAAAGGTGTAAAATACCCCCTGTGGAACATCAGAATGCAACCACAAAGGGAGGTGCACAACTAGACCCCACTAGGAATCTACATACCAAATTTTAACTTTCTAAGACATACCGTTTTGGAGTTATGCGAGATACGTACGCATATACACACATACGCAGATACGTACATACGGCCGTCACGAGAAAACTTGCTGTAATTAACTTGGGGATTTCTAAAATGGATATTTCGGGTGTCTATATGTTCTTATGCATGTATCCATGTGTGGTCGGGTAAAAAAAAAAAACTCACGTTTATTCAGGTGGCAGCTAGATGAAAATTACGGCCGATTTTAGGTCAAAATTTTTTTTGCGAATACAATACTTCCTTTACTTCGTAAAAGGAAGTGAAAATAACGATGATTTGATTGTAAACAACAACTTCATATCCCAGAATTCACAAGGTCATTTAATGCAGATTCATGGGTACTAGCATCATTTAGATTACAATAAAAAAATATAAAAATATATCTTTGTCTCACTGTACCTAACTCTGATCCACCCTCTTCTACACAAAAGACAAATGGACTTCAAGAAATTTAAACTCCGGAATTAGAAATGTCTAACGTAAACCTCGAGTAATTCCTCCTACTTCTGCTTCCTTCCACTCTCACTCCGCTAGGTATATTGAAGAACTTCTTGACATCTATGAACAAAGATGGTTTTCTAATACCTTGGCCAGAAATTCCCACAGTATATTGAAGCTAAGGTTAAGGAGAAAACTTTTGACCGCCCTTTAAACATGCACAACTATGAAGATCACTGTTTTGATAAAGTTTTTGGAGAGGAAGTGAAAAAAACTTGAAAGCATTTAAGAGTGTGTTACAACTATTTTAAAGCAGCAGAGAAGACGAAAACAAAACCCAGATAGTGAAAGAACTCTAACAGAAATTCTGTAAACAAAATGCAATATATGCCACTGAAACCCCATTTTCACCTATTCCTTCGAAATATTTTACCTACGAAGTGTAGAGCTGTGAGCTATAAGCATGGGGAAAAGTTTCCCCAATATACATCTACCATGGAACGCACATCTAAGTCTATGGTCATTGAGTTAAGATGATGCTTGCCAAACAATGTTGGATTATAATAAAATATGATCCTTCTTTAACGTACAAGAAGCAATCTGAAACAAATCGTTTACAGTAATCGGCAACTGCTGCTTTCGGAACAATTAACATCGTTTAATAAACCAGGGCCTATTTAGTAACATTTATTGCACAGTTTTTTTTTTCTTATTATAAAATTTACCTTTAGATTAATGGGTGGTTGTTTTGCATTAAAAAAAAAAAAAAAAAAACTTGCATATTGTTTTTTTTTGACCCAAAGTTAGTAAGAATCGAAAATTTCAAACCGGTATGTTGACCGTATTTTGTTTTGTTTTTATTTTTGCTATCTAGTGTAATTGATATTTTTGAATGCATCAACCAGTATAAAGTAGTTTTCAATCGTTGTTATTTGGTAGATTATTTTAAATTTAAAACGTATGTGGCATTTACACACAAAAAAGAAAAGTTATGTAAACTAATAACTATCACTCATTTTTCTACATTGGAGACAGATTAAATACCATCGATTTAATTTAAGTCAGTTTCTTTCGTTTAATGTATTCTGAAAACAATAGAGCTCTTACGTTAAAAGACCCCAAGCGAAAAAAGGAGAAAAAAAAGAAAAGAACAATGGGAAAAGTTGCTGAAGGTTTGAATAAACCTTACGTCCTTTAGTTGTTTTATGATCAGGGATGTGTGCTTAATTGAGCCCATTTCAGAAATTAATGCGTACAGCACCCATCAACCTAATTGTTACCATTTAAGGGCTTCATGGAAATGCTATTTACCGTAAAGGAACTATGCTATTCTGTTGTAATCACAAGACTGTTGATTGCTTTAGAATTTCACTAAGCCTGTAATGGAGGTTAGCTTTAGTTCCAATAATTGCCTTTTGGACGGCTTATGGTAGTTCCGAGACAAAACAAATGCATCATTCATTCCAATTAGTAGAATTGAATGAATTCTTTTTTCATAGTTGCGTTTTCCTGGAATCGCACTTAACGCTGTTCCCATAATAGAGTAGCTTATAACTGTATTATTTAGCAGGGTATAGTTAGTTTTATTTGAGTTTGTCAATAATAAACTTTAACGAAAATGTCATCCGCACATATTTTTCGTAAAAGCTGAAACGCATTTTATTGATTTTGGTACTCGAAAAGAATAATGGGTAAGCTTACTTCTCCCTACAACACTTTTTTTTCTCCAAATAATATAGACTGATATGAAAATGTGGCATTGCATGCATTCAAGCCATATAAAGTTAATTTTTCAATTCGAAAAAAATGCCTATTCACTGTAAAAACGATTTAGAAACGTTCCTGGAAAATAATAGGCAGCTGATGTGCCCAATTTATGCCTGTAACATGCCTTGCGAAACCCAGGAACGTTTTCCGTTAAAACTCAGCAACTTTCCTGAAAAATCCAGAAATCTTCCCGTTTAAAGCCAGTCGTGCCACTGGAACTTCAGAGTAATCTTAAGTAGGAATAATATAAAAGCTTGGAACCTTCCTGATTTATCAAGACAGTTCCAAAAACAATATCGCAAACATGGCCAAAGCTAAGCCAGAATTGCTTATAAGAATCAAGCATCTCACCTGATTGCAATTCTTGCAAAGCTACGTAGTCCATACTTATTAGCTCCCTTTGGGAGCTTAGTCAGCATGAACGAGCCATATTCGAACAGAAGCCGGGACACCTTATAAATACTCTCAGTGATTCTTTAAACTGGGAGCTAAAAATATTTTTTACAGCAGAGAAAAGTCTGCATTCGGACAACTTGTAGCAATTCAGGAAACTTTTTGACAATGATACTTGATATTTCCAGGAAGTGGGTAAAAACCGTTGAAATCCCAAAACGCTACATGGAAATAGTCAGTAACTTCTCGGAGTTTTTTTACAGTGTTCTTTTCTTTTTATTGACAAGTGCATAAAAAGAAATTGATTTAAGATTTGTCGTTACAATAATGTAGGCCTAACTTCAAGAAAATGTATATTTTTGGCTCCCATTGTAATAATTATAAAATTAAGATCTATTGTTTTCCTGCTTATGTATTTTTTCTCTTTATATATGATGTGGAACAATTTACTCTTGTACCTTGTTAGTAAAAAGTTGAATCCGTGGATTTGATAATATTTTGATGATAATTTTTCTTTTTTTATATCTTTCGGTCACAAAGTACAAAATTTGTTATTTCACAATATTTTAAGATTAAATAGTTTTACTAATTTATCTTAATAATGTTTTAACTAGGTATATTTTATTGTAGTTAGAAAAGTACAAGCCAGTGTAAAAAAATTCCTACTGTGAACATCGAAGAAGAAAAACGATTAAAAGCTTTTGAGCGACATTCAAAATGACGTGTCAGGAACGGCAATTGAAAGTGAATAATCTGTGTAAGTGACCTAGAAAAACATTTTTTTTGCTTCGTATGCCTTTTGTTATGAGTAAAAACATACAATTTAACCAGGAAGTCTAGATTACCATTGATCGTAATATAGACTTTTCTATAATAATAATTGTTGTTATCTTTAATGATAAATTAAGCCATTAGGTTTTAAAAATTATCGAAATAAAAATTTAATAATAATAAGAATATTAAACTAAGAAAAATTCTTCCGTTTAGGTACCAATGAGTACTGCTTTGATATAGTTCAAAAAACCAAGAAATTCAGAACAATAGTAAGTGGCAGCATTTTATACGAATTACTCAGTTCACATCAAATAATTGGTCTCAATTATATTTCAGCAGATCAATTATCTTTATTAATATTTATGATCTGCAGTTTGGTTGTACCTATGTATTGTAGGGTAACGACCCCAGTAATTGGCACTTTAAGAGTATATCCTTAAACTTACCTCTATTTTCATTACTTAGAAAAGATATATTCACTTGCAAATATGTTTGTATTAAAGAATGCTCATCTGTGCATCTGTTTAGTTCACTAAAATCAAAAATATTTGAATAGATATTTTTTTAAAAATGTATGTGTAAAAAGTGGCACACGTTAACAAAATTGGAGAATCACTTTATTTTTCACTTTTATACTACATAAAAATTTTACCATCATAAGAAACATAATTAATGTATAATTTAAAGAAGGTAATTTTACATAAATTAATGTTGAATCACACATCTTGACGTTGAAAAAGTATTTTAGAGAAATAAAAATAAAATTGGAGTGTTGCATGTAAAAAATATTGAGATTATTGCTGTTTCTTTAGTCGGTATGCAGTTTTGATTTTATGAATTATAGGTACAGAAAAAGGAATATTGACCCGATGATTCTAAGGGACCATATATATAAAAAATTAACCGATTCTCTACAGTCGCAATATCTGACAAATGGCCAAACATATATTTTTTTTTTGTTTCTCTTGGCTGATTCGACACAAGCCACATTTTTTTCTCTTTCCTATGCATTGCTACCATTTACTAATATGAATTGAAGTTGTAATCTTTGAAGTAAATGTAAGTTCATTTGGTATATAGCCTTCTACTTTTAGACGATTGAATACGAATCTTATTTTGGGGCATTTTTATTGGAAGTGCCAACAACTGGTGACCTGCCAATTACTGGGGGTGTTACCCTAATTCTTTCTGAAAATTAAATATTATTTATTTAGCAGCACAAATTCAATATTTCAAGTTTCACTCCCATCGTAGAGCTAATATCCTTACATTAAGGACATCACAGCCAGAATGCAATTTCTCCATATCATCAACTAGTGAAGACAGTTAACTATGCAGCACGCGGCATTTCGACATGCGAAATGTCTATTATCCTGCAACTATTATGCACGATGCTTAATTATTCACAGAACGGAAACGATCGTGAGTGTACACGAGGACGCCAATTCTCTCAAGGCTAATGCATTAGTCGTGAACTGTTTCTGTTGGATTAGTAGAAGCAAATAGTTTTCTTTATTACTATTATTTTTATTGGTTTAAGGCGATAAGGGGCTTTCAGATGAGTAAAAATTGATCAAACAAACGTTTTTTTCATTCATTATATTTCTAAAAATTAGACCTTTAGCTGAACCGTTTAAAAAGAAAAAGAACTGAATCGGTGGAAAACTGGCGACACTTTTTTGTAGGAGCCACGCCCCCTTTTTTTACTAAAAAATGCACACAAAAATGCATGAGTAAAAAAAAAAAAGCATATAATATTTAAATTTTTAATACTAATACCATTTTAAATGAATCATAAGACCTTATTTGTGGTGAATTTGTACTTAAAACTAATTTGTTTATTCAATAATGAAATTGGCAATAAAACAGAAAATGTTGATTTCCTCAAAACCTAATTTTCGACATAATTACAAAATTCAAACTGCTCCTTGCAAACGAATTATTATTTCAATTTGCTGAAAATTTTATGCCAAGTATTTAAAAAGGATAGTTAACATTTTGTTGGGAAATATTTTTCTGTTTGATTAGTTTTGTGGAGTATATTTGCTATATTTTATTGAAATATGAACATATTTTATCGAAAACGTCTAGTTTTCGGCTTTTCTTCTCATTATTTATCTTTAAGACAAAATTTTGAAAAAGTAATTCCAACGACCTAATTTCGGTTGTTTTACGTATCATATTTTGCTAGTATTTTATAAATCTGATGAATTTTCGTTTGCAAGGAGTAATATGACAAAAGCGTTATAAAATCTAAATTTGAATTTAAAAAAAATTAAATTTCAAAATAATTCAATGAAATTTTATATTTGAGTTAGTGTTAGTATCATGTAAATATGCTGAAAATTTCAAAGAAGTTCATTGAAAATTACTTAAAAAAAATTGAAACCCCCGTATCGCCTTAACATTTAATAAGTTTTAAAATGACTTTATTGAGAAAAAAATACAAGTATTTTTTATTTGAAAAACGAATAAATAAATTAATTAAAATTCATGTATAATAGGAACTCATGTATATAGGCTGACTCATCTTATCCTGCAACCATGTTTCTTGTTGGTAATTGCATTATATAATTTCATTCTGTCATATGTATAAGGAAAACAGAATGGCAGTTTTTATAACAAAATAAATAAACTGAGTTTTAGACAAAATTTCATACATAACATATACGTATAAGAGTAATTTTACCACTTATCTCCTGCCACCCCAACTTTTAGCTCTAGGTCTTAGAACCAGTAACTCTTTTCCTGCCAAACTCCCCCCCCCCCTTTTCAGCTTATTTGATTTGTCAGTCTGACTATCAATTTTTTCACGTGATCAAATTGAAAACAACAGTGAAGTTAATTCGACATGAACAAAAACCAATTTGATGCGTCTTATTTGTTTCAAAAACGACATATCTAACTTTTAATAACAATATTTTGATAACACCATATAACAAATAGCGACTACTGTATTGAAGAAAAACCTAGAAGATAAATTAAGGAAATAAAATATGTATACACGCTGCTATAGCACTGTTTAATGCAATGTTTTTAACCTTTTTGAGTGCATCACTTCTCTCCAGAGATTGAGTAATATCTATCAAGATCCTTCCTTGAAGAACCATAATTTGGCGCATGTGACAGAAGTACACTTTTTAGCCCACTTTCCCGCTAAAGAAAGAAGATAAAACCATGAAAGAAGGCTTAATGCATCTTGAAAATATCGCGAAAAACAATAAAGAGTCAAAAAATAAATAAATAAATAAATATCGAAAAATTAAAAATTGGAAAGTAGGGTATCGAGATAGGCAAAAATGTTGGTCGATCTGTCCGTCTCTCCCCCTCCTTATACCTTCTTGAGTGAATAGTCCGATTCGAAGAGTTTTTTTTTTTTTCGAAAGATCTCGGCGAGGACACTTAATTCATATATTTCACTTTCTGATTTGAACTATTTTTCGTTCAATTTTGAACAGTTCAAAAAAAAAAAAAACATTAAAGCCTACGGGGAAATTCAAGGCAATTCCGAACTTAGAGGAAAATTTGCTTCAAACAAACTTTGTAGGAAAAAAATTTTGATGAAAAACATATATACAAAATATCTTTTTGATTTGAACAATTGTCCGGCCAATTTGAACAGTTCAAATCTCTTAACATTAGCGCCTAAGGGGAAACTGAAAGTCAATGTATGATTCCGCACTTGAAGGCGGATTTATTTAAAACAAAATGTGTTGGAAATAGCTCTTGACGACAAACTCTCGACTCCGACTACGAGAATTTTGGGGCACCTGACTCCAACGCGGACTCCTGTGCCCAAAAATTAGTCGGACTTCGACTCCCCGACTTCGGCTGTGACTTTGTAGCGTTGTCGAAAATTTATACACGGAGGAAAAATGACTGACTCCGACTCCTTTAGCCCAAAATAAGTCCGACTCCGACTCCGCAAACATTGGCAGAGTTATGGACTCTAACGGAAATGACCGATTCCAACTCCTAGTCTTAGAATTAAATACCTTCGGTTCTCGAATCTGACTCTTTTATCCCAAAATGAGATTGACTCCGACTTGAACTCCACAGCCATGGTTTTTATTGTGAAATAATTAGTGGGTATGTCGGTGTATATTAGCGGGTATGTCGCCCAAATCGGGGAGACCTTCGTATGCCCCCTGGTGTGTAAGCGGTGATGCATACGTATATTGTGCTTACATGAACACCCCCGAATTTTAATCAGTCCCTGCGAAGCCGCAGTGAAGCGGCATGTCGCAACCAGTCTTAAGATTTAAAAAAATGATGCATTTCTTATATGATGCACAGCTTATTAATTTGAGTTCTTTATTTTTGTTCTTGAAAGCGGTTAAAACTTTTTTTTTATTCAATAAAATGCGGTTGCTGGTTTGTTTAAAAGGTGCTGCGACTTTATTCGTTCGTTTATTGATTTTTTACGCATCCAATTCTTTAGATGAGCAAGGCATATTTTGTTTCTACAAACCGGTTTAAAATATGAAAAAAATGGTATAAATAATTTACGATTTTCGCTAATTTTGAGAATTTTGATCAAATACTAGAAAGTGGATATTGGTATACGAGAAAGTAGGGTCGTTTAGTTTTGGACGGAACTTCTTGTTAAGAAATTATTTTATTCTTTAAATTGAAATATGAGGGAAGTAACAGCACCGGCGAAAATTCATAAACTTTGCTATGAATGATGAAATACTTATTTAAGGCTCAATTGGAGGGGTGACGCGGACGTTCCTGAGCTTTAACTTATTTATTTTGTCTTGTGATACTTTTTTTTTTCTTTTAATAATCGGTACTTTGTGCCGAAAGCGTATTTCGATACTGCTACCTTTTGACACATTTTTTCTTTTGAATACTCATCCCCCCGTTTTCACCCATCACGAGTTTATCACCCCTCTCCCCGAAAAGCTATATCCGCTCTTTGGGGACGATCACCCGTAGGTTAAGAAGCCCTAGTTTTATGCGTATCAATACACGTACTTAATAAATTCATGAATTATCAATATTTAATTTAGAGATAAGCACACCTGAATTGTTACTGCATAATATTAATATTAACTCAAACTCGATCATTAGATTGTATATGAACATAAGTATCAGCCATTAAATTCAGAATTATTATATATAAACATTTAAAAAGTTTCTTGCCCTAGGTTCAGTACTTCTTTAAACTCATTCCCAAAAACACGCCCTCTACTTAATTCCATAATTCAAAGTAAAATAAGGAAAACTTGCATCTTTACATTATTATAATAAGCTTCCGGCACAGATTAATGGAAAATTAATCCGATTATGTTATGAATGTGAACTTGTCACTGGAAATAAGTTTCAGAAAAGCTTACGTTCGCCGCAACTTGTTATAAAGAGGGAAATGCTAATTAAGGTTGGAATGATTATGCACACTAGCAGTTGTTAATTTTAAATACTATTTGCAGGAATTAAGGAAAGGTAAATGCATCATGTCACGGAAATGTATTAACACTTTAAATCCGTCAGCACTGCCGTTTTCTGCTTCTCTTAGTAAAATTAAAATTAACAACATAATGATTTTTACGCGTTCGGGGGAGGAGAAAAATATATAATTAATTTCTGAGACACTAAGTGCAAAATAGCTCATTTCGAATCACGTTCTTCCAGTAGTAATTTTCATTTGAAGCCCAGTGACTTTTTGACGCTTCGCTCTACCACTATGCAGACCCGAGTTCGTTTCCAAGCACAGTCGATTCAGTCTTGCGTCCTTCAGTTGGTAGATAAAATGAACACCAAGCAACTAAACATTGCTTTTCTGTGTTCGGCTGACCATCCAACCGGAAATCTACAAAAATGACTGAATAGCAAATATGTGGTTAAAATAAACATTTTTAAGGGATCACAGTACCTTCAGAATTTTTTTTTTTTTTAATTTAAGTACATTTTGTTTTTCTTTGAAACCATAACGGCACATTTATTTCGCTATCAATAATTTATTTTCAAAATCTTAAAATACTTCCCACATTTTTTTGAAAATAAAAAAAAGAAGAAAATTTCAACTTTGAAAAATTCCTAAGGTTTTTCTTTTTGTTTTTACCCTTATTAAAAAGCGTTTTGCTAAGCAATCACAATAATCATCTTGAAAAATTGGGCATTCATTTGCTTATATATGCAATAGAACATTTTCTGTGATCAATTATGTAAAAAATCGTAATTTTTATTTTTAAAAATTTGTTTTTAAAGGTAGAGGAGGGTGGCCCAAAGCTGGTAGTTTGAAGATGAACGATAGAAAATTGTATTTTTTAGCTATTTTTCAAAACAATTTTGGTTTTATTTCCTAGGAGGAATTCTTACTCCAAAAAATAAATGATTCTTGCATTATTTCATACCCAATATTTATTTATTAACAAACATTGCAAACACTCGAAAACCAGCTTTGCCCGACTAGAGGGTCTAAAGCGGGAAAGTCGTTCGGATAAAGCGTGTAAGCTTAACTAGTTATGATTTGGTACATTTGTCAGTCAAATATGAAGCAATAAGTAATCAAAACTGTTGACTAGCTAGTTGCCATTATTTGAAAAAATAATAATAAAGTTTTACTTATCTAATTTAAATTGGTAATCTAAGTCAGCCCATTTGTTTATAAAACATAAAAAAAAATCCTTAAATCAATAAAATTGCTAGTTGGCACCATAAAAAAGTTAAATAACTTTTTAAAGTTTTCTTACCCTATTTAAATGGAAAATCCAATTTCAGTACATTTGCCAACAGAACACGTACAAAGCGGGTGTACTCGCTTGGCCTACCCACTTTGCCGGAAGTATGCTTTTTATTTCAATAATTATAACCTGAAATAAATAAATTTAAAAAAAAATGGAATGACCATCGTTGTCTATAGGTGAATGGTGTCAGAATAGTTTAATACTATTGACAGTAAAGAAATAAGTTGGTCTTTGTATAATCACAAGTTACATACCTTCAGTTGTTTTTGAAATGTATCTTTTTTTTTTGTATTTTAAGCCTGGTTACGCCATATGCGCTTCATCGCTGCTTCGCTGGGGCTGATTGAAACTCGAGGGTGTTCGGGTAAACACGACATACGTATGCATCGCCGC
The DNA here is from genome assembly GCF_026930045.1 of Uloborus diversus. Taxonomy (NCBI): domain Eukaryota; kingdom Metazoa; phylum Arthropoda; class Arachnida; order Araneae; family Uloboridae; genus Uloborus; species Uloborus diversus. The sequence goes on from NC_072731.1 coordinate 206,294,438, forward strand.
TTGCACACAATGGGATGGCATACGAGTGCATATCCGCTTTAGGCGATATACCTTAATACTTCCCTTAATACTTAACCCTCATGGTCCTATGTGCCACTGAAGATTAGTTTAGATTTTAAATGTGTTGGGCGTGCCCCCTTAAGTAGGCAAAAATAAGTTTCGAGGGGACAAACATATGTTACACTTATATAATTTGTAATACACGCACACTAAAAAAAAAATCGTTTTTTGAAAATGAGAATGAGCAATATGTTACCGCTACGGCATTTTGGTATAGGCATTTAGAGAAGAATAATCAATATTCTCAATGATACCACGAATAGAGAAAAACAGTACTCAAAATTCTGCCTTACCATCGCAGTACTGTAAAACGCGGGCTACTTTGGCCCACATTTTGGAAATGTTCCCCATTATTTTCTCAATAATTTTGTGACTATTCCTATTTCCAAGTTGAGGGAACTTAATTTACGCACCTAAAGTTCTCTCACCTTAGTTTTTAAATAGTGATCGTTTTCTTTCTAAGTATTATTAGCACTTTAAATTGTGTTTTATTTGGGCCAATATTACTCTTGCTTTTAGGTTACTTTCGCATAATATGGTTTTCCCTATTTAAAATCACTGTTGAACTAAATAGAGTCATAAAAAGACATGTGTCCATATGAAAAATCTACGTATTTATTTGAAAGAAAAATGCATTTTACGAGAAATTTGAGTCACATAAATTTGATTAAAGGGAAATTAAAAATCTTTTAAAATTGTGTATGCATACCTAGTTATTGTCTCAAAAATTACCATCGCAGAACAGTTATCTCACAGCTTTTCATTACTTTCGGATGTTGAATAATTTTATTAACAGCACACCATTGTAAATCAAAGGATTCTAAAATGTCGGCCACTGCTAAAAATTGCTGCAGAGCTCCATGTTCTTACTATCAGCTCCTCCATCTCCCACATCAACAGCACCCTAGGAAACATGAGCCCATTCCAGTCTATTGCAACAAAATTCTGCTAAATTTTCAAAAAAAAAATAAATAAATAAAACAAAATTTGTAAGAAGTAGATTTAACTGGGGGGGGGGGGCAGCTTTTACTAAACCTACTACACAACCTTTAGTTCCTCATCATCTTCCATAGCAAAAGCTGTGTAACTGATTTCTGATGAATTAAGTCTGTACTCCCTCTAAATCGGTTGATAGGAATTACAGGTTTTTCCCTTGTGTTTTTCCTGTTTAGAGTTGTACTTTTAGTTCCTTATTTCTTTTCCTTTTACAAATCTATCTGAAGGTTTTTTTCAAGTTTTTTTCTAGGCCGAAGTACGTCGTATTTTTTAGTTTAGAAGATATGTTGTTATTGTGAAATTTTTGATTACAAACTTGGACAGAAATGAGAAGTACTATATTACTATATAAAGTATTAAATAGTGTTCATAAATAGAGACTTAACAAACTCTTAGCTTATGTAGAATTAATCCTACATGTAAAAGCTTGCGGAGTTCTAAAAACACATGTTAGCACAAGGAATGCAGAAACATTAGTGTTGCTTCTTGAACAGAGCTGTAGAAGTGCTTGGTAAAATATTAATTAGTGCTTGGGACTACTTTCTAGTGGAATCTGTCAAAATATAGTGAAAATTTGCTCTCTATGGTTGAAAGAGAACGTTGTGTCTTTTTCTCCATTTAGGCCAAAGAAGGACCCTAGGGCCAAAGTAATTCCGCGTTTACGGTATTCATTGTCTTCACATTTCACACAGGAGATGCTATGAACATCCATTTTTTCCGTAATTTTGTACAAGTTGTTGAAAAAAGTAAAATGGTCACAACTCGTTTTGAAGTATAGTAATAAATAATTATACTTAGGTGCATAAAAATGCGTCGTATAAATAAAATACAGTGTTGTGTTTCTAACCCATTAAATACATTGCAACTTCAAGATAGCACTTTTGAAATTGGATTAGTGGACAAGTTGATAGAGAACAAAACAATTTTTTTATGAAAAAAAGTTGGAGCAGGTGTACATAGTTTGGAGACCACCGTTTTGTATTTACATCGACAAATAACTACATTAGCCACACTCTAAAGGCACATGTTTTATAGTCACATTTCTTGAAATTATTTTCAACATCATTCCTTTTTTATAATGGCTATTAACTTTTGCCTCTCTCCATAAAACATTGTTCGCATTGGATTTTGTTCAGTAAGTTCATTCTCAAGAAGGACAATTGTTTTTGTTTTACATTAAAAATATAATAGCTTTACATATACATATTTTACATGGATCTGAAATTTAGAACTGATTAACGAGTTCGCTTTTGTTACAGTTTTTTTTGGAAGGGGGGGGGCTGCTTTCGATAAAACTGTAGGCTAGTTTTATTTTTATTCATTTTCTGCACGTTTTATGTCTGACAAACCTTACTTATTTCTTAGTTTATAATTTTAAGACAAACGTAGTTATAATCATTTACTGTTGCGTGTGTTGATAGAGTAATTATTGTATCATATTCCCAAGTCTTTTCATTTTAGCAACACATCAATTTTCTAACAAAGTTATGTCAGGGGCATACACTAGATATTATCGAAATTAACTGAAATTAATAGTGATATCTTGAGTAGTATGCTTAAAAAAGGATAAACGGTTTCATTTTAGGAAGAAGTGACTGAATGTATCGTATAATTCAATATTTTAATCAATAACATTTAATAGCTAAAACAATTATTTGCATCATACACACATAACATTACAAGAATTGAAAAAATGTAGAATTTTAACTTGTGTACCAAACTTAATTACTTTGTAAAATAACTTGTTATCAAATAGAATATAAATGTACTAAGACTGCATTAATTCATTTTGGTTTTCGTTCAGGTGATTATAGCGGAATTTGGATTACGCCAAATCCGTTACAACCCTATTACAGGATTACGCATTACGAGGAATTGACATTAAGTAAATCAGTACATAATTCCGATAAATATCATTTTATGTATCTAATGCTTCATAACTACAATGGGATGCATTCAATGAAGTAATTAAAACCTGCATCAGATTTATGCTGTAATTTAACTAAACATTATTCGAGTGAAGTTTTTAAGTTTTTAAGTACTTTTATCTTTTATGATTTATTTGTTAGTTTACATATTTTACTTTGTTATTTTATTTATTTTACTTTATATATATATATTTTTTGTTTTTTTAGTCTTTTTGTACTTTTTAGTTGCAACAACTGCTTTGTACTTTGGTACAAAAAAAAAAAAAATCATCTAGTTATCTATTAAATTAGACCAAAATAAAGTGACAAAATAATAGTCGGACCTCGTATAATGCCTCGAAAGTAAGTGAGCTATTCTTTTTAATCAGAATAAAAGAATAAATGTACGAAGTAAAAAAAAAAGGTTACTGTTTGCAATCTTGTTACGGTTAGTTTTCTCTTTAATCGCATTATCAGTTGTGCTTGGTTATTTCTTCGTGTTTCATTTTCAGCTTTCATTGTTAATTTCCGGTTTTCTTTTCCTTTATTCATAATATTTCCTGCAAATTTTTACTTTACTTTTGAACTTTTATATTTTAATCCGATTTGTTCCAAAAATTGTCCTGTTGCTTTTTATTTTTATATTTGGCAACTTTTCCATTCCACCCATACCAATATGAATTTAGTAGCACTTTTTATAGCAATATTTATCACTCCCCTAATGATTCATATAGTTTTTTTTTTTTCTTTTTGCTTACATACTTTAAACAAAAAAATTCTGTGGTACATTGAGAGGTTTTTTATTTACTATAACTATATTTTGTTTGGCACCTACGCAGATAAATAAGTGTATTTACACAGATAGATTTCAATAAATATAGCGGTTAAATTCAATAATTCGTTAAATTTCTGAACGTAATTGAAATCTCTAAGATAATTTTGAATCACATAGGATTACCAGGTCAAAAATGCAGTTTTTTCTAGATAGCACTATGTGGGAGTTCGATAGTACAAAAAATTTCCATCTTGGCAGTGTTTGCAGTTGTAATGGGATTTTTAGATAATGAAATCTGTGTTACAAAAGCAAAAATCAAATAATTTTTAGACAAACCTGTTTGAGGGCTGCAACAAAACCTGCTTTTTACTTAGAAGAAGTTTTGAACTGGCGATGCTAAAAATAAACTAACCAAAAAAACCACTGCTGTTTATTACACTGAATAGGTTTGTTTCTAAACATTTACAATTGTTTAACATTAAAACTATAAATGTAAGAAGACAAGCTGATTTTATGCATTCAGTAACGAAAGAGATACCCTTTGGTTTTCCGAACTGCAGTAAGACGCCCCTCTACTACGTAATGAAAGCTTTCCCACCATGCCATACTTTGTCATTCTAAATCGTCTAGGCGTAATTTTGTCGCTCCTAAAAGTTGGCCCACGTTTCCCCTTTCAATCTATAAATACATATACATATACATGTATAGATAAAAATAGATAAATAGATACATCGATAGATTTATATAAATATGTATATAAGGGTTTCTTAGCAATAGGGCAGTTTTCGAAAGTTAAAATTTCATTGCTCCCACCCTCTCATTTTGTTCCAATCGACAAAAGAACAGCCTGTTCAAAATTTCCCTTCAATCGGACAATTTCTAGGGGTGCCTTAAAGGCCTTGAAGTTCAGTCAGTCCTAGAAATCTAGTTAAAAAAATTTTAAAAAAAATGCATTTTTCTTCAATATCGCAAAAATTTCTAGAGAATAAATAAATTTTATTAGGACTGATAATTTCTATAGAATCAAACCACAGTAGAAAAAACCAATGTTGAACATTATGTTTTATAAGTGAGGATTTAGTATCAGTAGGGTAGTTTTTACGGTCTTCAGTAACGATGTCTGAAACATTTTGTTCCCCTCATTTCATCGTTGGAGAATATTATTGTGTTCCTGAATTAATTTTATGCCTCTTTTTGCAGCATCATTCATAAAAATTGTTCTGTCAAATTTTTCCATTCCTCTTATAATATCCAAATTCAACCTTCCAAGTTGAGACTTTGGTTAAGGAAATCGGAGATAATAGAAAATCAGATAAAAAATATTTTTTAATAGGTATTAAAAAACTTTTATCAACTTGTAGCATAATTTGAATCATAATTCTCTTAACCGTGGTTGAAATAATAGCATCTAATAAGGAAAAAACCACTGTTTCGTGAGCCAAATTTGAGCTGTAGTTTCAAAAAAAAAATTTTTGAAAGTAACTTTACTGATTTCTGGATCAATATCATGATAATTAATCAGTTGACGCATGAATAGAAAATCCGAAAAAGGAGCTTTAACAGCTCTCGGGGAGAGAAATGAGGCTCGAACGTAGACTCGAGCACAAGACACATACATAATATGTTCTTATAGAGTTTCTCTCCGTTTTAGATAATTTTAACTTTTAGATAACAATAAAGTAATTATATCTTGAGTACATAAAGAACCTTTGACATCTACCTAGCATGACTTTATAGTTCCTGGCTTACGAAATGATATCCCGTTCATTAGAATCCCAGTAAGACTATTATAGCTAATTCTAACATATCTCGATGATCATCACGCTGTTGTTTCTGAATAGAAAGGTGTTGTTCAAGAAATACGAGCATGGTTGTGGCACATATAATCAAGTACTTCCATGGTTTTACAGATATAGATCCTTTTTGTCCAATTTTGTCCTGGTTCTCTGTCACTGTCGTCAAAACCATCTTTGCTTGGGTTGTTTGAAGCTAGAAGATAAATCATAAGCTGTTGATGAGACATATTGTTATTCCATTTCTTCATAATTTCTTTTCTTTCGAACAACTCCATTTTTTTCTTTCTCTTTTTATGTTAGTTTTTTGTCAGCACCAACCATGGATTCCGGGCGTCCTTTTTCGCACTAATGAATTCAGGGTTTCCTATCCTTTACATTTTTAATCTCTTTCAAAGCATCTGCACGTGCGATGTTAAACAAATAATACATAATTTTTAGATCTCTCCCCTCAAAAAGATATTTTCTCCTCCCTTTTTTAACGGGAAATTCTTGAAAAAAAATTCTGTAATTGTTTCATGCATCATAGAGTTAAGCTAATTTATCAATTCGGTGTCCGTTCTTCTAGTAGGAATTCGTGATTTTTTTGCCAGAAAATAGAAATTCTTGAAGCAATAATGCTGCACTTCTTGCTTTTTTGTCATTGTAAAAAAAGAAAAAAAAAACCACTTAAAACTTTCCTATTTGATGGTTTTTTCACTCCAACAATTTGGTTGGAAATGTATTTGAGAAGATCGATATAATAATGTATTCTTAACTTACGAAAACAGCTACCGGCAGATGTTGGTGCTATGTTACAAGCCTAGTTTGATCGTCACAATAGTCAGACAAAAGTTACCAGTAGCACAAACCGCTATTAAGTGAAAACTAGTGATAAAAGACAATGCTGTACTTAGAAAATAAGTAAACGATGCACTTTTGTAAAAATAGAATCGCCACGCAAAGTGAAAATTAATGTTAAAAGATAACGTTATACTTAGTTAGAAACTATATAACATGCACATTTATTAAAAATATAGTTACAAATTAAGAACCACATTAAAAAAATAAATGCCTATATTTTGTAGCATCAATAATACAAGAACATTACCTTTCATAAGTTTTTTCTCACATTCACTCAACAAAAATAAATGCCATGTTATAGAAAACACTGCAAGGTAACAAAGTTAACAAAACTCAAACTAAATTACATTTTCAATTAATTTTAAATACACTCATAAATGTATGTGTACTTACAAAAATAACTCGAAAAAGCTTTACAAAGTCACAGGAAAAAGCAGTTTGAATAAAATAACGCTTGTGAAAGGAAATAAGGCCATCAAAAACCCAGATCAGATAGAAATTTGTTTTAAACTTGAAAAAATATGGAAAAAATGTCTTTTCGGTGAATATTCTATAATTTCATGCTAATGGAGGCACCCTTTAAACTTTTGTTTACATCATTTTTTAACAAAATAGGGGGGGTGGGAGCTAACTTTTTACAAAGTTGAAAAATAAAGGCCACCTTTATGGAGATGTAGCTATATAAACAGATATACAAGTAAATATATTAAAATATAGATTTAAACATATACATAGAGAAGAGGGCAGGCGTAAAAATATAGATAAGACGATATAAAATGTCGATAGTGAGGATCGAGTTTATTTGTTTTTAATAGGAGGTGTTATAGCCACCATCTCTCTCCCCTTTGCTACGGTAATGAAAAGGATCAAGTTCATATTATATGTTGGTGACACAAAAAGAGTACTGCCTCTAATAAAACAATAAAAAAATAGCACTTTTGAATTTCCAATCACGTTTAAGCCATTACGCTTCATCTTTCTTGATATCACTACAAGATTTTCCATAATGCATGCAGCGACAAAGTGTTACAAGATGGAAACGCTCTCCCCAAGCAAAGACCAATGATGCGCAAAAGGAAAGTTAATGAGCCTAATGATTCTGATCTCGTCTTATGCCAGACCGCTTGTTCGTCAATTAATCGAATTCGTGGAGACGCTGAAAGAATTCTAATGAACGATTTTCTCATCCTTGTTCAATGGTTTTGAGTAAAAATAAAGTTTTGTTACAGTTGCTAGCATTACCTTCTATTTATGTGTAAAAACCTGGGAAATGTATTGGGATGGTGTTGTTTTAAGTAAGGAACTTCGCTCTATACTACTATAATAAATTAAAATGGGAAATGGTTGCTAAATTTGGCTCTTTTATTGTAATGCACACATAAATATTAACCAAATTTGTATCACATTTTTCAAAATGTAAATGCAATAAAGATAAATACAAGTGGTACAGAAAAATATACAAAGAATGAGGAAAAGTAAATGTCACTATAGTAATCCCGACGCTAAGTCGCACGTTCTGTTTGTGGTTTTGTAAAAAGTCTCATAGTGCTCAAAAAGTTAACTTAAGCATGATGTGGTATTTAATGTTTACCATACAACATATGTATTGCAACAAAAAAAGGAAGAAATGATAACTAATATCTTTAAAGTATTTTTTCTAAATGCTTACAACTCGTCACACATTCGTTTAGAGTATGACTCCGCACCTGTGCAGGACAATTCAATCGAGAAATTATGCACTGAATTAACAATTAGGATTTTACAACTAAAAGTAATAAAAAATTTGGAACTAATGCTATACACAGCTTAAAGAAATGCCCTAATAACCTAGTGATATACCCTACTGAACGACTAGTTCTGCATTTAACACGCGGAGTTAGTTTTTCTTTTTATTCCATGATTTGGATGTGGTTCGTTCTTCGGTATTCAATAGTTCATGTTGAAAACTTATATGTAACAAAGAATACTCTTTTTTTTCACACACCTTTTGAAGTAAGCATACAATTTTTAAAAATTACCTCATTCGTTACTATACTCGATGGTTTACTTTTATTTTTGCTTTTATTATTGCAATTTTAGCCTCAACTTATTTAATTTGGGAATTATAGCAAAATGAAGAAAAAAAATCGTTCACTGTATTTTTATTTTTGATGACTTACAAAGGAAAAAAAAATGATACTTCATTTTCTTAAACGTGGAAAAAATACCTCTCTTTATCTATCACAGAGCGGAACCTACAATATTATAAAAATAAAAATCGGTTTGAAATTTATTAGTATAAATTGGTGTCGCTGGTGCTTTGCAAAGGGTGTCCTCCCTTAGAAGAGAAAATTTGCTCTGCGATTGAAGGCTTTGCTTTTTGATTGAAAGAAAATTGCAGTTGAGTACGAGCGAGCAGCGAAAACATGGGTAAAAATTAACAGCTTTGTATCAAGATTAGAACCCATAATTTTCTTAAAAAACGTCCCTAATGTGTGTGGTGCTAAACTAAATAAGTGATATCTTTAGGTATTCTCAGGAGTGTTTTGAAAACTTCCAAAACATATGCTATAAATAGTTCTTTAAAAAGAGGCAAGTGTCAGAGTTCAATACGTGCTCCAAAGAGTCTTAAGGTTTGCAGTGTATAGTTCAATCATAATTCAGCATATTTCTGAAAAGGATGAACTTGGTTCACAATTCCAGGTTAAATAGCACATTAACTATAAATGTTTTAAAATAAACTTTCAAGACTTTTCTTACCAAATTTAATTATAAGTGAGAAATATAAGGCCATCTTAAGATTCCTCAGCTAATAGCACGTTTATTTATAAGTTAATTAGCTCCAACTTGATACAAAAGGAAGAAAGAAGTGAAAATCTTAGTTTCAATTATGTTTTCAGCAATTTTAACAAAACGATTTGGTTTTATCAGGAATGTGGGTCCCAACTGTGGGCGAATATTACCTTACGCAGGGTTAAAGGCAAAAAAAAAAAAAAAAAAAAAAAAACTCAAAACTGCCATCAAACTAAAAATAACGCTAGTCAACAAAAAATAACTTTCTGTTTGCATCCTGGTTTTAAACATGTCAATTCCTAATAATTTTGGGTCGAGAAAAACGAATATAGTAGATGATTTTTAAAATTAGCTCTTGTTTTCAAGATACATAAGAGCCCACTGGAGAAAGATGCGCAGCAACCACACATTGATATGAAGGTAATGTGAAAGAGAAAAAAACAAATACTGTGCAATAAATGTTGTTTAAATAGGTCCTGTTTTATTAAACAATGCATATTTTTGTGGAAAGCAGTGGTTGCTTTTGGCTTATTGCTTTGCTTTTTGTGCGTCAAAGAAGGACCATCTCTTGTAATAGTTCAGCAGCATTTGGTGAACATCAACTCATCCCACTGACCCTAATATCTGCGTTCCAATGTAAATATATCTATATAACCCAATTTCCTCATACTCACAGCCCATAGCTTCAGTTTTTAAACAAAATATTTTGGAAGAAGTGAATAAGTTTCAGAGACACATCATTCATCAACAGTCACAAAACTTCCGCAGGGATTGTTTGACCAACAGTTTTTAGTTCTCATCTTCTCTGTTGCTTAGAAATACTTGTAATATACCCTTAAAGTTTTCCCGGGTGTTCTTTTATCTCCTCGCTTTTGTTTTCTTCAAAAACACTGATTTTTATAATTGCGCGTATTCGAAGGGCTGTTAAAAGGTATCTCCTTAACCTTAGCTTCAATACATTTTGGAAATTTCCCCCTAAGGTATTAGAAAATTAGCAAAAATACCCGGCGTTGCCTGGGTCAGTAATAATTGTGAGAAACAATCGCTACTTTCATTCATTTTCTGTTTTCTGTTTTATCTGAAAGAACTCAAAACACAGCGCTTTGACGTGATTAAAAATTGAACTTCTTCCTTACACGGGAAAGTAAAATGACAACAAGTATAAAGAACAAAATAGTATTCAGTTAGAAAACGAAAGAACGACGTTTAAAAGTATAAAAATGTGAAAAATTTATAAAATATAAAGTTAAGAATTATCGGTTATTTTGGAAAGTTTCAACTATTGTGTATTCTTGGTGCAATTTAAAATGTTACTAAACTTACGGTAATCATTTTGGGATAAAACCTTGGATAAGGCTCCCCCTCCCTACTTCGTAAAATTCTCTGTTATTAATTTTCGTCAAAAAGATATTGTTGCCAAATACTGAGATATTTTTGGTGACCATAAAATGATGCTAAAAAATTTTACCCGAAATATCTCCGAAATAAGTAGTAAAACTTGGCGAGTGTTCAATTTTGTGCACTAAAACAAATTATTGTAAATTTAAGTTAGCAGATTAATTTACACTTTAACATAAGCTTTAAAGATTCTTTTAGTGGCGATATTTTAGTTACATGGTGAGAGCCGAGAAATATTATTACGTAGTCTTTGACTTCAAAATCAGAGCCCGTTGAATAAGTAGCCTTACGTTATAACTAGTTTTTGGTAAGTGTTCTAATTACTCTGAAATTAATATATATATATTCAGTAACTGATTTCTTATTATATGTTTGATGCATAAACTCGTTTGTAAGCAATAAATTTACAGTTATTTTAAAAAGACTTTCTTTCTCCCAAGATAGAAAAAAAAAGGCTTTTCTGTCTATATGTTAAAGTCCAATTGGTGAAACTCTTATATGTGATTGATGAAAATGGAACCCATATTTGAAATCAGCGACACTATTAGAATAAAAGGGGATCTTTCGATAATTGGGGATTTGGCGCGGCCATCTCATTTTGGCGTAAATAATTTTATTTTGGTAGCCCTGCTGATTTATAGTAACCCTATGTGGATACATGTTTCCGGTCTCTTTGTTTAGATTTGCAAAGAAAAATACCTCTCACGCAGACGCTAGAGTCAAAAATTGACGTCAATGAAGAAAGACGGCCAGATTCCCAATTATCGAAATCTTCCCGAATAAAAGTCACTCATTACTGTACAATTCCTTTTTCATGACCCGAATTTTCATGCCTGTATTATCTCTACTAATAATAAAGCTGAAAGTCTCTCTATCTGGATTATGTCCGGATCTCTGTGACGCTCGCTCATAGCGCCTAGACCGTTCTGCCGATTTTCTTGAAATTCGGCAAAAAAATATTTTGTAGCATGAAGGTGTACACCTCGAAGCGATTTTTCAAAAACTCGATTTTTCTCTTTTTCTATCCCAATTTTAAGAACATTTTACCAGTCAAATTATGATAAACCGCATTTACGCAATTACGTGAAACCGCAACATGGGCGAGCAAATGAACATAGCAAACTGGGGAGAAATTCATCATCCATTATTTGTAATTATACAGGCTAACCAAATGACCTTTTAATTGTCTACTACGGGCAAAGCCGTTCGGGTACCGCTAGATTCAGACTATAAACACTTTCTGTTTTCTAACTTACCAAAACCAATTTTCTTTTTACTTAGCACCGTTATCGATTCATGGCATAGATGTGGAAAAATCATCCAAGAAAGCAATAAATTTCATGCTTGCGCCAGAGAAGCCTTGATTCAAAATTTTCTTTATGATTACTGTTAATATTGCTGTTGTAAGGCAACGAAATCTTGCAACAATAGGTTTTATATTTTACTAGTGGTACCCGCACGGCTTTGCCCGTAGGTCATTTGGTTCACCTGTATGTTTATAAATAATGTATGATAAATTTCTTGCCAATTTGCTATATTCATTTGCTTGTCCATGTGACGGTTCCACGTTATGATAATTTCGTAATTTATTCGTCCACGTTGCGATAATTTTCTCGGTAAAATTTTCTTAAAATTGGAATAGAAAAAGAACAAAATCGAATTTTCGAAAAATCGTTTCGAGGTGCATACCCCATGCTAGAAACTAATTCTGTGCCAAATTTCATGAACAGTCAAGGTGCTATGAGCTTTACAGAGATTCTGACAGAGAGAGATCCAGACAGACAGAAATCCAGACAGAGATACTTTCAGCTTTCTTATTAGTAAAGATCATTCAATGGGGAATCTACATGAAATTAACCGTTTTCCATCATAACTTTTTCAAACTAAGTTTTTAGAAATAAATTCTATATATATAAAAATCTCGTGTCACGATGTTTGTTCGGGGTAAACTCCGAAACTACTCAACCGATTTTTATCAAATTTCATACATATCTGTAATTTGGTCCAACTTAAAAGATAGGATGGTTTTTATAATTTTTAATTGCAAATAAAATGTTTATTACACATTAATAGTGTGTATTAATTGTTTAGTTCTATAAATTCTTAATAGATGGCGGTGTAAGTTAATTAATCGATATAACTCTAACATCGTTTGACCTACTGCAAAAAACACTATAATAATTTTTAAAAACTCCGAAACGTTGCTTATTGTTTTCATATAACGTTTCGGGATTTTACAGGTTTTTATTCACTTCCTGAGAAAGTCAATTATATTTGTCAAAAAGTTTCCATAATTGATACAAAGTGCAGATTTCACACCGTTGTGAAAAATATTTTTCTCCACCAGTATCAAGATTAACTGAACGTATTTATTTGGTGTATCGGTTTCAGCTCGAGGACGATCATTCCAGATTGACTCCGCTCCCAAAGAGCGCGAAAAGATATCTGTGTCACGAAGCTGTGCAAGAGTTGCAGACGAGTTACATTCGAGCCACTTGCTTGAGAGTCTGTCATAGCGTTGGCAGTGATTGCATTAATGCTTTGAGAGCGTGGTTGGAAAAGCAGGAAGATTCCAGGTTTTTTTTTATTAAACCTACGTTAGGCTTCTCTTAAGGTGCCAGGATCATAACTGGCTTTAAACAAGAAGACTGCTGAATTCTTCAAAAATATTCCAGGATAATGTCTGGAAGGTTACTGAATTTAAGCGGAAAACACTTATTTTCTTTCGTTTTTTTCTTGCAAAGATACTTTCGCAACAGAAAATTGCAGTGACAATTGCATCGTCAGGCATTGCTGCTACTTTTTTTAGATGGTAGACGAACAGCACATTCAGTTTTAAAGTTGCCTATTAGATATTCATAACAAACCAAGCGCAATGTGTAACATTAAAGAAAAAAACGCGGAATGGTTGTAGTGTTGCAAAAGAGTGAAATTATAGTTTGGGATAAGTGTACTATGGCTCATGAGCAAAAAGCTTTAATTCGAAACACATCATACGATTATGCAAGATTTGAAAGGCAACGATCAACTTTTAGGTATTATTGTCTGAATACTGTCTGGGGACTTCCGGCAGACAATACCAGTTATTCCGATGAAATCAACGGATGTTTAAAACAATCGTTTTCATAGCGTAATGTCGAAATGATGCGATTAACCACGAACATGCGAGTACAAACGCAAAATGATGTATTCATAAAAGTATTTTCTAAGCAATTGCTGGGTATTGGAAACGGTGAAACTGAAATGTATCAAAATACACAGTACATCAATTAGCCCGACAATTTCAGCACTGCAATTGAGACGAAAAGTGAACTAATTGAGAGTGTATTCCCGAATATATTTTTTTTTTTTTATTATGACTGACTCTGTAATCGCGCTATTTTGACAGCAAAAAATGTTGATGCAGACGCAATTAACTTTTAAATGCTACAGTTGTTGCCCGGGAATTTGAAATCATTTAAATCAATCGACACAATTGCTGATTAGAACAAATCAGTAAAGTTTCCAACTGAATTTTAAATTATCTGGATATACCAGCAATGACACTACACAATTTCCAGTTAAAAATTAATTCACCAAATAAACTTCTCCATAATTAAAACTCCCCGAGGTTTTTACAAATATACACGTATAGTTATCAAAAAGTTCACCGGAAACGTTCTTGAAGCATTAATTTTAACGGAAAAGTATAAAGGAGGAATCTTCCTACTACCATGCATTCCATTAATATCGTCAGAATCTCCAACACAGCTTAGAAGGCTTCATATTCCGCTTCGCTTTGCCTTCACGATAACCATAAATAGATCTCAAGCTTAAACGATGGCGGTTTGGACTTGGAAAATAGGTGTTTCTCCCATGGGTACAGCTACATGTAACCTGCTCATGTGTGGAAAAACCATCAAATCTGTTCGTGTTAGCAAAAGACAAATTAACCAAAAATATTGTGAACAAATTAGTACAAAGATAATTTCCAATTTTAATAATTTAAAATAATAGAAACAATAGTTCGAAATCAATGTTATCTACCTTATTCATAAAATTCCACTTTTTTTTATAGCGTATCAATTTATGTAGTATATTTTGAGAGAAGTCATTGATTAAAAACTATAGTTAAGGCTGACATGAATAAACTGTGCATACAAAATCTGTTATTGGTAAATGCTTAATTTCAACATTCTGATACTTTACTTACCACCTTCAAGTTATTTTGCACCATTGGACGAAGAAAGTACACTGCAAAAAATTTCCGAAACGTTTCTGAGTATTTCCGTGAAACTTTTCAGGATTTCAGTGGTTTTTATCCACTTCCTGGAAAAATCAAGTATCATTGTCAAAAAGTTCTCTGAATTGCTACACGTTGCACGAATGCAGTTTTCTCACTGTTGTGAAAAATATTTCTAGCTTCCAGTTCAAAGATTAACTGAGCCTATTTATAAAGCGTATGGGCTTCGGTTCGCTTATGACCCGTCCATGCTGATTAAGTGCTGAGAGGGAGCAAATAGGTATGGCCGACGTTCTTTTGTAAGAATTGCAGGCGAGTACAATGCGCGATTCTTGCTTGACTTGGCCATGTTTGCAATACTGCTGATGGAACTTTCTAATTAAATCAGGAAAGTGCCAAGAGAGCCTTAGTTTTCTCTAATTTTCCAGAAACATGACTGACTTTTAACGGAAGATGTCTGAATTTTTCACGAGGCTTCCGAAATAATTTCAGAAGTGTTACTTAATTTTAGCGGAAATCATTCCAGGTTTTAAAAGGTATCTTAATGGTAGAAATTGGGCACATCAGCTGCCCAATTTTATCCAGGACTGTTTCTGAATTGTTTTTACAGTGTACTTTCTAAATTTGACGTAAGTATTGATAGTAATGGTTTTGCAAAAGAAAATTTATTTATTCCTTACTAAATTTAATAAGTTCCTACTTCGGGAAAAAACGACCATTCTCAATTTCCTGAGATTTAAAATCAACGGAACTTTTTCCAGATTTGTTAAAAATATTAATTTGATCGTATAAAAACAATGAGTAAAAAATTATTTCCATTCTCAGCCACAGCAACGCGTGGCTGGGTCATTAGTTATAAACTATGTTTCTTCGTGATAATGTAGCTATATATAATGAAAAAAAAGGTTAAAATCGGTCCAGTAGTTTTGAAACTTACCCCAGACATACTACATACTTACAGAAGTAGCCATTTATATTTATAGTTTGTGTATGTTTACAGCTTTCACGAAAATCTTAATTATTCCCAGTAGAATGAGCATGGGTGGAATCAGAAATGAGTGAATCTACCTAAAACTCCAAATGTTGGCTGATTTTGGGCATTTCTGTTTCCAGAACTTAAGTTTCTTGCAGTCCAACTCTATCTCGATTATCTATCCCAACCTAGGGTCACATTTTAGAGGACAGTCAGTCCCATGTGCTGTATCTGCCAAAACAAAAGAGCATTAGTGAGAAATCAATATCCTAGTTGGCCCTGTATCTTGCAAACTAGACATAATCTCAACTTTTTATGGTGAATTTTGTGTTTAGCGA
This sequence comes from Uloborus diversus, assembly GCF_026930045.1. Lineage (NCBI taxonomy): Eukaryota > Metazoa > Arthropoda > Arachnida > Araneae > Uloboridae > Uloborus > Uloborus diversus. The sequence goes on from NC_072731.1 coordinate 206,310,515, forward strand.
GGCAAAATACCTCAAAAATAGCTATTTTTGAGCTGGATGCATTTTTGGTGTTGACTAATGAATCGAAACTTTTTTAATGTCAACATGAATACATAATAAGCCACATTTAATTTACTCAAAAACATTCTCAAAAAGTCCATGTTTACTTCAATGGAAAAAGAGTTCAACCTTTTTATTCAGGGATCTGATAATTCGGGCCTTTTTTTTCTGCGTTTTGGTCCCACCTGGTGCACACTTCACGCACATATGTGCAACATTTGCAGCATTGGATCACCTGATACTCCAGCGTCGAAATAAGGTGACGTTATTGGGCTACAACCTATTTTTCTAGGTTATTAAATCCCCAAAAAAATATGATGGTATGCAATGTAGTTTTTCTTTTTGAATCTGGCTTACAGAACAAAACTCATTAAAAAAAATATTAACAGATAATTTTGACAAAACTCATTTGCAATATACATTTACATATGCTTATTTTTTTTTTATTTTTAACCTTATAGCATGAACAGATCCCTGCGGGTACAGTTGGTATTCACATGAATATGTTTTCTTCGATCCTCTTTTAAACGTGTGAACCTTGCGACTACATTAAGGGCAATATATATTTACTCGGGGACATTAGAGAAAAACAGATCTGCCTTTATATATCGTAAACATTTACAAAAATATACTTCTAAGCTTTTATTTTTCAAACATATTATTCAGCCTAAAGTTGAAAAACATGAATATAACATTTATTTCGACGAGTTTTTTACAACAAGGCCAGTGAGTTCTTTTTTCATTATTAGTTTCCAAAATCAAACATTTCTATATAAAACAATATCAATTAAAGATTTTAACAAAACATGCAATGAAATTCTTCTTGGACTAGGTGCTCTACATCTTTTCTGGAATTATCTATCCATTTTATCATCTTCAAAACCTGCACCCTTGTATCGCAACAACCATTTAGAGCTTAGAGGAAGATTGGTATTTTTCTCGTGGGATTTTAGTCTTGCCCATAGAATGAATTTTGGTAAAAGGATTAATTTATTTCTCAATTAGCGCAGAGAGAAACCTTTTAAGTGCGTTTACATTAGCGGAATATTTCTGGGAATAGTTTCCCCAGACTATTGTGTGAACTTAATTTTAGTCGCTGATAACATTAAAGATATTAAACTATGTTTGATGGTTAAAATGCATTTGTTAGTCTGACATTAACGTAAAGAAAAAAGAAAGAGCATTGAAAAAGTTTGCTAAGTTTGAACCAATTATCATAATCGTGTTACTATTATAAAAGAAAAGTAACGCAAATAACTTGTCTGTGATTTGGTAGTTTTATATCATCTTTGATGCTGAGAGTTTTTTTTTAAAAGTAATTTTTCAAAACATTAAGAAATTAACTTTTTAAGCAAAATGAAAGGAACAATATAATAATATTTTCTATAATTTTTAAATGCAAGAAAAAAGCAAGTTCACTTGAACAGAGGCTTATCAGTTCCTATCTACTTGAATTTAAATTTGGGTGATTGGTCGGGACTTGATAAATGGTTATGTACCTTGCACTATACCTTTTCTTATTTTGTTTATTTGTCCTTAATTAACATGTTACAGTACCGCATATATAACAAAGAAAAATGAATCGTTTAGCTTAAATTATACTACAAATCTTTAAAAAGAAGCATACGGTGTATATAGCTGCTAAAAACAGAAAACTTTTGTTAGTTTGGTTATAGGGCTTTCCAGAACAGTGAGATTTAGAGGATTATCTGCATATGAAGAGGAATACTAACATTTGTTTAACAATCAATTGTATTTAATTTGTTGCAAGAATTATTTTAAGGTCTAACCTGTAACCTAACTTAATTTAACCAAATCTAAAGTTTATGACAGTGTTGAACTAAGAATATTGTCATACCAATTCGGTTAGGATTTTAAAAAAGTAAATTAAAAATAAGCATATCACAATAACTTACGATTTTTATAACCTTAAATTTTAGTTAATTTTTAAGTGGTCGAACTCTATTGAGTCATTTTACGTCATAAGGTTTTTCCATATTATTCACTCCGAGTAACGGACATTCATTTCAACAAAAAAAAAATCGATTGATACATTTAAACTTTCTTTAAGTTAGCCACACAAAGTATGATAAAATTTACAAAAAGAAAACGTACCTTCTCATTACCTACGAACTGCTTTATGTTTCAGGAAATACAAACATAAAGCAAAAAGGGAATCAGCGATACTAATGACATATATTTTACTTTTAGTTTAAAGCAATTCGTCTGAACAGCAACAAAAAATATATAAATAAATAAATAGAACTTTCCACTGATACATTTTTTATTTATTGTTTGCCTAATGTATTAGAAATAAATCCTTCTATTTTACGGGATTCGTTACCAGTGTTTGAGAAATAATGCTAAGAGAGTGACTTTTTTTAGTGAGTGAAGAAGTATGATATTTTCCATACAATTTGCCTGTTACGTGGGGCCTGGATTATATTTAAGGTAAATAATGTTATTTTTCTATTCTAAACTCTTAATTTAACCACACACTATAAGTAGTGTCAAAATATTTCGTTTATTTAAAACAGAAATATTGTCCAGGAGAATGAAAGCGAAAATGCTATATACCGTATTCTTGATCTTCAAAATGTTAATGAGAACAGCAGAAAAATCGTATTAACAAAATACTCAATCAATCCATAAAAATGGTGATAATAAACAGTTTTATATTACAGCAGATTAAAAACTCCTTTTTTATCTATAATAAGTGAACTCATTCCTAGGAGTGACATGAAAACCTGGGGACTAAGTTTAAAACTATGTACCTTGATGATTTCAATAGTTAAATTTACTTAAAGAATGCTATTTTACACTTTTTAAGTATGCTTAATTTTGTACTACAAATTGACTTTGTGGAATGTTGATACAAAAGTTTTAAATAATTTAAGTCCATTGGAAAAACGGATGGGGACAAGCCAAAAGTGTGACTTTCTAGTCATTTAAAATGTTTTGTGGAAAAAAACTAAATGAGTTGTTGTTTTAATAAGAGTAGAATAACATCAGATAAGTTATTTCTAACTAGTAAAAAATGATAACACTTTCTGAGTTAAACAATTTTTGTGTTATGCTACTGAAACATAATATTGCTAGGATCTTGGAGAATCACTCTTTGAAACTAATCTATGCAAATTTTCAGCTTTTGAGATGAAAATCCTAATCTAGGATCTGGAATATTTCAAAAAGTGCTTCAAAATAGCGGATCAGCTTAGTGAAAAAAATTGTCATGTAAAGGCTAAAGTTGCGAAAAATTTTATCACACTAACCAAAAGATCACTTAACAAGGAAAGACTGTATTGTATTCGTTTTGTGTTTGATTTTTTTTTTTTTTAATTCGTAAAAAATATGTTCAGAAAAGCAGTGCAGGCGTTTAAAAATGAAGCTTTTTTTCCATTATTTCGTATCAAGAAAATAAAATAAATAAATAAACTACCTGTCAAAAGTGTATAATTTCATAAACTCAAACGAGGGGGGGGGGGAATCTTAACATTAACTTTCACTTTTGAGTTTGCTACTTTATTTGCTTGAGTACTTAAATCACTTCATGTTTCTTTACATTTTTCTTCTGGGGCTGAGATTTAAAAATGGAACCTTTAGTTCTTTAAAATATTGTTCAAAGTAATAAAAGATAAATCGAAGTTATGTACCAATAGTTGAAATGTATGACCGATAAGTGTCTTCTAGACTTAAACGCACCTACTTTCCCGTATATTAATATCAACATTCTAACACCGGATCAATATTCACTCCACTATTTTAGGCTGCTAGTTATGCCAAACATGACATTTTTGCTTTTAAAACTGATTTGTGAAATAAAACCTTTTTAATGATAGGGAATTTCTATAGTATTTATTTGCCCAAGTAATTAGGTTTTTTGAAACCTCAAACAAATTATAAAAAAATTTTATCGAAGGCACAATAATTGCCCTGTTATTATTGCCCCGTTATTATATTGAACATAATAACAAAAACAAGGTAAATTCGTGTTTTTTTTTTTCTTTTTTTTTAAGAACTAATGTACCCATTTTTTAATGCAAAAGAAATGAGCTTATATATAAACAATTAGCCAACAAAAGCAATGGACCTGAGACCGCAAACACCTACTGCAACTACTTTCGAACTGTGTGCATTACTAATCTCGTTTAAACCACAAAGATAGTTTTCATGTCATGAAATTTCCACAATTATGTTCTACGTATATACACAGGAAGTGTTTTAAATGTTTTATTCAAGTATATTACAATACGTATGGCAAAAAACGATGTTAGGCATAATACATTTTATTTAATCGAAATAAATAGTAAAAGGAATAAATACACACTTGTAACATGCGCTAAGCATTCAATAACCAGGTAAAACTTAAATTGACATAAGTAGTAGCTTACCTCATTAGATGGATCTAAAATGTGCATTTTGATTAAGCTAATCTTTAATATCATTGCTTTCATTTTGATACAAATTCAATTTTGGGCCATTAAAATAAGTTTTCATTTTGTGTGCTTTAGATATCACTTAAGCAGCTTAATAAGTCCTGTTTATAGATGTATAGTATTCTTTTAAAAATGTACTATATATTAATGCAAGCAGCAAACATGTACAAATAAATGCGGGAAGCTTTTAAAAATATGTTAAATTGCTTATCCAGCTTCGACATTTAAACGATTCACAGTAGAGTAAAGCAGTTTTAAATAGATCAACTAAATTGAAACGGAAAGGGATTAAATTAATAAATGATTGAATTATAAATTGTTAAATTTGCATTTTGAGTGGTTTAGCATCTAAAGTTCGTATGTGGCGTACTCGGAGTTTAATTTTAACAAATTGTCAAAATATGTTTCAAATGAAAATGTTTCGTAATTTTTTCAGTAACTTGAGATGTGTTTGAAAGAGTTAAATTGAAAACATCTTTATGTAGCGTTATCATTTAATCCTCTTTGCAATGTCAATTTCCAAAAATGCATTTATAAACAACTTTTCTTTTAAAGTAGTCGGATGTATTTATTTTTCAACATGGTTAAAATCAAGAAGAATATTTGTATTGAAAAATGAACGATGTGGTAGACTCCGCCCTCCCTACCCCCACTCCATCACTGCAAAATAGTAATAATCATGTTAGGCTTGGCGATTGTTAAGCTGAAAAGCAATATATTGGCACTCCCAAGTAGTTTTAAAAAAATTATTATATACTTTGTTTAGTAATAAAACTAGTTTATTACTTTGTTTAGTAGTTGCTGATTTTAAGAATAACTTTTTGTATTGCAAGTGATGAGAAGATGACTTATTATAATTTAAATATACACAACTGCAATTACAGCTGAAGAGGTGAAAATGTTTTGACTATTATGCCGTGCTAGCAGCACTATCTGCTGCTGATTTCAAAATTAGAAATTGACGTTTAAATTTTTGCACCTCTGTGTATTTGATTAAGATGTCACTTTTTAAGAACTCAAAAAAAAAATATTTCCCATTCACAAATGACCATATAAAACATTGTTTTTCGTTGAAATCTGTGACAAAGATTCACTGGGCGTAGCTCAATTTTGATAAAAAGTGCTGATAACTGGGCGTAGCTCAATTTTGATAAAAAGTGCTGATACGACTTTTGCGCTTACCATGGAAGTGTTGCAAAACATTTTACATCCCTTGCATGCATTAAAAGAACCAGTTTTATTCTTATGAAATTGAAATATATGCGGCCTATATAAAATACAAAAAGCTAGAAAAGCAACATTGCCTAGGAATCCTTCTTCTTTAAATTAAAACAAGAATCTAAACATTAAAGGAAAATACATTAATTAAGCAAAACTCAGGATATTAATGACATTTTTTCACTACTACCACAACCATCTGCAGTAATGAGTATCACAATCATCACTGCATCCAAAACTCTCTAATAATTCAAAGAATCACTGACAAAGTCATTGAATGCATCAATCCACGGCATAATATACCATTCACCCTAAGAAGACAACTTAACGAATTCAGGGAATATATTTTAATTGCATTATGGTAATTAAATGCTTCCAGCTATTTCTTCTGAGTAGAAATTCAATAAACCGTTGTCAAAGGAAACGTCTGAAGAATGTAAATGAATCGTTCATAGCAAATCCTTGGAAAATTTTCAACAAATAAAGGAAAAGGGCTAGAACCTTAATCGTTTGAAAACTATTTATTTGGATGTTTTAAAGTCAAATAGTTTAACTTATTTAACAATGTATTTAACTCAACAAGCTTTTTAAAGTTGTTTCTGAATTTAAAACATTAGAATTATTATATATTTTTGAAACAGTTAACTATCAACTTATGTCATAGAATAAAGAGCACTGGAACCATTTTAATTATTGAAATACATTGTCTGCTAAAAGGTATTTAGTTTCAACTTGTTTTATACATCTCATCATATTCCTAATTAAGTTCTTTTCTAAATTTTTTTCAGGTTAAGACATATAGAGAATATATTTTAATTCACACTCTTCATTAGAACTTCTGTGACTTAAAACTTTAATTTAAAGAACCAAAAAAAAAGGTGAAAAGAATGTTTCATTTTAGGTTAACACCAGATGGTAAAGCATAAAAATTTATTGAAACTTTCACTTAACCCAATAGGGACTTGGCGTATCGTATTTTGAAAAACCATCACTTATTTGGAGGGAAATGCAAATATCTCATTTGAAGGATTTAATTTTTAAGATATTTTTTCCCATATCATCCTGACTGTAATTATTGCACATAAAATGTGTCAAAATATACTCACTGCAAAAGAAATTTAATACGTAAATGGAAAAAGACCAATTTATACTCAATGAGGTATTGGCATTTTAAGAAAGGTACTGAAATAAGAATGCAAGTGAAAGAGGAATGCATATTTTTCAAGTCAAGAACGTCAATAAAAACTAATATATAACTATCTAGTTAAGAGTAATGAAAATTTCAAAAACAAATATAGATCATATGATAAACCAACTGTTCTCAACCTTTTAGGCTCTGCCCCCCCCCCTTTGAACACTGACAGGAGCCCCTCCCCCTCCCCAGGTCAATACAAGATCACAGTCAAAATTTTAAACTGAAGCTGGTCATTATATAAAAATATTGATAATTTCGTAAACAAATTTAATATTACTACGCATAACTTCGTTTTGAACATAATCTTAGAACATAGGAATTTAAAGAATGTAAATGCAATAAAATTGGATGTAATCTAGGACCTAGATGAGGTTGATTATAAACCTCTAACAGTACTGAAATTTACAAAGCTGAAGAAAAATATGTAAAATTTTGTTTTTGTAATCACTGAAAATCATTTAGCCATGCTGGTAAAGAATTTTAAAAAAGTATTTTCTTGCTGACGACAAATTGATAGCAAGTAACGAGTGGGTTAGAGATACATTTCATAAGATTCCCGAAGTACTCTATTGGTGAGGAAGAAAAATACATAGACTTTACGACCAATGGCGAACCAAAAGACAATTTAATAATAAATCACTGTTTGAATTTTGTTTAGGAGTATATGATTCTTTTTCCGCACTAAAAACAAAGGTATTTTGCATTTTATTACCATTTTCAACATCCTACATTTGTGAAACTAGATTTTCTGCTGTGGCTTCTTTGAAAACAAAATAAAGATCTCGGCTAAATATAGAAACAGATCTGAGAGTGGCTATTTCTAATATTAAGCCTTAACTTTGTTTTTCAAGACAGGCTCAAGGAAGTCAGTAATCATTACGAAATTTATTTTTAATTTGGTATGTTTTTATTTTAATGCTTTGATTCAGAAGTTGTTTTTTATAAGATAATTATTTAATATGTTGAAATGCATTTTCTTTTCTATTTGTATGTCTGCTTTTCTTTTCAGTCCGTTAATCGATTCTTTTAAATATTATTTTCTCTAGGACATTTTCGCCCCTCCCCCCCACCTCGACTGTGCTTGCTCCCCTTTAGGGAGCGCGCTCCACAGTTTGAGAATCACCGCTAAACACATTACCTTTTTCTCCTCATAGCTGTTAAATATAAGTAGGGTTTTTTACAATCATCATACATGATTTTCTAGTTTTAAAACTAAAAAAAAAGAAACTATGGACATTGTAAATTCATGTACATTTTAATATAATCGGGGAATTATTTATATTAAATATCAGAAATTGAAACAAATTACGAATTTTGAATCCTTCCTAGCATATAGTAAAAAAAAAAAGCATTGCGAAATACACTTACTATATGTATATATATATATAACGATATTATATATATATAGTACGTGTTATATACTTTTATAAACTAATTAAGGTTACTATGTTAGCACATGCGTGACCTCTTCAATATATAAACATCACTTATATTGCCTACATTATAAAGTTCGGCAGATAGTTTGTTTGCTTTATTAAAAAATACCCTTTTCAAGTTTTTTATGTTGTTTTCCTTCCTTTTTACGCTACTATAACTCCGTAACTATGTCAGAGCTGCAACGAAGAAGACCGAACTGTGAATCTTGAAATTTTTAAATAGCCCTCCCCGAATCCTTTACCCCAATATTAACCCACAATTTAAACTCTATAGTCCTGATTTCTGCAGTTATGCGCAAAAGCTTACGGACTAATTTACAAAAGTAAACATTTTGAATTTGGGTCAAAAACTTTTTCAGTCATAAAAATTGCATTTAAAGCTGAAAAATGATTTGTCAGATATTTTTAATTCATCATTACCTGGTTTCTCTCTTACTTTCACTGGTGTCATCTTACGAAAGACAATGAAAAAGTTGAAAGTAAACTGCGTCTTTGATGCAGAATCCGAGTCACCGTTTACTTCTTGTTTATTTCTTCTTTAAAAATAAATACCTTTGTAAGCTTATCTTGTTTAACTTTCTTTCCTGCAAGTTTAAAAGTTAAGAGTTTTTTTTTCCTCTGCCTTAAGTCGCCGTTAAAAATGTCTTTGAAAACAGTAATTAATCTACGTTTTTTTCCTGTCTTAAACATATTTTTCAAATTGTCCTTTTTGTTTTAAGTAGCTAAAGTATAAAGTTAAAAACTCTCGTTGAAGAAAGTATCGTGGCCCAAGTTTTATTACATTTTTTAGTTTTCATGAGATGGGAGAGGGGGAGGAGGAAAACATGAGGCAATTTTTAAATCGATTTACCTTAAACGAACTTCGAAAAGATATTTCGATATTGATAAGAGATGTTTCCTTCGGGTTAAAAAGATAACATCAGCACCACTTTTCTACGTAAGAAGAGAACAGTTTTTCCATCGGAAAAGAATGTTGAATCATCCGGTAATATAGAGTGTGCCGGATCACATTTACGATCATATTCACCAACTGATTCAAAATTCCTGCAAACAACTGAAATGCCTTTTTAATTGCTTCCAATGGTGTATCTTGTTTCTAGTGAAGGTTCGAATCTTTCTGACAATACGACCGTTTGAGGTATAAAAGAAGAAATTCCAATCAAATTATGAACGAATAAGTCATTGACTCTATACAGCATTCATTTGCTTTACATTTATTAATTAATCAATGAATGCGGTTTAAGGATAAAATGCAATTTATTAACATCGTCTTTTTTCAGCGCTGTATTAGCGTAAATGTGTCTATGTGTTTGTATGTTAGTAACAAATTTAATCCCTTCCCCCTTTTATACATTATAGTAACCGACCCGAAATAAACCTTGAACTTTTCTGTAGAGCTTAGACATTTTCACAATAAAAGTCAGACATGTTGTCGGAATAAATCATTTACATTCAAAGAAAAACTTGAATAAAGTTATGGTAAAAGCATTTTAGCAAGTGTGAGTAAAGCTAAGGCATAAAAAATTCTCATTTGCTCTGATTCAAGACGATGCAGATTTCTCTCATTTTAGGCGCATTAAATCTGGATGAACCAGAACTGAGCTGAAGGCAAAGTTCTTGATTAAAACTCCGGGTATATCTTAACACTTGAAACTAACAAGAAGTTCTGTCTAGAACTAGACGAGCCTACTTTCCCGTATACCCATAATACTTTCTAGTACCTGATCAATGTTCTCAAAATAGCTAAAATCGCAAATTGTTTCAAACATATTTTTCCAATATTTTATAAGCTACTTTCTAGGAATAAAATATTCCTCACTCATCTAAAAAATTAGATGCGTAAAAAAAAAGAAAAAAAAACCAAAACGAACAAATAAAATAGCAGCAACTTTTAAACAAAGCAGCTAATACACTTTTTTTCCATTAAAAAAAAATTCTTCAACAGCTTTCAAAACGAAAAAATAATAATAAAAATTAATAAGCTCATTAAAATAAATACATCCTATCAAAAAAAAAATCGTTTCTTTTTCCCCTGTTGCCAAAAATAATTTTTTAAATGAATTAATGCACTTATCAAGATAAATAAAAACAATAAAATGTCAACGTAAAGAAATACTTTTCATTGTCAAAAAAAAAAAAAAAAATCGTCTGCGCGTATCTTTATGTAGAAACATAAATGACTTCGAGTTTATTCACCGAAAACAGAATACCTAAATAAAAACTTTAGCGTTAAAATAAAAACAAATCACATCAACAATAATTATTTCACAGTTAAAACCATAGCGTCGGAGTCGGAGTCAATCTAATTTTGGGATGAAGGAGTCGGAGTCGAATATCCAAGAATCGGAGTCAGTCATTTGTCCGCGTATAAATTTTTGCCAAAGCTAGGAAGTCATAGTCGAAGTCGGGGAGTCGGAGTCCGATTAATTGTCGGGCACAGGAGTCGGATTCGGATTCAGGTGCCCCTAAATTCTCGGAGTCGGAGTCTGGAGTTCGGCGTCAAGAGCTATTTCCAACAAAATTTGTTTGAAGTAAATCCGCCTTCAAGTACGGAATCTACATTGACTTTCAGTTTCCCCATAGGCGCTAATGTTAAGGGATTTGAACTGTTCAAAATTGAACAGAAAATTGTTCAAATCAAACAGATATTTTATATACAAGTTTTTCATCAAAAGCTTTTTCCTACAAAGTTTGTTTGAAGCAAATTCGCCTCACAGTTCGGAATTGCCTTGAATTTCCCCGTAGGAGCTAATGTTAAGTTTTTTTGAACTGTTCAAAATTGAACAAAAAATAGTTCAAACCAAAAAGCGAAATATGGGAATGAGGTGTCCTTGCCGAGATCTTTCGAACAAAAAAAAGTTTGTTCGAATCGGACTATTCATTCAAAAGTTATTGGGGGGGGGGGGACAGACAGACAGATCGACAGACAGACAGACCGACAGACATTTTTCCCCATCTCAATACCCTACTTTCCAATTTTTAATTTTTCGATATTTATTTAATTATTTTATTTATTTTTGACTTTTTTTGGTTTTTCGGGATATTTTTAAGGTGCATTAAGCCTTCTTTCATGCTTTTTTCTTCTTTTTCTGACTTTTACTGGGAAAGTAGGCTAAAAATAGTTTTCTCAAACCTGAGATATCTACATTTATGCAACTTGCTCAATTCAGGAATGCTTCCTAAAACATATTTGGTTTTCCCGCAAACATCTTTGAAATTCACAGCAAATGGGGTTATTTTCTTCAGTCAAAAGTACTACTTTGAGTCACAAAAATTGAGAGAATGAGCAAAAAAAAAATGGAGCCAGAAAAAGCTTTTATTTTAGCTTTTTTTTAGTTTTTTTAGGTAATATTAATTTATTTTTTAAGTGTCCTATTATGGAAGATTTTGGAAATAAGGCTAGGTCTATATGACGTCATAAGTGATGTACTTTATCGCGCAACTCCATTGGTGAGCTAAATGTAAATTGGCGCGCTGCCAGGTCATGATAACTTGCACTACGCGCTAACGACATCAGTGAGTGGCATTTCATCACCTGTGATTTTATGCGTAGAAGCGTAAAAGTATAATTTCAATCCGCGCACCGATTAAAATGTTTGTTTAAAATATTAAGGTTTGTCAAATTATTTTTAAAATGTTCAAATTCTATCTTTTTAAGCATTAAGAAAAAAAAACTTTACCTAATAGTGGACACTATTCTAATTGCAGTGTAGCACAGCAGAGTTTATTAATTTTCTACAGTTAAAAGTTAAAAAAAGTGTCATACCCTTGTCTTTTAGTATTTACTTGAGAGAGAACCGGATTTTCTTTTAACACAGATGTACATTCTGCGTATTTTGTGTAAAACTTATATAATTTTGTTCAGTACGAATCAAATTTTAAGACGACATTTTCGGAGATCCTTGGTACTATTTATCTTAGCACCATCTGGTGACTTGGCTAGCGTAGAATGGCATCATATACTTGTAGTCATTAATCCAAAGGTCCAGTAATATTTGACAAAGTTTCGATTTATAGTTAAAATAATATGATCAACTTGATTGCAGATACTTAACACGCGGACTTCAAAAAATTCCTGAGGGACTGAAAAAGATGACTTGCATTTCCAAACGAAAAAATGAACACATGATTATCTGCAAGTGTTTTTGGCATTATATCCGGCACTAGAAAGTCTATTATTTATTTTGAAAATTAAACAGTGAAGGGAAAAAATATAAATGAAACATTTGTTTCAGGAATAAACAAAATCGTTTATATAAAACTTTAAAAAATGAAAAAAAAAATGAGCAAGAGGAGGGAGAAGAAAACATAGTACCAGAAAAAAAAACCATTTTCTGGATTCTGAAAAACCAACCAGTTACATCCCACTCATCCAGGTAATATACATGTCAAAAGAAGAACCCCCCCCCCCATGGAATTGTTTCACCTAAAATTATATGTGCTTAATCCCGTCAACGGCTTTCCGATTAGCTCTCTTTATACAATTATATGTAGATGATTGTCAAATTTTAATTTGTTCCTTTATTTGCACTTGTTTATACTGTTACAAAAAAGAAAACAAAAACATGATTGTCTACAATTATATTTACATATAAATACAAATATAGCATATTTATATAAAATTAAGTAATCGAGAAAAAAGAAGTTACAATTGAAATAGCATTTATTTCAAAACAAATAAAAATGCGAGTAAAACAGACAGAACAATCCAGGACATAAAGAGAGTAAAATATTACCTAAAAAAGTTCAATTTTTAACGAAACCAATTAAGCCAATGTAACTACAGATTACTTATAAGCAAAACACCCTAATTTTATACTTACCAAAACAATCAAGTCCCTATTTTTCTACCTCTCAGTTGTTATACCAACTATGACACTGGTGAAAAGATCTTTGCCAAATAGTATTGCCTTTTCAAGCGTCAACTTCTCTTAATGTATTGGATGTCCTATTTTTCTCCCTTAAGAAATACCAAAGCATTAGGAGGCAAAAAGAGTGTTCCGATAGATTAAAAGATAGAGAAAAAGTAATTCAAGAGATCCCCAGACGCAGACAAGGTCACAGCTGTTAACGTTCCATGTCGCCGTTATTTTGATAATTGGGTGACATAAAAGTAAAGATTCTTGTAAGAAATTCGGTTACATCTTATTCCTTTTTGGCATGTCTTCCTTTTAATCTATTGGATGCAGTGGGATCCAATACGCATAATGGAACTGTCAAATTAATTCAGGGGAGCAGTTTTTATTTTAAAGAGTTTTTCAAAGCCCTCTTTGCAGTAAAACTGGAAAATATCTTCTAATGATAAAAATAAAGTTAGACTTTGTGTCTGGATGTGTGTTCTATCATGCGAGTAGGGCCTTAACCAATCAACTGATTTTCATGAAATGTTATACAAAATTAGTTTGTAGCATGGGGGTGTGCAGCTTCTAACGTTTTTCGGAAAATATTTTTTTTTCTATTCCAATTATACGATCATATAATCAAATATATTTAATATTATGAGAAATAAATACCTCATGCACATTTTTAATTTTTATTTCCTTCAAAAACTTGAAATTTTCTGTATAAGATGAAGATTGCTATCTTCATCTGTTCGAAGTTTCTACAAATTTTAGGAGATAGGTAAGAATTATTTTTAGAAAATTTAAATCCGAGATTTAACTAATGCAAGCAAACGAGTATAAACGAAAAAACTTGAGAATAAAATTTAAAATGAAAGATGAAAGTATCTATTTTCGCAACTAAAATTAACGTTTTGTTTGGCGCCATGGTTGCGTCTTTTATTACCCCTCCCCTCTATTCTTTGGTTCTGAACACTTTTTGAAAAGATTTATTTTTTGTGGTTCAAGCCCTTTTGTTGTACTGAAAAATAATTAAATTGAAATATTTCAACTGTTAAATATAAGTCGTTTGCCTTTCTATTTCTCAGTTTATTTATGATGTTATACAAGTGATTGAAATGAGCCAGTGAGAAGCAAAGGGGTGTAAATGCCAAAATTGAAATTTTAGAGGGAATCAGTACAAGAAATAGAATACCTCCTTTCTGTTTCGGAGCTATAAATTATACTGGTATTTCTGGAAGTTACTGATAGAGAGTATGTTTTAGCAAAAATTTTCAATAAAAGACTACCAAGAGCGTAAACATTAAATACGTTTTACTCAAAATTGAAAAGTGTCCACTTACATCCCTCAGCTTCTCACTGCCTCAAATATCGTATAATAAGCGCTATTTCAATGTTCTTACTAATACATTAAATTCCGAACAAATTCATTACTGTGCATTTTAAGCTCGAATGGAAAAATTCATTTCTCTTTTAAAATAACGCTAAGCTTTTTGCTGGCTTTATTACAGGTAGGGTAGTGCGGAAACCTCCAGTATATAAAGACATGTGTTTTAAAAGAAATGTTGCATCACATGATATGCTATCTCCTAACGGCGCGTTTTCACATTTAAAAAAAAATGCTCAAACAATCTTATTATTACCTTATCTGAAATTTATTTTAAGCCTTCTCATTTATAAATTCAAAATACAAAAAAATATAAAATAAAATAAAATAAAAAAATAAAAAAAAATAAATAAATAAATACAATATAAATTTTTTAAAAAAAAATAGCATAGTAAGTCAAAACATGACCAACGTTTCTAAATATAGGCTTTGTTTATGGTTTCAATAATCGCGTAAGTGGTCGAATTATATGGCCTTAATCAATTGACCAAATCAAAGGGAATTCAAGGCTTTTTTTTATGCTTTTAAAAGGACTAAAAATTATGCCAGCTAAAAATAATCTTCAGAAAATCTTTAAAGCAAAACGTTTTTGAATTTTTTTTAAAGATTTCTGCAGATTTTTGAAGACAGAAAAAACTTCGTCTTCAATATAATGTGAAGAAAATCCACAAAAAATTTTATTTTTTACTTTTCAAACAAAAAACCTTTTTTGTTTTCCTAGATTTGTTACTTACCTCCGAAACGCAAGGGTGATAGAATTTGTATTGAAAAATGAAAACTGAACATATTCCATACCTGACCTATGATAAAAGTTGCAAAGCAATTGTTTTTTTTCATTTTTTCAGAAATCCTAAAAAAGTGAATTTGAATTTTTGAAAGTGTCCCAATACTTTTGGTCATATAGTGCATTTGGAACATGCTTTCTGCAAAAAATCTACAGATAAAACTGCAGATTTTTTTTTCAGAAAGCATGTTCCAAATATGCTTAAATTTTCTGCAGATTTTTTAAAAAGATTTTCTGCAGTTTTTTTTTTTTTTTTTAGCTGAAACGTTCTATTCAATGATTAACCATGTCATTTTTATTTACTGATTTATATATTTTGTTTAGTTACTAAAAAAATAAGATTATTTTTTTTTTAATGCTGTAGATTTGTAAGACCTTGACGAGGACACACCAGTCTTATATTTCATATTTTGATTTGAAAAAATACCATCAGTGGCTAAGGGAGAAATTTAAATATTGAAATAATTTATAGCAAAAGAAGTTAGACGTCTTTATTTCTACTGTTTCATTTTATGTGTAATGATGTATCTAAACTGAGGCTTTTTGTTTTGTTTGTTTATGTGCGCAGAATTGCAAGTACTAAGATGATTTCTGCGTTCTATATTTGAGAACCAATAGTCGTGTTTAAGTATATGAGAATAAATCTGACACACTAATGGATAGACCGTCATTATGAGAAAAGGCAATGTCAGAGAAAAAAAAAGAAAGATTAATGGAAAGGGTCAAAAAACATATTCGAGAAGAAATTGGATATTTTTTATTGCTTGGGTGTGGCGCACAGCAGTCGCAATTTAAGACAACTAATGATATATTTGGGTTTGTTCTTTTAGGAGATTTAGAAGTTAATGAAAAAAGAACTAGTACGTTTATGTAACCTTAATAGTTTCGAATATGTTTCTTATTCCTCTATTAAGTTTTCTTTTATAGTTTTTGTTGAAAAAAAATGTACTGAGCATTAACTTATAGGGCAAAATAGTACAAAAAATTTTGGAACAAATTTTGAAACTTAGTTCTAATCTACCATGTAGCAAATTATGTAAGCATATCGTCGTAAAGTGATAATTTGCTTTCCTCATTATTATTACTCATGAAATGCTTTCAACAAATCACTTATATTTTACGATCATTCGCTGTCATCACTCCTTTTCACTTATACAGTAAATTGCATGGACGTAGGAGGTAAAACTATAGTAACTGCTTAAGTGCATCAAACTATCCTAATATATATATATATATATATATATATATATATATATATATATATATATATATATATATATATATATATATATATATATATATATATATATATATATATATATATATATATATCTTAGGGTTGTCCTTATTTATATGGGAAAAAAATATTCAGAATTCAACAAGTGACGCCCCCTAGTTTTGTGACACTATAATAAAAAGTAATCGGTGCAAAACTTAAACTCGATCGGTCATTAATAACACGTGCCCCTAGGACGTTGAACTTTAACACTTTTGATAATTTTCCCACAAATCTTCGAGTTTTTACTTCAGACCCCGTACATCGTTTCTCCTATGTTTGCAAAATATTTTTACAGCGAGGTAGCACTAAAATTAATCTTTTTAATTATTTCATATCATCTAAAGATTTTACATTAAATAAGAATGAAATATTGCTTTAGAAACTTTACCTTAACCGTACGCTTTTCTGAATGTATCTCAATCGTGTTCATTTTTTTCCCGATAGTCTTGTAGTGTCTGTAAAAAACTAAATTGCTTTTGTGACTCATATTTGGTAAATTGACTGTGAAATTCTTCGATTAATTGTGCTCCTCTTTCAGTTGTATCATTCACAACTTTCAGCATTTTAACGATATCTCTTCCATTCAAATAGTTTCCTTCATTTTGCCATGAATCAGGATCAAATAGGAAAACATCTTTTGGTGTTTGTAACTTATCAAACAGTTTTATATACTTGTAATTGATTATATAATGAGGAAGATCTTTACTAAGAAAGTATTCCAAATCATCTACTGTTATTTGAAATTTTTTATACAGTCATCAGATACTTCTTCCTATTCAGCAAGCATTTTTTGAAGTAGTCTTTTCCTATCTTCAAAGTTAATTCTTTCATCCAGTACGGACAAAGCTACTTGTTCATCCCCATAGTACCATAAGTGATTTATGAATTTTTCAATCACTGCTTCTGCTGCATGTTTGTCATCATTTTGTACGCTGCAGGTTTTTGAGATACTAGACATTATATTAATTTAAAAGGCCTAGAATGGGTTGCTGCGAAAAATTATATCTTCATACAACATTTAACTGTGTACGGGCAATCTCTTCATGTAGTGTCAATTTAAATTGCTTCCTAAATATATAAATTTTTAAACAAGAAATTCCTTTTGCCACCCTTCTGGGTCAGGGATAAGCTCCAGGTTGCCGAAAACATATCCCTGTAGGAGGGAGAACTTCACCAAGAAATATTATTACACGTTATGAGAATTCTCTGTAATATTTCTTAATTCCGCTTTCTATAAACAATAATATGTCATCAAATTCTTCTTTTAGAATTTAAGTAATATGTGTAATTTTTGAATTTTGAAGCGCTTAAATAATGGAATATCGAGTCTAGAACTAAGAAAGGCTAGAACTTCTTTAAAGACACTCTGCAGTACGATTTCAAGTGCATGATGATAGCAATACAAATGCGATATATCACCGTTCAGCTTTTGCTTTAAAAAATTACCTGCACAATTTATACGTATTGTAAGCCGCTGTATAAAACACTACAGCTTGAACAGTTAGCAATAAAGAGCAATCATCTAAGATATCATATACAACTGAAGAAATATCTCAGAAGTTCTGAGTAGCTGTTCAACATTGGAACCTGAAGCTATCATGGTAAGTCTACACTGTCAAAACTACGGGTGCCTTTGACTAACTATTTGGCTTCCTGGGGTGAAAACACGGGGCCTCAGGGTGCAATAGAGGCTAGGAAATGTAATCAAGGTGAATGACGCTTATAAATGTGAAAACGGACCTCCTAAATGCATGGGTGAAACGCTGGCGCATGCGCTCTCCGTTCTGATATCATTCAACCACAATCAATGACGGACGCAAAAATAACTACGCACATCCACTTTCCCATTGAATGAAGTACGAAATTGGATTAAAACTCATAAGTTTCTGCAATTTTCTCTTCAAAGTTTCGCGTAAGTACAGACATTTGATCATAGTGTAGCTTTTAAGGCTTTCGAACATATCTAAAAGTGTTTCAAGGGTATGTTGATTCTTCAGTTAGCCGTTACGTACATTTGCTATTTCTATCATGCATAACTTTTACCTAAAAATAGCTATCAGCACCGGATAAGTAACATTTAATAATCAAAACGCTTAAATTAGATGATATTTGAAAATTTATTTCAACTATTAGTTTTGACTATGTGGTTTTACTTGCGTGTATTGTCAGCAGTCTTGTGGATTTTTAACTAAGAGATTTATTGTTAGCAATGTGATGCACTCAGCAAGTGAACGGAAACTCTAATTACGATGATGCAAATAACAAAACTAAAAAAAAAAGGAAAGTGGATTAAGAAAAAGAAATTTCTTCTCCGTCTCGATTTTTTTTAAAATTTATTATCTCGTGTCTAAGTTAACTAGCTTTCATCGGCGTTACTGCTTAAAGCGAATGACTGAGCTTTTTTCGTCACTCTAGTAATAGTAAGAATGAATAACTCGTTAGAATTTGTTTTGGCTTTTAATTTATCGAAAGACTTGTGCTCTTTTATATTCTATACGGATATTTAAATGTCGAATCATTTTTACGTACGTACTAATATGGTGCTCTTGATTAAAATTTCGAACATGATGAAACGATTTTATTTTTCCATGATTGCAATATAATTGTGTGACAGTGCGATAGGAATCACACTGCCACACTTTTAATATCCTTCTATTCCTGCCATTACCGAATCTATTTTTTCAAGTTTTCATGCAACGCTTGCGAGAGTGGAGAGCGGGGGAAATTCCTTTCTCCCTTTCGCGCCAAATAGGTTCATAGACCGCGCATGAATATGCTCTAATACACTCAGAGAGCGTCCCTGCCTGATTTGCAGTTATAATAATGCGCCGCGATCGGAAGACACTATACCATTTTCCTTCACATACAATATATATATAATTTAGCCCAATTTTAACTTTGGCTTTGATTTTTATCATGGATGGCAGACGTATAAAATAAATAGAACCAAGGAGATCTGGAACTCTTTCTTGACGCGTACTAACTTAAGAGCACTGTTGAGTCGAAAGAGGGAACACGTCAGGAATTTGCTTTATGAGTTCAAAGCTCTGTTTGCCTCAGTCTCGCGGGGTTTTCCCTGAAGAAGAGATTATATAGAGACACCCCTCAGAGCAGCAGAGTTTTTCAAAATTTCGTCTGTAAAGATGTAGCGATGACATTCTAACGGCTGTCCACGCCCGGGTATAAAAGGATATAGTTTTTAGTAAATCGTTTTCATGTCTGTAGTATTCAGTAGACGTCATGTCTTCAATCTTTTTATAAGTACCAGAATTTAAGCTTATATCCGTGGAAGCACCAATTGATGCCTGAAGTAGACGTCATGTCTTCAATTATGTAGAAAGAACCAAAAATTAATCTCATACCTGTGGAAGTTCAAAGAAGACTACCAACAAGAATTCCCCAGCAAATCAATATTCGGCTACAATATGAGAACTGACTTAAAACGCTGAATCATCTCCATGCCTGGACTTTGACAAAAAAATTGAAAACCACTAACAGATAACGTTTGAAATCACAGTACCTTTTCCCCAGCACTGCAGCGGACCCGCATATCCAGTAGCGTGAGTAATCTTGTTTATAATTAATATTTGGGTATCCAGTAATTACAAAGAGATAAATTTATATCTTCATTCATGTTATTTTATGATTAATGAAGGTTAAAAGATAAGAAAGATTTAAATCAATTTTTGATACATGTTCAAATGATTCCGTTGTTTATATTTTCAATCGGCCATTAACGCAATGTACTCCACTATCCAATAGAATATAGAATATCAACTTGGCCATTAAAGTTTTATTAATAAGTATGTGTTCATATTAAATATTTGTCTGTAATTTATGCTTCATGTGTTATTTCAGTGCATGTAGTATTTCTTTTGATAACTAACCAATCTATAGTTACAGCAGAAATCATACATATGTTATTATTGCATTTTAAGAGCCAATCAATTCAGTAGAAGAAGTGATATATTTTTCCTCAACCCTTCTATTACATGGGATACCATTACAAATTGAATATTCATTGTTCGTGTAAATGATTTACAAATAGTACCAACGCTCTTCATTTTCGGTACGATCGCGCTGAAGTAAATGTCAATAACATATTAAAATTACTGAGCAATCCAAATGGATGTACGAAAATTAGTGCACGGCAGACAAATTTAAGTCATGAACACTTCTAAACTATGTTCGAAAGTTGAAATGTGATTAAATGCCATAAAGGACAAGTTTTAATCATTTTCAGAATTATTCAATGTGGAAAATGTACCAAGACGTAGTTTTTTATAACTCAAAATCTATACATGTAATAAAATAAGATGTTTGTGTATGTGTGTGTGGCGCGCATCCCGGGAAAACGGTAAGGCTTAGAAAAATGAAATTTGGTATACAGGTGTAGTTTTTGCTGAAATTGTGCACCTCAGGCTACGATTTTTGATATTTTAATTAGAAAAAAAGTTATTTAATGTATTATGTGTTTTTTTGCAATTTTTAGTGCTCTTTACCTCACAGACTCAAACTCACACCACACAAATATTTTTTGTACTATAGTGTAGAAAATTTAATTCTAAATAGGATGAATGAAAAAATTTAGAAGATTGAGCAATTTTTGTATTTTTTATGAATTTTTGAAAAAACCTTTAATTTGCATTTTTTCCTGGGTATTATTTTCTTCTAATATCATCTTGCGAGAAGAATCAGAGCCTCATTTCTAAAATTTAATTTGGTAATAGTAAAAACATTTCGCCCTCTTCAAAAAAAAAAGTTCTTAAAAATACGCAATATTTTTTTTTTTTTTACAATTTTTTTAATGCTGAACACATCATGTCTTTTCACGCATCGGTCGAAAAAAGCGTTCTTCAATCTTTTATGCCAGTGACGTCACTACTTGGATTTCGATTCGATATTTACGATGGAATCTTAATCGCAAGAAACGTTAATCTTTTTTTTTTACTATATAGCGTACTTCTACATTTTATGACGTAATGACCACGTGTTTTTCCGGCAGCGCTTGCTTTTTCTCTTTCCTTTCTTTGTTTTATTTAGGGATTGCATTTATTTGCATTTATTTCTTTTTCCATCCCCCCCCAAGCTGGACCTTTTGCTGTATCTATATTACGTTATTAGGAAAAGGGGCGGGGAGGTTAAAATAAATAGAGATGGATAGAAAATTTAGAGATAGATCGTACAGGTAGATAGCCGCCGAGAAGTTGGCAATCTTAGCGTATAAATGTGAATGGCACAAAAAAAAGGTAGAGATGGATTGATTAATACTGCTGCAAAATTTTTTTAAACAGCCGCCGAAGGCGGCAAACTTGAAGTAAAAAGGTAAATGACAAGTTAGCCAAACAGCCGCCGTAGGTGTCTTCTTGCACAGAAAAGCGAACGGCGTAAGAAGGCGAACCAGCTGGTCGCCGAAGGAGGCTAGTAATAAATAATAATGTATACAGTTGTTTATGGAAATGCACACAAAACCGAGGGGGGGGGGGGGGCTCAGCAACAGGTAACAGAGGGTGCCAATGTTCTGCCATAGGGTTCCGTTTTTCACCGCAGTGCACGCTGGGTGAAGGGTGCGGGTTTTTCGCCCGTGTTAAGGATGCAATTTCATAACCGTAAAGAGTGCCGCTGATGAACAAGCTTTTTATCCTTGAAAAGTGCCAAATGCAACCTGTAGTTTTAACAGTGTATCGGCATTTTTTTTTCCAGTTACATCTGGATGTAGCTTTGTATCCCAGGGAATAACTAAAAAATCTAAATTTAAATTCATGAAATCTGATTTTACCTCTCGAAGATTTTCTCTTGCTCTCTTAAGGGATGTACGATTGACCATAAGGTTATTTGAATTTAAATTTTTTTGCATCTACATAATCTGTTAATTAATGAGCAACATCTTTGTCCCTAATATGGCATTTGTCTAACATTGATGAAATGCGAGCACATCTCAATAGTTGTCAAGCTTTTTTGCGTTGTGGTTGATCAGATATAGAAAAAAAGTTTCAACAGGTTAGGATAGATACCCATTTCGGTTTCTAAATCTTGTGAATTGCAAGAGGAATTTGATGATAATAAAGGACTATGTACTGAAATGGAAGATAGTTTAAAGTAAAGATTTTTACATTATTCCGATCTGGATTTTTTTTAAATTTATATTTTAGGTATGGAAAATAGAGTTTATTTTTATGGTAGGGAAATCGAGGATTTTTCAAAATTTAAATTAGAAGAATGCATAAACATTTGAGTATATAACTAAAGAACAGGGAATTAAAATATAATTGTCATTACTTATATTTATAGCATGGAAACCTAGTGACCCTATTTGCCACACCTATTACATACACAGAAAATTTTCTAAATCAACACCCCCAAAGACTGGAGGAGGCAATTTGTTGTTGTCAAAAATCATTCATTAATGGCCTTTAGAATCCCTTGTGTCCATCTTGGTGGAAAGAAATGTTCCCCTGCCGCTTGGTTTGAAACGAGCGCGAATAGCGGTATGCCTGCCCCAAGGCCATTGGTGTATATGTACCCTATGCAGTATGTAAAATTTCACAGAATGAAAATGAGAGAATGGTTGGTCTGGAAGTAGCAACATCTATTGAGGTTCGAAATTACTTTAAAAATGAAACCTAGGAATATTTTTACATAAAAATGAGAAAATCCGCAATTTTTTCTTTAAAACTCAAAAAAGGGGGCCCTAGGGGCACGTGTTAATATTCATGGATTGACTTAAAATTTTGCATGGATCATTTATTTGTATAATGGAACAAATTGAGGGGGCGTCGTGTAAAATATCTACAACTTCAAAAAAAAGGACCACCCTAATATATATATATATATATATATATATAGTCATTGAAACAATTGCAAAATCAATCCAACTTAGGCGCGCAAAGGCAGCTTTTAAAATTATATAAAAAAATTTAAGATTCGAAGAAAATGAAAAATGAAAAGATCCGGGCATGCAAACACTGCAAAAACTCAAAAAAGCAAGCGATTATCATCACAACCCAGTAAAAAAAAATGTGTAAGCTTACCGCAGTTATTTATGGGTGTAATGTTACGCATTGTGGTATTATTGTTGTTTGTGGTATTATTGTTATAAAAACTCAGATTCTTGAAGGAACCTTGCAGTATGGTTACTGTAAAGTCCCTCCGACAGCCATTAGAATTCAAAGAGCATGCATAAAGATCAACATCGGCGCAGAGCTGGTAAACTCTGAAAAATTTCGCAAAACAAGAGTTTTTGGCTTTAAAAACTCTTGTTTTGCGACTTGTCTGTGAGACTCACGTCGTTTGTTCGTAAAGCACTCTGGTGTCCTGAGTGTTATTTCCTCTCTTTGTGCTATAAAAATGTCTCATTTCTATAAAATAAAAAAAAAAATAATATTTGGTGTACATTGGCTGTGAAAAAGAATTAACTTGATAACTAATAATCGAAATTACTGAAAGCAAAAGCTGTAATGAGGACGAAAAAAGGGGCTTCTAGCATGATTTTTTCAATACTCTAATAACGAAATTTCAAGCCTTACATAATTATTTATTTTTATACTATAAATTTAAAAAGTATTTAAAAAATATTACTAGCTCATTTGAAATATCTGGGCGAGATAAAAACCATCAAATAGTTAACTTGAAGTATAACTCTACTTACAACTAAAAATTAGTAAACATTAAGGAAAAGCAGCTGCAAGCTATGTTTTTGCTAATGTGTAAACTTTCAAGCAAATTATCTGTAAGCATACAGGAAATTCTGGTGTATCCTTACTGTAAAATGGTACAACTTTGTGCTAAGGGGGAAACAATGGGCCACTGTTGCCATGGTGATGATTTTGTTCTTTAGTGGCCTCTTTTTTAACTTACGAGCTCTAAAAAACTCACCAGGTAGTGTAACCATTTAGCATAGACGATTCTACCCGAAAGGTATCGAGATGAGTGATTCAATGCTTACTGGATTGTAAATATCCCTAAATCAATACGACAGTGTACGAATTGATGAGAATTAATCAAAACCAAACGATTATCTTCTGTATATTTATGCTACTAACTAGAGACGCACCGATTACTCGGTAACTAATCGGTCCTCGGCCTACTCGGCCAATTTGCCGAGTACTCGGTACTCGGCCGAATTCTGATCAGATACTCTGCCAATACCGAGTAGTTGCAAAAAATTGAATATTGTCCGAGACAGATACTAAAATTTATTTAAAAAAAAGAGCAAGCATTATATTCTGCAATCATTTACAATTAAAATTTATAAGTCAAATTTAATTTTGAGAATAATAAAGTTTGTAATGCTTTAATGGAATAAATTTTTATTTTAATGTCCTCAAAGTAAATAAAACCTTTTTATTAAAAATAATGCAAAAAAGGTAAGTATAGAAAATATGGAATTTTATATTAAAAATGGAATTTTGCTACAAACAAAAATTAGTTATAAAAAATATAAAAATACCTTTCCTTAAAAAATAAAAATAAATAAAACAATGTTGAAAGCACAGTGCAGGAACACTGCAGACACCTGTTTTGGCGTTACAAGGAATTCCTTTTTCAATGCACAAAATGGGAGCTCTTGGATTTAATGGCATCTGATAAAAGTCGTATTTTTTTGTCGAATGTTTTTACATTCTTTAGCTCACATGTTATGCACTGAAAAAGACGTTCCTTGTAACGGAGGGAGGGGGGGGGCAGAAACACGTGTCTGCAGTGTTCCTGCACATTTGTTTTATCTGCTTTTAAAAATTATTTATGTTTGGCGGACTAGAACTATAATTGATTGGTAGACAGTGAAACCCCTCCTAACGGACACCCCTCTTATGAAGACACTTTTTTATTCTCCAGTTCCAATGCAAATAACATTATTAAACCCATCCCTGTCCTGCGGACGCCTCTCTATTGCGGACAAAAAAATTGTCCTGTTAGTGTCCACATTAGAGGGATTTTACTGTATTTTTTTTTAATTCCAACTTGATTAATCATACCTTTTATTTATTTATTTTTAGTTTTAAGAATAATTTTTTTGTAAAATTTTTGACACAAACAAAATTGTGAATGTAATGCGTAATTAAATTTCAGCGGGGATTTAGTTTTAAAAATTATTATATGGACAAGGAGGTCTATACTACTATTCCAATAAGTTCAAAATTCATCATATGTGTGTCGGTGGTTCTTCTTAAAACATAATTGGTACTTGGTAACTCGGCAGAGTAATGAAATTCCGAGTAATCGGTAACTCGGTACTCGGCCGAGTAGTGTAAGACCGTGTACTCGGTACTCGGCTACTCGGCCAAAGTGCTACTCGGTGCTTCTTTACTACTAGCCGAGTATGAACGATTCTACCCGAGAGGTATTGAGATGAGAGAATTAATGTGTACTGGACTCCAAATCTCACCGAATCGATCCAACAGTGTTCGATGTCAGCAATGAATCAATTCGAAAGTTACTTTTCTTGAAATAACGGTCATACAAAAGCATCGAGCATGAAAATTCATGTGAAATGAAGCAAATTTTGCGCATAAATTATGCATTGATTTTTCATTAAGTTCCCACAAACACAATTTTCAATCGTCTCTGAGCCTATTTTAGAAATATATCTAGGAGTCAAACCTCTAAAATACGAGAAAAGGAAATTAGCTGCAGGAGAGAATCGTTAGTCACGGAATCAAAGGATTTAGTACCTGGGTGTGGTTGCTGGATGCAACAGTTAAAATAATGAAGTGGTCAAAATATTTCCTTTATTCCATGAATATGAGTTCGAGATATATCATTTACTTATTTCAGAGCTAAGTTGCTTAGCGGAAGTAATTAATCCAGAACATTGCGTTTGTCGTTAGGTAATAAAGATATTTATGGAATCATACACATGGTCAATATTATGGTGATTTTCAAATGCGTTGACATTGAGTTTCGACACAATTAAAATTTAATTGTTATAAACATTAAAAATTTCCTATGTATAAATTCCATGCAATTTACAGCTTTCTAACCAGATGATTATTTTTGAGTTAATTTGCTTTGATTTTAGAAATTTCAAAAAAAAAAAAAAAAAAAAAAAACGTCTTGGAAAGTCACCGTTTTTCTCATGAGTTATTAATTTCTAAAAATAAATTATCTAAAAAATCTTGAATAAACTATTACTAATACTATTTTTTAAGTCAAAATGGTATAAATATTTTTTTTAATTTTAAGTATTTGTAAAAATGTCATTCTCATGAGTGTTATTTTGTTTTCTGCGTAAAGAAAGGGTGAAGTTTAGGATAAAAGCACACTGAAATTACCATGAATAGCTAAAAATTTTCAATATTGAAACCAATTTTTAAAGATTCAAGAAAAAGTTTATTGATAGAAGTGCTAAATTTTTGCTATAGTAACACTAATGACAGACAGTAACACTCATCAGAGATGGAGTCATTAAATAACTTATTGCAGAGTTTTCGCAGTAATTTTCTAAAATATGTAGTTGTTTGAATACCATATATTGAGATTTAGAGTCTTTCCTAAACAACGCACTGAAATCTCATTTTTGCAAGCATTAGCTTTGTGCCAGTGTTCACTCGTTGATTTTTAATAAAAATGAATTTATTATCTATAAACGTGTGAAGAAAATGTATCTCTTCGACAAAGGTGTGAGTTAAAGGTAATTCAACATCTATAACTCTGGATCTACTCATTATTTGGGTATTTTGTATCATGAATGTTACTCCCTTCTCATGAATGATAGTTGTTAAAAGTAACACTCATGAGCGGTAACACTCACGAGATTTATAGGAGAATTCTTCGTTGCAATAAATAATATCGATGTTTTTGAATATTTAATTAGGTCCCTTTTTTTCTTAACACAAAATACATTACTGCCCAACTGTACATTTCTATACATAAAAAAACTAATTCAAAATAAAGGGGTAACACTCATGAGATATGATTAAAATACTCTTTACATTGAATTGTGCATTTCAGTACACAACATATAAGGAATAAATATATCAATTTTTATACTTACGCGTTCTAAGAAGAAACAAATATAGCTTACTTATCACTATTGCTAATTACGATAAAGAATTATTTTGCACATAAAGAATAATAATTCCCTGGAGTAACACTCATGAGTTGCACTTAAGGACACAAACTGCATTGAAATTTTAAACTATTAGATGAGCAGTTCAGTAAAATGTATATCAGTTGTGTGTAACTAACAAATATTACTTCCTTCTTCAATGCACAAAAAGTAAAATAACTGCTTGAAAGCGTACAAAAAAGATTTAGGAAATGTAAATTTTCAAGTCAGGACAAGAAAATTTCGATTACTAGCTAACTAAAGTAATAGAAAAGGCTTATTAATCTACGATCATGAAGAAAAGCACCGAATGCATTGAACTAAGTGTAAAACAATGCCATACTAAATGCTTTTGAAATGCCAAAATAATAATTTTATCAAAATAAAAATGAACGTATAAAGTCGGGGCACCAAACTTTCAATCGTTTTGAAATTCACCCATTATACGTACAAAAGTAAAAACCTGTATAAATGAAACAATGATCATCTGTATGATTTATCTTGTTTGTTGATGACTTCTTCGTAAGATGATAAGGCCAGAAGTAAGGAATTTAGGTTACAGTTATCTAGAGACAGTTTCGCAATTCGAAACGTGTTCTCTAAAATAATTCATTCTTAAACTGCTATTTTGAATGAAAATCATGAGATTGGAAACTATGTTATTAAAGAAATATGGCACCATTTCGATTTTTGCATTTTATGAATAGTGGAAAAATCCACTTTACGAAGTTGGTAAATGAATTAGAACACGTGTAACATTTGTCTTAAGTTGTTTTGAATATATAGGGAAAAAACTTACCTCTAGCTACTAAAATTAGTACTTGTGTGTCTTCGCCAAAAAATTGTAATTTTGCCTAAAATAGTTTAAATTAAAATATTTTTAGAATGACTACCTATCTTAATGAAGTAAATTTACGAGTCTGAAACAATTGAAATTTTGTACGTTATAGTCTTATATCGTCTTCAAAAAGAAAAGTTTTGAATGAAATAAATATTTATATTTTTTGAACTAAATTCAAGAGCACGGTCTATTACATTTGTGATTTTCGATAATGAGTCCCGATGCCCGTTTTTCGCGTTTAAATAATTAGATACAGATATTTCGTCTTATATGGTGAGCAAATACAAACATTTCTAACATTGGTGTAAATTTTAAATGCTCACTGAATAAGGAAAACCATGGCAAAGTACTGTATTGCTTGACCTTGGTAGTTTAAGCTTAAAATGATATACGTTTCTCAGTTTTCTCGAACGCAAAACTAAAGCGATTTGGCAATTATTTTGGAATTTAGGCACTGAGAAGCGAACGGATTCAAGTGACAAAGTTAGAAATTTGGAGGTAACCAGAACGAATAACCGGGGAACCGCTCCTCTGCTTTGGGGAAAGAGCTAGTTCTAGTAGCTCTGGTGGGTACTGTACAGCATGATTTAGAAATAAAATTTAAGTGAAAGTCTACATGGGATTTTAACTTTTAACGCGATTTATTTGAAACTTTAAATAGTCCCCTTACATCCCTTTGCTTTCCACTGCCTCAATTTAAGATTGTTTTTCTTCCACGAATTTACAATTGTAAGGGATAGGTAATGAAATGCCCTAAAAGAAAAATACAACAAACAGAGAAAAAGATGGCTTGATATTCATCTTATTTCATAAAATTATTGTAAAAAGAAAAAAAAAAAACATACAATCTCATGATTCATCATTTCAAATTTGTACCAATACAAAATTGTGATGACAAATATACATATGTTTGTGAATACTTTGAAAAACACTTTTATGGATAAATAAAGAAAATAAAAACATATAATGTAGTTTTTGAAATAAGGAGGTAAAACTTTCATGTTGTATCTAGAAAAAATAAAATTTGAAAAAATTCTGCTAGTTTCTGAAATGCTCATCAAATTATACAATCAGAATTTCTTTCTTCGTACCATTTTTCCATGTAAACGCAATATTGCTTTAGGGTGAACGAATAAGTACCATAAAATAAGTCAGACTTTTACGTTGGACATAATGATTGGGTGCGGTTTCAAAGAAGAAGCAAAGCAACAGTTTAGAAGAGGGAAAAAGTTCGAATTTTCCAGAAAAATGTTTCGAGGTTGAATGTTTCATTTTCGTAGTCACGCAATATATTCCAAATGTTATGAGCAACATGAAGGGTAACAAATGATTTTTCGATAACTTGTTATATATCATACACATTTAGAGTCGGAGATTGAGCTAAATTTGTCAACTAGTTTAAATTTATTTTATACTAAAAACTGGAATATATATTAAAATTTAAAATTATATTCTTAAACTTTGTTTTAAGGAATTTGGCTTAAAATTACATTGTGTTAACATTTATGAAACTTATTTGTTTAAAGAAAATACTTGGTATATAGATGTGTTAACTATATTTATTTTATTTTCAAAATTTTTTATTACTATTGATATCATAAGTTTTTAAAAGCTAAAATACTAGATCTGAAATTAAAAGTATAATAATGTTGTTTTTTAAATGTTTTTGAATCAATTATGTAAGCTGTTAGACCTCATTTAAATAAAGAGGGGTTGTAAAAACCTCTTTTCTAATGCATTCTATTTTTTTTTTCCGTTGAAGAGTTCAAATATCCCAAATACTTAATCGTACTGTTTGTTCAATTTCTACTAGACTTACGCACTAAACAAGTTACATAACTTTTTTCATTATTTTTTTCTATCTCAACATTTTAATAAATGTTTCCAAGGAATTTGTTATCAATTCATTTTGGTACTCCGAAATAGAAAATAACCAATGTGAGCGTCTCAAGGTAGGACCCGAGTGGTGTTCCCATGCGGTATACTCCATATACACCGTATACTCTGAAACATTTTGTAGGCATATAGCGTATACCCTCAAGCTTAAAATATTTTCATATTATGACACATTATGTATATGATTACATGCACAACAGTGTGGTTCAAAAATACATGTAAAAAAAGTTTATTTTAGACAACAGGACACCCCTCAATATTTTTAGACTTGTGGACAGTAATATACTGAAAGAATTTTACCTTCCTATTTCAACTGAAAGAGGTGCTCAAACCCCTCCCTTAAACTTAATCAGTATGGGGAGAGTGGTTAAAATAATACATTGAACTGAAAAAACTGTTGCATATTAGGGAAGACCGAGGCAGGTTTTCGCGCTTTTTTTTAATTATTTTTTTACATTTTTTATTTATTTACATAAGTTTGAAAAAACTGTACTACACCATTTAGAGAAACCTTGGCTACAACGTGGAATTACTTACATCAATTAATTAAGCTTTGTTTTACAGAAAGATAGTTTTAAGTGTCGTTATGTCACGTGCGAAAATGTGCCCCGTGACCGGGGCAAGTTTTCGCATACCTTATTAATAGACATGGGCAAGTTTTCGCATGCACTTATATCAATATAATTTAGGAAATCAAACAAAATATTTTCAAGGTAGGTTATTTATTGATTTTCAGTAAATATGCATTTAAAAAAACTCATCACCAACTTGGCTACTTAATAATTTTAATACATGTAGGACTGTTAAAAACACTAAACGTCATCGTCACTGTCACAATTAATGCATAGAAAGAACATATTGTTTCCTTTGATGCAAGACTCGTGGGCCCATCTTTTGCAACGAGTGCACTTTACCCATATCTCTTTAGCCTTAGATTTACTGTACAAATCTAAGCAGTAAATGCAAGCACAGTCTTCTTCCTCTTCATCACTTGATTCTTCATTTTCTTCGGGCTTGTTAGGTTTTCCAATTTGTCTCTAAAGTAAATACTTTTTAACATTTTTCTTATCTTTCTTTTCATTTTCATTTTTCATTTTCATTTTTCATTTGTTTTCTCTGCATAGCTTGTTGCTGCTCTAGTCTAAGCTGCTCTTTGACCGGAGTGTCGGTCAAAATGACCGACATTCTCTTATTTCTTCCTTTGCTGGTCAGGAGCACAGAATGGGAGTTTCAGTTACCTTATCAGAGGTTAACTTTCTACAATAATTTACCAAAGTCCTGTCGCACAATCCGAACTCCGTCGCTACACTTTTCATACTTCTTCCTTCTTTTACTTTGTTGACAGCTTCTACCATAGTCTCTATGGTGTACTTGCCTATTTCAAACTTCTTTTTGTAGTGTCGTACCATGACAAATCTGAAAACCCAACACACAGATCAATATCAAGTCATAATAATTAAGTCGTTCTGTGAACGTATTAGTTTAATACTATTTTTATAAACACTTAAGCCTATTTTGTTTTAACATGTATCTCTCATGAATGATTGAGATTGCGATTTATTTTCTGTCTGTTTTTTATTTAAAAATATAAGTTGTCAAATAAGAAGCTTAGCTTTTCATGTGTATTTAACTATTTATGCTTCATTTAAGAGTAAATAATATAATAAACATCGATAAATAGTAGTGATCGAAGGGGGCAGGGCTTATTTTCGATGCGACTGAAACTCGCGTAGTTGTCGTCTAGTGGCGCTGCCTTTCAAATAGTCTGATCGGTGCTTCGCTCTACCGGTTCGCTAACGAGTTAAAGTCAAATCGAAAACGTGCCCCGCGCGAAAACCTGCCCCGGTCTCCCCTATAATATACAAGAGAAATATGCATATACATTGCAATAAAATAATTATTTGCAAAAAAAAAAAAAACAGCTGAGGAAATTCCATGTTTCTAAATTTGTGATATTTTCTATGCTACTGCTAATGTTAAATGAAGGAGTCAGTGAGCACCCTCTAAAAATTTGAGTAAGAAGCTAAAATTTTGACAACATAACACTATTAATAAGTCTAAAAAAATAGGGGTTGTCCTGGACTCTAGCTGAAAAAAAGTTTTTTTGAACCACCCTAATGCACATATTGTACGTAATGGATAACTAGGAGTATTACTCTCAGAAAAATTGATGAAAAAATCACTGGGTAGAAACTGTAGACTTGAACAAGCAATGTTTTACTATCGAAATCCATTGATGCTACCCTATTCATTTTATTACTTTTATATTCATTTCATTACCAATTTTGTCACTGGTGTCACGAGCAATAAAATAAAACAACCGTTGGATTATGTACTATTTTAAAAATGTGCGTATGTTTATATTTCTGATTTCGTTGCTATTTTGTTATTTTAGCAGTTCTAAATCTTCCTTATTTATACTGTTTTCATGGTATTATTATTTAGAAAATGAAGGTTTTTCTTTGAGACTTATCTTTTATCAAAATGAGACTCAGTAAAATGTTTCGAATGCATTTACTTAAGATCTATATAATGTTGTGCTTTTCATCAATTTAATCGCGTTTTAAATGTGAGACAAACAAGTAATTACCTTCCCATTTAGAACTTTGTTTTATCTTTTTATCTTATTATTTTCAAGAATCACGTCACAGACCATACTGGAAGTAAACTGCTTGTTTAACATTTCTACATGTGGGAAGTAAATCACCATGTCCTTTTTTTTTCAAAATCGAGATTCAAGCACCACAATACTCAAATTCACTAAGACTTTGGTAAACACGCATTCATTTTAACGAATTACTTTAATTAAATTACCTTTGTGATGAAAATTAATATAATCAATTAACCAACGTTTGGAAGCAGAAAAAAATTATATTACTGCAGACACGTGTTTCGGTGTTACAAGGAACTCCTTCAGCAATAAAAATCAGCAAACAAGAAAAACTTTAAACTCTCCGCTTGGCTAATTTTGTTTTGTGACTTAATGTTCTTTGCTTCCCAAGTGCAGCCATTTACGTCTTTTAAATATAACAGTCGTAAAAAAGCAAGTTAAATATTATGTTTTTTACTTTTCATTTATTGTTTTTTTTTTTTTGAAGAAGAAGAAGAAGAAGAAGAAGACAATTTCAAAGTGCATTTGTAGAAGGGTTTATTGGATTAAGTGGGTCACTGGGATAAATGGATCATCCCCCCCCCCGAAACTGAAATATGATTAAAGTTTTCAAACTTTTTTTGCACTGATCATGTTAAATTTCATCTCAGTGATTGGTTTTGCAAAAACTTGGGTTTCATTGAATTTTGTTCTAGGTCACAGTATTTAGTCCAAAAAAAATAATAATAAATAATAATAAATAATAATAATAATAATAATAATAATAACTTGAACTCTGAAATTTTGAATTCAAATTATGTTTTTCGCAATCACGAGTTGCGACAGGGTCCAACTCATTGGAGGCTATTATTTCTAGAAACAGCTCCTGTCCCCCAAGTCTACCCCTCCTCCTGGGCCGTTACGTGTGTATAGTTGTGTGTGTGTGTATGTGTAGGCGCGCGTGCGTGCATGTGTAGGATTGTGTGTGTGCGTAGACCTGTGTGTATGCACGTAGGCGCGTGTGTGTATGTGTGTGTGTGTATGAGCGCGCGTGTCTGTAGGACAAGGACGAGGTCGACCAGGAGAAACGGATTCCAGGAGGCAGTGCTCGGAGCCGCGCCTGCAGAGGCTGGTGGACGGTGGTGCTGGTGTCCCTGGTCTAAGCTGAAAAAGGAACCACAGCATCAAGGGCGGTCAAATGAAAGCAATAAGCAATCGTGATTGCTTAAACAAAAAAAAAAAAAAAATGCGAGTTCAAGGGACATTTTTCAAAGAAGTGTTTTCAGGTTAGTTTTTATTATTTTTTATGACAATAATTTTTTTACGTAGAGTTTAACTTAAAGTTCATATAGCAACGAGAATTTGTGTATAAAATATTATTAATAAGTGTTTAAGAGAATGGGTCCCACTTACACCGTACATTTTTGCTATGACTGGTAAGTTCCCTCGCTATGTGGGAAGTGGGTCCCCCTATAATAATGGGGATTTCAAAATAAAAAGTAACTTTGATGAAATATTTGTATTAGTGAAATACAAGACAACTATGATGACTTAGGAGGAATTGATAGTTCAGCCACAAAAAACTGCCAAAGCTGATAAGTATGTATTTGTGAAACGTACAAGAAAGAATCATTAAGATTGAAATAGGTCTAATAATGGAAGTTGATGATACAAATTAAAAAATAATGCTCAATTAGCAAGAATTAATATAAATAGTGACACTTTTTATTGACATAGAGCAGATGATGTTGGAATAATTACAGAGGATGAAGCTATAATGGTTTTCCCTTAGCCAACTTTACACAAACGCAGTAATGTAATGCTTCCAATTTCTTTTTCAACTTATGTTTTTGGCTATACTCAAGATTATCTTAATCAACTGTATTAAGTTCATTAAATAACCTTTTTCTGTAAAAGTAAAATATATACCTATAGGCTTTCAATAAACTTCACAAATGAAATTGTTTTGTTTTTCGTTTTAAAATTTTCCGTGATCTAGATTTAAAAGACAGTAAATCTCTCACATAAATGGATTCATTTACAAAAAAATAATTCTCACTAAAAACTTACATACTTTATCATGTAAAACCCTCTTTACACCTTTTTTAGATATGCTTCATTTAAATTTAATTACGAGAGGGGGGACCCAGTTACCCCTTATTAAGGGTTAACATTCTCAAAAGGGATCTTACTTACTCCAACCAACCCTATATGATGTTTTATAGTATAATTGCATAGCTCATTAAACATGAACAGGTTATTTTTGGAGAAAATTTTGATTTATTGAAAAACCACTAATCAAAAGAAAAAAAATATGATTTTTGGTATTATACTCCAAGTCTGATGAATTGAAATACATTTTTAGAGTTTGCAATGCTTTGAATATCAAAGAACTTATAGTTCCTTCAAGTTATCATTTCACAGCAAAAAAATATTTTCCAGCAGAGGAAAAATGCATGAAGAAAAGAGAGGTAAGCTGTTTAAAGTAAAAATATGAATGCATGTTTTACTCAATACAATCACGTTTTGCTTTCGATAATTACATTTATTGAAAGTAGTGACATTTCTTATTTCAACGTTTTTTTACTGCATTCATTTTAAGAAAATTAAAATAATTTTACATAATCACTTTTGAAAATTCTGCATTTTAACTCTTTCTGCACATCTATTCTTTCTTCCATGTTAATTTTAAATGCAGTTCATTTTTAGATAATTTCAATAAATTTAGCATCTATTTCTGGAGCATAAACAACAACAAAAAAAAAGGGATTGGAGGGAAAAGGTTTTGCCTTTTATGAAAAACAAAATGCATTACTTTTGTCTTTACTTTTTGTCATTACTTTTGTTCAGATTGTGTTTTTTCTTTTTTTTTTTTTTTTTCTTTTTTGCTAGTAAAAGAAATACATCATTTGAAAGAAAAAAAAATATGACGAAGAGGATTATTTTAGGGAAAAAATGTTTTAAGGATTTTTTTTATTAAGAAATTTCTTGTATCTTAGCGACAAAACATAACATAAGCCTTTGTTATAGCATGGCTTATAAGTTGTCTTGGTATAATACCACTGGCTTAAAACGCTGTACCAATGTGTTTAGATTCTTCCCACATATTATATGGACATATAATTGTCTTTACTCTATTGTTTAGATTCTTAGCAAATTATTTCTTCTGAGTCTGAGGTATCTTTGCTTCTGAAAGCAATTGTTATTAGGTATAAGAAACACTAGGAAAAACTTGAGGCAGTAAACTTTGATTAATTATTTTTTCTATTGACCTGTAAAATTCATTTTTGCTGACAACTACTATAAAAGTCTACAGAAAAAAGATTCTTCATATTCCTAAAAAAAAGTTAAATAAGGAAAGAGATGACAAAGACACATTTTAGGTAATTTTTGGTCAGAACCATGTAATAGTGACTACGAAATATTAAGTTCTACTAAATGCACCATTTTTACTTCCTTTTACAAAAAAGGAAGTATTGAATTCTCGAAAAAATGTTCACCCCAAAATCGGCCTTAATTTCCATTTTGCTCACCACCAAATGAATGTTGAGTTTTTTTTCAACTCGACCACACGTGGATATGTGCCTAGGAAGGTATAGATACTCGAAATATCCATTTTGACCGTCCCTGAGTTAATTACAACGAGTTTTCTCGTGACGTCTGTATGTACGTATGTATGTGCGTATGTGTGTATATGTGCATGTGTCTATGTGTGTATGTATGTCGCATAACTCTAGAACGGAATGTCCTAGAAAGTTGAAATTTGGTACTAGGACTCCTAGTGGGGTCTAGTTGTGCGCCTTTTTTTTTGGTTGCATTCGGATGCTCCAAAGGGGGTCTTTTGCCCCTTTTTGGGGGGAAACCATTGTTAATTTCGATGTATACTCAAGTGGTGTTACATTTGGCGGACACTTGGCAATATATCGCCAGTCTTTCGGTCGCCACATGACTTCCTTTTACTCCAATTTAATGTCATTTCCCCATTATTCGCTATTTTAATGGGATTCAATTGTTTACTCTCTAAATATCACCAACAGTGGCCAAATTGAAACCAAACATTAAAAAAAAAACAAAAAAAAACACTCCAAATTGGTCGCCAAGTTGGCGACAAAACTTGGCGACCAAAAGACTGGCGATATATCGCCAAGTGTCCGACAAATTATAACACCACTTGAGTTTACATCGAAATTAACGTTGATTTCCGCCCAAAAAGGGGCAAAAGACCCCCTTAGGAACATCCGAATGCAACCAAAATTAAAGGTGCACACTTAGGCACCACTAGGAATCTACGTACCAAATTTCAACTTTCTAGGACATACTGTTTTTGAGTTATGCGAGATACATACACACATACACACATTCGCACATACGCACATACATACTTACATACAGACGTCACGAGAAAATTCGTTGTAACTAATCCTGGGGTCGTCGAAATGGATATTTCGGGTGTCTGTAGGTTCTTAGGCACTTATTCACGTCTGTTCGGGTCGAAAAAAAACTCTACATTCGTTCGGGGGTGAGAAAAATGGAAATTAAGGCTGATTTTTGAGAGAAATTTTTTTTTTGCGAATACAATACTTCCTTTTTTTTAAAAGAAAGTAAAAAGGAAGTATTGTATTCGCGACTTTTTTTTTTAATTGACCTTAATTTCCATTTTACTCATTGCGAATGAATATTGAGTTTTTTTTTTCGTTTCGACCACACGTGGATAAGTGCCTAAGAACATACAGACACGCGCAATATATATTTTGACTATTCCTGAGTTAATTACAACGAGTTTTCTCGTGGCATCTATATGTACGTATGTATGTGCGTATGTGTTTATGTGTGTATGTGTGTATGTATCTCACATAACTCAATAACGGTTTGTCCTAGAAAGTTGAAATTTGGTACGTAGACTCCTAGTAGAGTCTAGTTGTGCACCTCCTCTTTTGTTTGCATTCTGGTGTTTTTAAAGGGGTCTGTAGACTCAAGTTGTGTTAGAATTTGGCGGACACTTGGAGATATATCGCCAATCTTTTGGTCGCCAAGTTTTGTCGCCCAACTTGACGACAAATTTGGAGATTTTTTTTTTTTAATCTGTTTCAATTTGGCCACTGTTGGTTATATTTGGAGAGTAAACTATTGAGTCACATTAAAATTGCCAGTAGTGGGGAAATGACATTAAATTGGAGTATAAGGAAGTCATGTGATGCACACATCAGCTCCTTTTTTGTGGCTACCATAGGTATAAGTTTGAATGGTTTTTGTTCATCAAAATAAATCTAGTTCAACATTCATATTCCTTATGTTACATGCTAAACAAATGAATTAACATTTAAATTCGTCTATTTCATTCATATATTTGCTACGGCAATAAATCTTGTTTACGTCACTTTGTAATTAGTACGATTGCAAGCTGAAGTCCCATCCGAGGAAAAATACAAATTTAATTTGAACATCTTTAAAGTAGATGAAACTCTACAATACCTAAATGAATCACTTAATTAAGGTAACACGTTTCGGAGACAAAGAAACTAATCAGATTATGCTAAAAGATTGAGAAACTAATTTTACTGAAGTATTTAATTTCCATAAACTTTAATTAGGTACTGCGGCCTTGGAAAAGGATTACTTCAATTGTTTCTTGACTGCCTTAAAAATTCTGACAATAGCGCATTTACTTTTTATTTCATGTGTTTTGAACTTTTCCCTGCTAATTAGTGCGTTGTAATTGGAATTCAAAATTCCATTTATTTAAAGTGAAGTACTCGAAGATCTTTTTGATGAAAATCAATCACATGCTTTTATCCCTTGTTTCGATTAAAAATGGGGGTATTGCTTAGCACTTACCATTATTGTTGCAGTAAACAACCTTAGATAGCAAAAGATATTAAAAAAACTGCAAAGGTGTAGCAATGTAATACAATATGAGAGTTTAAAGATCTTGCAATCCAAAATAGTTAAAGACAGCCGGTGGAGTTTAAATTTAAAACACTCCCAAAAGTGCTAAAAATTCTTACTATGACACGTTTTTTTCTTTAATTTTTTTTCTTTAAATTCATAAAGCATAAGCACAAGGCAAGCTAATGCTGCCGTTGTGAATCAGCGCACAAATGTGGCGTTTAGTTTTGAATCAAAATAAATTCATAATCTTTATTTCATCATTGAATAGTTCTGCGCAGGCCCGCGCCAAGCCTGATTGGCGTCTTCGTGCAAACATGTTTTGAGCGCCTTTATGCAGTGTTGTTTAGATATAATATAGTGCACACCTGGAGTCTTGGAGTGAGGTTTTGTAGTACAATATGGGAAAAATACGTTTAGCAATTAATTTATTAAAAAAACAATGTGCAACTATTTAATTTTGGAATACAGTGCACGTTTTTACTTCATTTCTCGAAGTTATTTTGAGTTCAGTTGCTCCTCTGATTCGCTAATGCGTTTTGGAAAAGGAAAATATTTTGAATATTAAATTGTTAACGCTACTTGCAGTATCTCTCTAATCTCTAATTAATGAATAATTAATCAAAATATTATTGAAACCAACTGAATCAAGGTTTTTACCATATCGTCTTTGGCGGGTGACATCAACATTATTATAATTTATTACTCAATCAACACTCATTTTGAACTGTACAGGTTGCACATGTTATAAAATTAGGATCCCGTATGAGTTATCTGCTGCTTACGAACCAGCGAACCCAGAGTCTTTTTATCTTTTTATACTTTAAATTTGAAAAAGATAACAAAAATCAACTCATTCACTGAATGTTATTCAACGAGAAAAACAGAGAAAAAAAAAAAGGAGAAACTAAGTGTGAGCGGCGTGTATGTTCTTTTAACCTCCGTTTGTACATTTAAAAAAGTAGATCAAGCAGTTTTGCTAAAAAACGACTCAAATAAGAAGACGAAAAACCTTTTAATAAAATTATTAATTCCAGAACAATTTCATAAAGCACAGGTAAGAGGATAAGAGGACTTTCATAGCAGTAAACCCAATTCATTTGTTTTTAAAGCAAAAATATACTTATTGACTATGTATTATTGAAATTTAAAGATTTGGATTTCCTTCATAAATAATTAGTACCTGGACGACTGAGCCTTGCTCGGCTTTAAAAGAATTAATTTTTGTCAAATCGTGTTTTTTTTTAAGGTTCAATACTTTTCCAAATATACTTGAAAAGCTTCACGTCAACGAAATATTAAGCCCTCGACCTTCTTATAACACTAAAGTACCAAACAAAGAAGATTTTGAATGTAATTAAATCAACATTTTGCTTTAAACCATTTACATCTGTTTCCACTATACAATTTTCTTGTCAGTAATTAAAATATTTTGACCTTAGTTTTGCTATGGTGAAATCGATTTTTAACCGAATACTTCCTTTCACACTATGATGCGTTTCACGATTTTATCCCAATCGAGATTTTCTTTTTGAATTAGTACTTTTAGTTTTTTCGCCAGAAAATGCTACATACACTACATACAGCATGATATCCATCAAAACTGATGATCCACAAACCATTCCAACAAATGATAACAACTGACTTAACAAAACATAAACAATCTCAAGACATACGCTTCTTCGAAATAAAATTTAGATGCGTGATTTAAAAAACATGTTAAACCAGTGATTCCCAACCTGGGGGCGATCGCCCCCAAAGGGGCGATCGAACTCATCTAGGGGGCGATAGGGTTGCGACCGGTATTCGGATACCTGGTAATGGGAAATTCTTGACCTTTCCAAAACTATATTTATTAAAACAAATCGGTTCACAATTCAGAAATATCTTTCAAAATACCTGTGTTGTGTCATTCCGAACCAAGAGCATATGGCACGCCAAATCAAAGGAAGACGCTCCAAGAAAATAAGGCATGTATGATTTACAGCTCAATCAAATCTGTTCGGATAAAAAAAAATCCCAAAAGCAAAAAATAATATCTTTTATTTTATTGCCGTTTTCACGAGGAAGAAAAAAAATCTTGTAAGCACTGTATGACCGTTGGCGCCAGCATATATTTAACGCCTGAAAAGTGGATGGATATGTGTAGGAATGGATTTTTGCATTTACTTATCAGTTGTCATTTAGAATCTTGGAATCAGCGCATAAACCTCCTTACGTAGTTTCTATTGTTTGATTTAATTTAGTGAATTTCTGTTTAATTGTGCATGTTTCGTACTGTGGAAGCTCGATATGAATTCGAAAAAGAAGTGCCGGCAGTATTCAGCAGAGTATTTAACATTTGGTTTTGTCACGTGACCCACGGCAGAATGTGCAGTTTCCGCATTTTTTTTTTTTTTTTTGTGCGATAAAACATTTTCTAACAATGAAGCGATGAAGCCCTCGCGAATGAAAGATAATTTGTCAAGAGTACATTATTACAAAGTAAATAAGCCTCTTAGTTATTTTCAAGACCTCAAAACAAAAACGGATAAACGGCCAAAGGTGGGTGAATTACACAGAAGACAAGCAACCGATTTTGACAAAGGGCTTCTTGCTTCTTACGAAGTGTCTCTTTTGATAGCAAAATGTGGTAAGTCTCATACGATTGGTGAATCTCTTATTCTACCGGCTGCCAAAAAAAAAAAAAAAGTTGAAATTTTGCTTGGTGAGGGCTCCAATAAAAAGATAAGTCAATCTCTCCTCCTGAGTAACAACACAGTTTCCAGGAGAATAGATGAAATGGCTGCTGACGTTGATTGCAAACTCATAAATGTTCTGAAACAAAGTAAATTTGCACTACAGATTGATGAGTCAACTGTGACAGATAACAGAACTATTTTATTAGCTTACGTGAGGTTTATTAATGAGCTGAAAGAGGTAACTGAGGAAATGTTGTTCCCCAGAACTTTGATTACTGATACAAAGGGATCGTCGATTTTTAAAATGGTGAAGGATTATTTTGAAGAAAAAAAAATCCAGTGACAAATGTAAGTGCTTGCGTAGCAGATGGTGCCTCTGCCATGGCGGGTCGTCATATTGGGTTTTTTGCACACCTTAAAAAAGAAGGGCCAGAAGTGATTACCATCCATTGTATTATTCATCGTCAACACTTGGCTGCAAAAAAATTGAGTGGGATTTTACATGAAACCTTACAATTAGTCATTACTGGTATTAACAAGATCAAAATTAATTATCTCAATGATCGCCTGTTTCGAGAGCTTTGCCATGAAAGCGCGATGAAAAATTCGAACGCTTGCTTTTGCATACGTCTGTGAGATGGCTTTCCAAAGGAAACTGTTTGCGCCGTTTCTTTGAATTATTCGACTCTGTAGCTGAGTTTCACGACTTGCATGATCCTGCTTGAAGTGAGAATTTTAAACAGCGCAAATTGGAACTTGCGAATCTCAGATATTTTTGAAAAAATGAACAAAGTCAACATTAAGCTTCAAGGAAACAAGATGAGCCTCATCAAGGCCAAAAGTATAATTTCAGCATTCATTACCAAATTCGAAATCCACAAGGCAAATATTGGCAGTAAAGAACTTATCCTGTTTCCGACTCTAAAAAAAAAGTTTACTCGTGGATGATGAAGTTCCTGAAGAAAAATTTTTAATTTTTATTGATCACCTTGATCTTTTAAAAAATAACATGGAATCAAGGTTTGCAGATTTGATCATCTTACAAATTCCTGACTGGATTTTAGACCCATTTAGATGGTCTGGATGATCCATTAAGATGTGGATGAACTGGAAAACTCTTTGCAGACACAGTTTATGGATTTGAAATTTTACTGTGAATCAAAAATTACTTTCAAGCAATACGGTTACGAACTTGCTTGGGTGAAGCTTATGGGTAATTCCCACAACTTTGGAAAAAAGTTGAACAGCTCATCATCTCATTCCCCTCAACATATTTAGTTGAAAGAGGACTTAGCTCTGTAGTGCAGCGTTTCACGAAGTAAAGAAATAGATTGGACATCTGCCTCAAATGAGACCTCAGATTAAATCTCACTAATATAAAGCCAGACATCAAAGCTTTAACGGAGTTCCATCAAGCACAAGGCAGCCATTAAAAAGGTTAAAAAAAACAAATCATAACAGTTAAAATTTAATTTTTTCCGGATTTCAATTTAAAAAAAAGCATGTTACTGAAAAATGTAATATTTTTATTTTTGCTAAGTATGTAAATGACGTTGATTAATTAAAGCACTGCAAATTACGTTTTTTCTTTTTTTTTGGGGGGGGGGGATGGGGTTAAAAATAAAAAATTCAGTTTCAAAGCTAATTATTGCTTTATCATGAACTTTTTGAAGCTTCAAACTAAAATTAGGCGTTCAGTAACATTAATCTTCACTAAAATCAGCGCCATCTAATTTGTGTTTTTAAGGGAAGAACGTGGGGGGGGGATAGGTGTAATTTAACTTCGGAAAGTGGCGATGGGCCACAAAAGATTGGGAACCACTGTGTTAAACTATTCGAAGCGTAAAAAGAAAATAAATAAGTAAAATAAAATAGGATGGTCAAGCAATAGTTTCACTTAAAAAAGAAAAAAGCCTTACATCGACTTACATAATGCCTTTGAATTTGTTTTCAGCCAAGTGTATTTGAAATGAGCCAATATCAGCCAAGCCGGGCAACCCTAATAAAGCGAGAATAGACAAATTTTCATTGTTATGGTTGCAAATCGTCTGCCTGATGCGTCAATTAACAGTTTACTTCAAGGCTTAACTTAATTAGACTTTATATTAAAAAACTGTTTTTTGTAAAAAATCGCGTTTTTACAGAAAAAACACTGATGTAGATGAACTTAGAATGCAAAACT
This sequence comes from Uloborus diversus, assembly GCF_026930045.1. NCBI lineage: Eukaryota > Metazoa > Arthropoda > Arachnida > Araneae > Uloboridae > Uloborus > Uloborus diversus. The sequence continues at coordinate 206,354,253 of NC_072731.1, forward strand.
ACAATTAAATTCAAAATTTCATCCAAATCGTTAGAGCCGTTTTCGAGATACGAAATATATATATACCCACAAGAATTGCTCGTTTAAAGATATAAGAATTTGCCTGGTGGGAAAATACATGTGGAAAAGAAACAAACATAACACATTACAATAGAGGATAATTGCATGGCACATGGAATAGAGAAAAATGCTTTTAGAGATGACCGAATAGAATTAATCGATTAGAATAAATAATGAATTCAAGAACAATTTTATTAAGCACAGGTAAGATAACATTAAGAGTTTCATAACAGTAAACTGACTTCTTTTGTCAGTTGACAGCAAAAATATATGCATTGACAATGTGTTATTGAATGTTAAAGCTTTGGCATTTTTATAAGAAGTTAATTTTTGATTTAAAATGTGTCTGGTGGAAAAATAAATGTTTGAAAGAAGCAAACATGGCACATTACAATGAGCAGAGAAAAATGCGAAATGCATCATTTGTGATTGCTATTCTGCACGTACCATCTGTAGCCATAGCAACAAATGCATCTTTCTCTCAGTGAAGAAAGAACCAAAGATCAAGATAGGAAATGGCACTTCCGTATCAGAAAGAAATCTCGTGTTTGGAGAGAAGGAATTTTCAAATACACACACAGAAACGCGGTGCACTGTTCTGATTTGAAGTACTTTTTTTTTGCTACTTCATGTATAAATGCACTCTAGAATTGCTATACAATAGGATGAAAGTCAAAAAATCGAGATTTTATTTTGATACTTTTGTAGACGTATTATTTGAAGGTGACAGTGCTTTATTTAAGTATCTCAAAGTTTTGATCAGTCTAAATAGCAAACGTATTTAGCTTTTAAATCTATTTCTGAAACAGGAATAGAGAAAATCTTTATTTTTAAAATGCTTTTATTGTTTTTGAATGAGATTATGATAAGAAATGATAAAAAACATTAAGTTCTAATTACAAATCACAACAGAAGAGTTCTCCCCCAAAATCAATGCCATAAATTCCCCTTCCCCCAAATTCTAAACCAGGTTTCCCTTTTTTATTTATTTTTTATTTTATGTCTTCTTTATTTTATTTTATTTATTTATTTTTTAATATTTCTTATTTCTTAAATTTTTTTAAATATTATTTATTCATTTATATATTTTTAATTATTATTGTTATTATTATTATTTTATTAGAAAAGTACTGTTCCATGCAAATGACATACACACTTATGCACAAAATAAATTAATAAATGAAATAAATATAAGCAGAATAAACTGAAATAAAATAAAATAAAAACTTTAAATTAAAAATAAATCATTAAATTACTTTAAATAAATAAATAAAACTATATATACAGGGTGTATCAGTACAGCGTTTGCAGACTTTCAGGGTAGATAGAGTACACCTAGACGATGGGAAAACACATAGCAATGCATGGTCGGAAACGCTTTCCTGGCGCGGTAGTGACGACACAAATCACCAAAAAGACAAGGCACGAGTTAGAGAAGAAAACATGTTTATTATCCTCAGTACAGCAAAAAACTAAGAAAAAAAGAACAATAAGAAGACAACGCTCGTCATCAAAATAGACGTTCGAAATTACGACCCCGGGCCGTGATGCATGACTCACATCTCTGGCGCATTGAAGATCGAACATTAGCGAAAATACCGAGCTCTCGGCGAAAAAACCGCGTGTGCGCATGTACCGTCATCTGATGCTTCGGTTTACGTAGCGACATCTATCGTGTACAACATACAAAAACTTATCAGCATGTTTGCCTTATTATAATAAACATGTTTTATCCTCGTATTCGTGTCTTGTCTTTCTTGTGATTCGTGCCGTCACTATTGCGTCAGGAAAGCGTTTCAGACCATGAATTGCTATGTGATTTCCCATCGTCTAGGTGTACTCTATCTGCCCTGAAAGCCTGTAAACGCCGTACTGTTACACCCTGTATAATAAATTACGTTTCATCTCATTTCCAAGAATATCTGAACCTCTTTAAATCTAATTTGCTTGTACTGGCTTTTCATTAAATTTTTTGCTATCGTAATTTGAAAGGTTGTTTTTCTTGTTTATTTCAGACAGTTTCAGGAGAATCATTTTCTGTGGTCTATTCTTAGTTATGTACTTTCAACTTAGGAAACTTCCTGGAAATCAATTTTTTCTGACGATCCCTGAGTTTTTAATGACATATTGACTTCTATCGCTTCCGTGTAACCAGTAATACTTCATATTGACTATTCGAGAAAATGACTTCGTTCGGGATCCATTCTTGTCATAGATTCAAACTGATGAATAAAGTTGATTCAATATGATAGTTAAATTAAGTACCAAAAAAGAATCACACTAATACTGTTCACTTATTTCTTCAAAGTATATAACTAAACTTGAAGTGCCCACTACTGAAGCACGAGCCACTACTAGTGTTTTACCTTAGTTATTTTTTTTCTTCAACTTTCTCTTTGAGCAAGTTCGAACATATTTTTTCCCGAAGTTCACAATATCGTCTACATTAGAGAAAAAATATTCGATGTTCCTATAACATATCTAACGTTTAAAATTCTTAATTTCAATTTTATTTCTTAATATTTTAAGCAGAAAGGACAATGTTTTTTTGGAACTCTACCGTTAACGTGAATAAACGCTGAACGTTACCATGGAACTTATGAGATATTATTTGTGTAAGTTCTAAAAAAGAACAAGTGCGCTATGATGTCCAAGTGATATAAAACTTGAGTGTTATAGTCGGTAGGAAGTCGTAAGTTATAGACCAGACGGTTCTTTAACAGCCACACGGTTATTTCTGTCACCCTAAATGACACATTCGCTGAACAGATGTTGATAAAGATAAGAGGCAACATTTTGAGATGACCAAAAATTACAACTAATACTTTATACTGCGTCTCTTCTGGGAGTTATGATTGATATTTTTCTTAATATTCACTTCATACGGCGTCATTTCTGGAAGTTGCGATTGTTTTTTTTTTTCTTACTGTTGTGCGACGTAAATTTTATATAACTCTATAAACATACTAGCTGCGTTGCCAGGATTTGCCCGGTCTATCTTGAAAATAAAAATTGTCAAGTTACGTAAATTCAATAATCAGACTTAGATAAATAAATTTTAAAAAATCATGCAAAATGTCCCTTCCGAACAATGACGTCAGATATTAAAATTCTTTTAAGAAATTAAATCCAGAAAGATTGATTTCAAAAGCGTAACTATGGAAACACAAAATAAGTTTAAGGAATTAAAATGCGAAAGAAAAGGGTTCGCAATTTGAATGGAAATGAGATTTCTTAAACTTGATTTAAAAACTTGTAACTGTTTTTCCTTTCGAGATAAAAGCTTATTTTTTCAACCATGGGTCGAGTTAAATCTGCAGTAGAAAAATGTCGCTTTTTCCAATGGTGTCAAAAAGAAAACTGTGGGACAATTCCTTCACTTTTTATTGATTTATTTAATGAAGAAAGTAGTGTCTAAATTTCAGCTAAGCCTTAAAAAAATTCGAGCTAAAAATGAAAATAACTCCCGCCGTAATAAAGTTCGAGCATTGGAACAAATTGCGTAGAACGCGGAAAATTTTACCCTTTCTAACAATATGTAATATTAATATGTGCAAGTAATTTTTCACCTCCATATTTGAGAACTTATGTGAAAATTGGACCTAAATTGGAATAAAAAAAGAACTGGTCTGCAAACCTTTTCAGGGACTTAAAGGAACAAACTGAAAATTTCAGCGTAATCGGCCGGGTATTTCTCGAGTTTTGCGAGTTCAAACACACAGACGCTTTTTGGGGACTTTATTTTATACTATGTAGAGATACGTATCTCTTTCTGCATTGATATTAGAATAATATAGAGAAATGATTAAATAAGGTTGTACCGAGAGCAAATTAATGCTCATGGAATAATCAAAGTTGTAACAGACATTTTGTGTGTTTTAGCAGTTGATTCTAAATGTAGCTTTAATTTTTCTTTAGTACAGCAGTATTTTTTAAGCACATTCAAGGGCAATAGAAAACTGATTTTACCTAACCTTACACTACGATTAACAGTCAGTTGTTTATAGTAAAAACTCTAACTGGAATTTTTAGTATCGAACATAATCAAAAAAAAGAAAAAAAAAGGAGAGAAAGAAAAAATAACGTAATAAAATTAAATGAATACATAAATCAGACAATGCAATAAAAACAATTTATGTCATTGTTTTATGCTACTATTAATAAAATTTTTCAAATTACATTTTGCTGTTTCAGTGGAACTTTGAAGTAACAACAAAATTAATTGAAAATTAGTAATTGTCGTCACTGGGTCCAAAAGTGGTTACCCCATTCGGTGGAACACTGACAAATTTGTTTTTAAGCTTTTTGCCACCCGGGCGGTAACTCAATTTTGTATCATTATATGAGGTAATGAATAAAATAAAATAATTCTGTATATTTGTGGTTCTCCTGTAATTTTTAACTTTTTCCGGTTGCGTCAATGTTCCCCCAGAACACCAATAGATGGTTTCAGTTTGTTTCTGACCCTTGTCTTTTCTCTAAATTTCTTTGTAAAACTTTGTGTGCGGACCATGGATGACTCACATAGTCTAGTGCCATTCTCAATTGTGCACTGTAAAACAATCAAGCACGTTCCTCAAAAATAATGTGCAAAAAATGTGCCTAATTTCTGGCATAAAAACGAAAAGTTAACCATTAATTCGATCAAATGATTTGCATTTTTAGTACAGGTTTCAGGTAAAATTAGAAAAACAAAATAATCACTTAAATTTAATCAAACACTTTCATAGTATCATTTTAAAACTCAAACGTTGTTTACTGAATTAACTGTAGAGCTGTCAAGCATGTCAGAAAACAATATCTCCTGTCATAAGTGTAAATTAGATTAATTTCACTAGCGCTTCCTTCATGTTGTTACTTTGCTTTTCTGGTCGGAGTTTTTCCGAGTACTTTACTTAAGGCATTGGTGATGCTACTATTTATGAGAAACTAATATTAGTTCGTTTTAATTTATTCTAGATAAAACATCACTGAAATTTAAGTAGTAGCAACGTTTAATTAACAGAAACGGTTAATAAAATATTGCAACTTAAAATGTATTTAGTTCGTGAATCACGCTTTAAAAAAAATACCCTGCCAATATTGTATCATATTTTGGGGAAAACTGTAATAACTAAAACGCTGTGGATGGATAAAATAGGAATGTCTACATTCAAGCATTCATTACATGTGTGGAAGAATTAATGATTAGATAAAAAATGGAATTAACTTTATTCATTCATTAAAAATGTGTTTTACTTATTTCATTGATAGTGTTAATATGACAGCAAACATTATCCGTCAACGGGTATAAGCTGTCCAACTGAATATTTTTTTTTTTACTTTAAGACATTTATCACTTTGACTTCCGTAAAATAATTGATAAAACGTTTTTAAAAGAAAGAAATGGGGGGAGAAGGAATGACTAACTTTGCTCAGAAACTGCTTTTATTTTATGTATGTTGCTATTAGGGGCATACATATATTGAAATATTAGAAATATTTATTTATTGATAGGATTAAATGAATAGAAAAACGCCATATGATTCATAATTTAGCCAGTTTTACTACTTTAGATTTACTATAATTTCTTTCTATAATAAATTAAACTAAATTGTTCTCGATGATAAATTCAGTAATAATGACTTAGAAAAGAACCTTTGTTTACAAACAAACTAAATTGTTCTCGTTATTTTTCTCGGATAAATTCAGGAATAATAACTAAGAAAAGAACCTTTGTTAGCAACACATGATTTTAAAAATATGTCCATTAAAATAATGTAACATAAAAAAGTGTGCTACAAAACGTTAATCAATCATCAAGGATAATAAACATGATATAAAACATACATTAATAACTAAAATGCATTTAAATTGATGAATTACGCGAGTAAAAAAAATAATAAGAGAAAGATGTACAAATATTTTCCCTCGTTTAATTAACATCAGATATAAACTTAATGTAGAGGAACAAATGAGGCAGTGAGAAGCAAAGAGATGTAAGTGGCAAAGTTAAAAATTTGGAGATAACCAGTACACATGGTAGGTGAACCTCTCCTCTGTCTTGGGGCAAGATATGGTACTAGTGGTCCTGGTAATTGCTGCTATACAGCATGATTTAGAAAAAAATTCAATGAAAGCCTACCTAGAACATTATCTTTAAACGCGTTTTGCTCAAAAATTGAAAATGTCCACTTACATCCCTTTGCTTCTCACTGCCTCATATGATATGAACATTAACTAATAGTTACGTTCTGAGCCGTGTAAAGGCCAGTTAAAACACGACTGAACAGTATACTATTAAGTTTAGGTAACGCTAAAACGCGACGTTAAGTGAATTAGATATAATTAGTTGGAACACAAGTTAATTTATAACTTTATTTTGTAACTTTACATGCGGCATTTCAAATTATCCTAATAATCATAACAATAATAATAGTAATAATACTAGTAATAATAATAATAATAATAATAATAATAATAATAATAATAATAATGATAATAATAATAATAATAATAATAATAATAATAACAAAAATTGGAAAAAAATAACTAATCGATAAAGTAAATACTTCTGGATCTGTATAGAGAGAGAGATGGAGAGGTAATTCCTAATATTTCCTCAATCTTTTTAAGTAAGAAGGAACTTAAAAAATAAATAAATAAAAGTTTGTTAAAGTACTTAAGATCAACTTTAGTGACTAATTGAACTCCGATATTATTCGGAAATGGAAGGAAGGTCTTCTTCGTTTTTTTTTCCTGTGATGGTAACATACTTATCCACGTAATTGAGATTTAATCCCCTAAAAAAGAATTTAGGAAATTGATGCTAATGGATAAAGACAGATTCGTTTGTATTGCTTTCGGGTTTTCTGGGGAATTTCCTTCCACGAATCTATGTAGCTTCAATTACTTCAGTTATGCATGTGCCTATTTTGTCTAATACATATATTCGAAGTTTAGTTGCGACTAAGTTCAAGCCATTTATTTTTCTCATAATGAAGAAATAATTCTTATTTTCTGTTTTTCATTTAAATATGTGCATTTCAGTTTGTTAAAATGTTGCTAAGTGTACTTAGTATGCTTTATTGAATCTCGTTAAGCTAACTGCATATTATGCTTTATCTTCCATTGAACTTAATCGGAAGTGCACTGTAAATAACTTAACTTGACAAATAGTGGCACGAAAGAGAATATTTCTGCAAAACCATATTACTTTCAACCCGCAAAAGAAAACTGGCCGAGAAATTTCAAGGAAAAGCATCTTATAGGGCTTTATTTTGATCTATTAAATCTCTTTTTTGGCTCGTTTTCATTAATATTACTCCCGAAAGCAGTATAAAAGTTTTTAAAAACTACTAAAACAAGTAGCTCCCAAAAAGACAACATTTGGTTCAGATAGGAGGAGCAGTGGTAAAATAATAATGGATCATAGGATTAAAACTGAAGGAATGAGGGGACTATATAATTATTCTATATATATGTACTTATGGAGAACTAGAATCAAACAAACTTCGGTTACCAGGTCACCCGGACTGAAAACTACCTGCCTCGTTTTAGTATTATAGAAAAGCGTACTAATAATTACACACATGTGTTGCACAGGAGCTTTATAAAAGTTGGTTGTTAAAAAAAGGCACAGAAATCACATATTTAGATGCCCAGTGTTCATGATCTTATCAAAAGCAAGCCTCCTTTTTTTTAGCCTAGGAAAAAAAATGACTAAATTTAATCTCGTGACTTTACTACATGAAATATAAACTAGATTACTTGATAACAAAGAAAATCAAAATTTTGTAATACTTTACTTGGTAAAACAAATTAAATTTCATAACGCATAATTATTAGATGATAATTATTACATGACGTATTTTCAGTCTCACTTCGTGCCTAGTATATTTTTCTAAACGCATTGCTAATGGCTAGAATTTTATTCTGATATGAGTGTTGCCATAGGAGCTTTTATTTAATTAGTTACGATAATTTTAATGCCCATTTTGCTCTTCGTTCTCTTTTGCTATTGAGCCCTAGTGTGAAAGTAATATGTTACGATTCGATACTGATTCATGCAGTTTCAAAGTAATTAAATACTAGGCAGAGAATTGTTGCTTTAAGCTTAACTGAAAACAGTTTAACGAAAAGGTCTTGTTTAGTATGCGCACACAATCTATTTGAATGCAAACTGATAAATTCAAATAAAGTTTGAAATACAGTTACCGTGAAAATTCGTTTAAGGAAAAATGGGAAAAGTTAGTTGCAGTACTTATAAAGAAATCAATATTTTTCGGACATTTCCAGGAATCAAATTCGCAGCATCTTGGATTTTTACTGTTTTGATTTTTGAACCTTTAATATTATTCGGAAAAAATATGCGGTTTGAATACTTTTCTTGACGTAACTAAAAATCCAACGGAAGTAATGCTACAGAAGTTTCGGCTAGAGAGAAATCAATATGTTTTCTAATCGAGCAAAATAGGACTAGCATTTGGATTATACTAACGAATAATTTTGAATAAACCTGAACATATTTGTGAACTTTGCTATTTTTTTAATACAGCAATATAAATTCTTGTTATTTTATCGTTTTTGTTACTTTTTCAGACAAAAAGTTCAAATGAAATCTCGTAGATGTGAAAAAACACACGAACAACAAGATACAAAAAACCTTGAGCTCATTTTCTTGCGGATCTCAAAATATTGAGTTTTTTGCATCAAGAAAGAAAGAAAAAAAACGATTTCAAGACATTTAAGTGTTAACTTTTGCAATATATTTGCTTGTTGTACTTGTTTTTCCATATGAAATTAAATAATGTATTTGAAAACAAAATAAAGAAAAGCATATAAAATACTAAAGTTAAGAAGATCAAGATTAATTATTTTAGTCACATTAAACAGCAAGCTTTTCTGTTTTAATCAAGGTTAGTTTTTCTAAAATGTATCTTTGCGCCTTAGGTTTCTTAAGAACATGAATGAATTACAAGAAGTGTGTTTATTAAGTTCTACAAGGATCTTAGCATTTAACTAATATAACACCTATAAAAGACATCTTAGAATGTTCAGAGAGTAACGCAATTTCCTTCGAGGTTTGGAGTGAAGATGCAGGAAGGTGAAAATACTTTCGTCTGGTGCATACAAAAGATGAGGCTCATGTTTTTTTACGCTGTCAAATAACTATGACTTTTTTCATTTTTTTAAAGAAATACGTTCTGATAACACTGTGCGAAATACGATTCTACATATAAATTAGGAATAACCTGTAAATTGCCAATTTTGAACTTATGTTAGTCTGGCCCTGGTGAACGGATATTTTAATGATATTTTCCAATATATGAGGTTTTAGAACCAATTTTTTCGAAAAATTGAAGAGTTGTCAGATTTTTGTTTTTCAGTATTCTAGGATTCAAAAAACATTTAGTGGTTCAAGTTCGTAAAGTTAAATATTTAAAAAAAAATAAGTATATCCAATTTATATTTTCATTATCAAATGGTTTTCCAATGTGGTTGTTAGAAGGGGTTAACGTTCAAATTTACGCATTTTTTTCTGCTTTCTAAAATCAATAACAAACTATAAATCAGTCGAAATGTAATATTTAACTAGCTTCTTATGTATGTTTTCATTTTTTAAATATAAAACTTAAACGTACTGCTACGTCTGGGTAGTTTGATTACCATGAAAAAAGTTAAGCATCTTGGTTTTATTAATTTTTATGGAAACATTATTTAAAACAAATTATCATTTTTACAACTGCATCTTTTCCCTCCTAAAATGTACACGCCCTTAAGGCAAACCCTACATTGAAAGATATTCAATTAAAATTTTATTTTTGTGTATGCCGTTTTAAGTGAAGTGGAGAAACATGTATAAATTACACCATTCTACCAATTTCGATAAATATTGCAGAAACATATTTTTATTATGTGCCTTTAGTCAGAATCTTCATTATAATAAACACATTTTTAATTAAATGCTTATCATTTTGACTGATTATGCATTGTGTTACGTCTCAACCAAAAACAAAGGATAACAAATATATTGTCACTAACGTTAAAACAAGTACTTGAAACTTACAATTTTATAAAAAATGCGTTTTTGTTTTAAAGAATAAATAATTTCTTTGTTTTTCAATTTGATAAATAAAAAAATAACATAATTAAGGATCGCATGTAAGCGTATTTTTCGGAGCTCCAATCAGAGCAGAAAATAAACGTATTTATTATATTGGAGTAATTCAATTTGCATAACAAGTAATGCAAATTTTTTTAGAAGTCACAATCTTTCTTAATTAGCAATATTTAACAAGGGATATATTTCAATACTAATTAATTTATCAAGTATTTAAACTGAAATCAGGTACGAGCTGTTGGCATCAAAGTAAATAAATGTGTTCGTTTTCTCCAAGCAAAAATTTTTACTTTTAACTCAAAAATAAAAAGTTAATTACCTTCTAGTTGAAAATATTCTCAAAGAAGGTTTGGAAAATTATTTAGCGCATTTGCATATGTAAGCATAATTAGCTAGATTGAAGCTATTTTACTAATTAAAATTTTTGTTTAACGAAATTTATTGCTTTAGATGCAAGACTAAAATTCCTTACACAAATTAAGTTTCACCTTTTTAAACAGAAAATAGTATGTAATTTATAATAGGTGTTAAACATGTGTTTCTATTTTGGGGGGATGTGGGACAAAGTGAAATTGTAAAACATTTATTTACCCTGCTTTTAGTGGCACCTATCGAGTAATATTTTAACTATGTAGTAACACATATAGTCCATTTCAGTCAAGAAAAATTACCTCTGTAAATCAAATAATATGATAATACGAGAAATTTTCAAAAAACGGTACTCACATTGAAATATTTTGACATATGTCGATAGCTATTTTTGTTATTATTAAATTATAAAATTCTTGATATTAACATTTTAAGTATTACATGAGACCAAACAATATTCGGTGCATTATTTATTTGTTTAATAGTTCACCTATTTTTATTTTAAATGCATTGCACAGTTATTCGAGTGCATGCGGGGCAATGTGGATGGGGGCAAAGTGAAAGAGTTCATTTTATTTACATACTCAATTCTTTATCAAATCCCTACGCATTCATTAATGAACTATTTCATTTACGTTCATAATTCATTGATTTAACCATTTATTCACTTATTCTCTTATTCATCCAATGTTTTTCTTCCAATTTTTCCTCATATATTAACTTAAAAAAAAAAAAAAATATATATATATATATATATATATATATATATATATATATATATATATATATATATATATATATATATAATTTCTTTATTGCTTCATCTCCTATTAACTTTGTTATTCATTTTTTTTCCTTTACAAAATATCTTAATTTTTACTTTGCCCCATGAAAAAAAAGATCAATGCATGTTTTTTATAAAATATATTAATCGTTCTTTATATACCGTAAACGCAGGCTACTTTAGCCCTCATTTCGTAACTTTTCTCATCTTATTGTCACACAATAATTTTGTTACTATTCATATTTCCAAGCTGTGTGCTTTACACAGCTAGATATACCATAAACGCAGGCTACTTTAGCCCTCATTTCGTAACTTTTCTCATCTTATTGTCACACAATTAATTTGTAACTATTCATATTTCCAAGCTGTGTGCTTTACACAGCTAGAGTTCTCTTAATTTAATTTTTAAATACTGATTACATTATTTCAAAACATTATTGCCCTTTTTAATTGTTTTTATTTCTGCTCATGTTACACTCACGTTTGGGTTACTTTGGCTCATAGTGGTTTTTCGTATTTTAAATCATTGTAGAACTGACTAGAGCCGATGAACGACGTGTGTTCACTGGAAAAACTGTTTATTTGAAAGGAAAATAATTTTTTCTTTTGTTTTGTTGACAAGTTTGAGTCACATTTTTGTTTTAAGGAAAATATTTTCTTTTGATGTGTGTGCATACATAGTTATTGTCACAGACATTACCGACGGAGAAAAGTCATATTGTCAACAGTTTTGGAGGCTGAATAACTTTGTTAAGATAACACCATTCAGAAAACAAAGGATCCTAAATTTTTGGTCACTTCCAAAACTGTTTGGTGCGTTCCATGCTCTGAACATTAGACTTCTTCTCTCGCGTGAACATTTATCCCGGGAAACCCGAGCTCATTCTATTCCACAATAAAAAATAAAAAGAAAATCCATAAACTTTCGAACAAATTTTGTAAGAAGTAGATGCAAACTGGGTCAACGTTTTCTAAACCTCTAGCAACTTTTAGTTCATCTTCATCTTCCATAATAAAAGTCATGTAACTCAACCCTGAGGATTTTAGTCGATTATCGCTCTCTTAATCCGTTGCTGAAAATTCCTGCTTTTTTTCATCTTGTGTTTATCCTGTTTGGAGTTTTACTTTTAGCTTTACTTCTCTTTTTCAAATCTCTCTGGCAGATTTTCTCCGCGTAAATCGAAACCGCATTAATTGAGACCTAATACTAGTGTTAAAATATGGGGTTTGGTTACGTAGATAACAAAATACTTCATTCTAGTGATGACTAATTCTATAATAAGTTCAATGTGTACTTATATCGACTTTTATGCACAACATGCATAAAGAAAACATAAATTAATTTCGAGTCCTGTTCATAAAGAGGAGCTGGCTATGATAGTGTTTAAGCAGTCATTAAGAATTTTTCTCTGTATTTCTTTGCAGAACATTAACGCATCCATGATCATTTGTGTCATTTCCATGATAAAATCTTCCTTCATTAACAAATCAGAAAGATCATTTCTATTGTCTAGAAATGACTCAAAATTTTCAATGTGAACGTTTTTGTTTGTGCGTCACGGACGTCGGTATCCTCGTTGGTTCTGGCCTTTCCTGTCAAGTCCTCCTAAAAGCTCTTCTTCCCCTGAGTTCTTAACTGTGTGAGTTTAATAACTTTACTTCTGGAGAGAGCTCTGGAATCAATCGCCTAAAATGTCTCCAGTGGCGCAAGCTCGATTATTAGCACGCCAAAATGCAGTTGATTACGCCTAATCTGCAATCTTTAGGAAATTTGGATTTTGAATTAGGGGAAAATTTTATCTCTTTGCATTGCCGCATCCGCGTAAAACTGAAACTCATTCGCGTAAAATAAAATAAAGGTGTCAAATCTTAAACCGCGTAAAATAAACCCGCGTAAAACGAGGGTCTACTGCACTTAATAAACTCTTAGCTGTTATAGATTTACTTCTACAATTAAAAATCTGAGAGGTTATAAAGACACATGTTAGCACAAGGAACACGAAACACGTAGTGCTGTTCCTTGTGGAGAACTATCAAACTTCTTGGAATACACTGCTGAGTCCTTGAGGCTGCTCTCTAACGGTTTCTGTCAAAGTAAGTTTCAAAATGTCTTCCTGAAGGTTTACAGATAATGTTGTATGATATGATGTTTTTTCAATTTTGGTCAAAGAAGGAACCTAGGGCCAAAGTAGCCCGCGTTTTAGGTACTGTAGTTTTCAGAACAAGTTTTCCATTTATTCATTTTAGAAAAAAGTAAGTTATCTTAACTATTTCATTTTGTCCCACATTCTACTATGCATATGGATGCAAGTCTATCCAAAAGAAAAACAAGGTTTGAGAGCTAATATATACAAGGTGTCCGAAAAGTTCTTGACACATTTTAAAACATTATACAAAAACAAGAAATTGGCATGAATATGTGATTTGTGCCATAATACACAAGTCCACGAATAATATATGACATTGCAAAAACAAATGAAAAAGGAAATAAAATAAAATAAAAATAGAAATATGTATTATTAGTCATTGCTGCATCGTCACAGTAAGAAAAGCAAACATCATGTGAGGTTTTTGATCAGTTAATCGAACGGAAAGCGTTACCTTTTCTTACCGAAATTGTTGTTTACTGTACGTTGCTCGAACCACATCTAAAAGTACTCAAGTTCATTACATGTCCACAAACGGTGTTCCCATTAAACTCTGGTAATGAAAGCCATTGCTTTCTGTTAATTACATAAGTTAAACACCTCACGTGACGTTTGTTTTTATTACTGTGATGATACAGCGATTAATTAGAATTATATGTTTCATTTTCCTTTGTTCATTCATTTTACGATGACATACAGAATTCTTAAACCTGTGAAGTAATGTGGTGGAAGCTGCATATTCAGATCACTTTTTTTTCTTTTGGTTTTTTTATAAATTTTGAAGATGTGCCAAGAACTTTTCGGACTCCCTGTATTATTAAACTGTGCATTTACGAGTAAAACGGAAAAAGCATCACTTTTTCTCCAAAATAGTGCCAACTTTTGAAAATATATGACTTTCGTAAAAGTGAAGGCAAGTTCTGTAATGAAATTGTAAATAGTGTTTTACGATACAGATTTTCTTTTTAAAGTACAAGATGAGTTCACAATTACAACATCTGCATATTTCTTAGCTGAAAATAGTTAAATTGTACATGTATATTTTATATGCGCAGTACTTTAAAGTAGTGACAACATTTTACAATACGATGTTCAAAGAAAGCAGATCCTTTGAAAATAATTTAAATAATTCTTTGAAATGAATCATTTTTTTCCATCATTCTTTTTAAAAGATCAATTCTGTTCGTACGAGCGCTAAATTAAATACCATTTTAAGTAAAATATTTATTTATCGTTCCATCAAGTGAGAAGAAATATGGCTCTAATTGGCAATTTAGCGAGCAACTGATAATTAGTCTTTACAATTCAACTCCCCAAGAAGCAGCTGTGTGTGTATGTGTGTGTTTCTTTTTTTTTTTTCATTTTACCCTGAAATGTTATTTTAACACAGTTGAGAAGCATTGATAAAGTCAGCAATTTAATAGCTGTATAGTTTCTTGAAGTTGCGCCCTGACATTTAAAGTAAAAAAATAATTTCAATCAATAAGGGAAAAAAAAGTAAAATTTAAACGCATACTCTTAATAATATAGACCTAGTTCATGAGTATCGTGCTTTAGAACTTCATATGCCTCTTATCAGAACTTGTATATTCCATATTTCTATCTTCTTAAAATTTATAAAAAGAGAAAAAAAAATCAACATACCCCCTAGTATTTGGAGTAAAAACGGATACTCTAAAGTGAAAGAAAATGGCATATCATTTGCTAACAAACAACCATAAAGTCTAATTTTACGTGAAAATTTGCCCTCCTGTAGCTTTCCTGTAGCTTGGGTGTTATGCATGAAAATTTATCTCGCAATCCATACAAGAGGTATTGCAGCACCTAAATTTATAAAATTGAAATTTCGTATCCAATTACATCAACTGACCCGTCTTCATTTGGAAACCATACAAGACAGTGAAAAGCAAAGGAATGTAAGTAGATATTTTCAAGTTTCGAGTGAAACGAATATAAAGATAACGTTCTAGGTAAGCTTTCATTGATTTTTCTCCAAATTATGCTGTACAGCAGCACCTACCGGGGCTACTGGTACAATATCTTGCCCCATGACAGAGGAGGGGTTCACCTACCCTTTGTGCTAGTTATCTCCAACTTCTTGATTTTGCCACTCACATCTCTTTGCTTCTCACTGCCTCATATGAAGTTTATTCTCGAACTCTTCAGTATTCTACTATAGAAATTTCAAACCAACAATGTTTATAACAGATTTTTTTTTTTAAGTTAAGCATTTTTTTTTAATGCGTAGGATAGTACAAATCTGAATCTTAACTAAATTTTTTCTTAGCATACTACTTTACAACTGAGTTGGTAAAAGAAGGTAAGAAAGTTAAAAAGTTCTATACAATATTATAAAGACGATCCTAACTTTAAGAATTGTATTTAAGCAGGCAGGCGTTTAATTGTGTAAGTAAAAAAAAAATATTCCTTTTTTTTATTATTATTATTTTCCATTGCAAATTTGTGCTTCATCTAACGTTGTTTTGTCTTACTTTAAAGATATTCTGTTTCACTTTTCTAATTAGAAATTGAAAAAAATAAATTAGGTTTTAGCTTTGAGTTCTGTATGTTAGGTGAAAATTAATCGATATGATTTCAATTAAAATCTTAACTTTTTCATCGGTGTCGAATGTGCAAAGAAAGTTTTTTATATAAAACAATTAAGAAACTGCCAATTTTTAGCATAATATGTAACCAGCAAGGGCTTAACTCCATAAGGGAAAAAAGTTCAATATTTATTAGCTCTTTATAGTAAATAAAAGTAAGGTTTTAAAGAAATTCTATAGGGAAGTCTGTGGCGGACGTGCGTCCAAGACGCCCCAAAGCACCTACAGCCTTGAAAGTTTGTGCAAAGTTACTTCGAGCCCCGGGGGTGTGCACCTGGGTTTTATTTATTTTTAATTCGAATTAGTTTTTTTGTCATTAATTTTTTAAGCTCAAATTTCGCGTAAATTGCCTATTATTGCCTATTAAAGGGGGGAGGAATTACTTGCACATATAATTATTATACATATTTGGAAAGGGCAGAATTTTCCGCGTTCTGCGCATTTTATTTTAATGCTCTAACTTAAATGCGGCGGGAGTTATTCGCGTTTTTATCTCGTACTTTTTTAGGCTTAGCTAAAATTCAAGCAGTACTTCCTTCATTAATCTATCAGTAAAAAACCAAGGAATTGTCCCAAAGTTTCCTTTTCAACACCACTGGAAAGAGCTGCTTTTTTATTTCAGAAATAACTTGACCAATGGTAGAAAAACTGAGCTTCTATCCCCCAAGGGAAAAATTTAACAAGCCGTGAAAAATAAAGTTCGAATAATTTCATCTCCATTAAAATTATTCCATGTTTTATTTGGCGTTGCCATAGTTACGTCTTTTCGATTCGCATGTTTCTTCTTTCTTATTCACAATTTTTAAGGTTTTCGATTTTAACAGAAAATCTTAGGCTCAACTCAATTCAAGCATCGAACTAAAGAGCAAAATATATTACTTGAGACCACAAATATGAAAGTGACTTTTTAAACGTACAAAACTGCAGTTTTCCAATGCTCAAGAGCCCCTTAGCCCTTACGTCTTCAAGTTGGTACAAGTTAGTTTAAAATCCGGGGAAGGGGTCCTTTCTGATCCAAAGGGAGCTAGCTCATATAGCGTTTTTAATCTGTTTCTTTCTAATTAACGATTTAAATCTTTGCGAACCAAATAAGATTGCAAAGCAATCTTATTAACGTTAGCAAGCAAGGGCAGACCCAATTAGTTTAATACAAAATAATAATACAAAAATAGACAAAGGTGTAAACTAATAAAAATTAAGAATCCAGACAGCATGTCTCACCTCAATAAGCAATTGTTCTCAAAAGTGGTTGCTGGTTTACGGTTTGATCTTTCTTCTTTGAGTGGGCAATTAATCGCTTTGGTTTTAATTAACTTAACTTTACGAATTAATTTCTAAACATTCTCAGCACAATAGAAAAATCGCAGAGCACCGAAGAAATACATTTTTTTTTTTTTTTTGTCTTTGTTCTGAGACTCATACTAGATTGTCTAGACTGTCTTCTATAGTTAATAAAATAAAAAGAAAATGAATAAAATGAAATAATTAAAAATTCTAATATATTCTAAATAAAAATAAATAAACACATTATTAGATAAAATAAATAAATGAATGACAATTAATCGTTTTCGTACTAAAGAAAATTTGAGTTATTATTAATTATAATATTCATGAATAATATTGTCAAATTATAAACAACTTACTGCATTCTTGGTGCTTAAACAATGAAATCATGCTATGGCGCGGGTTTCATTGTTGAGGACTCAGAGCGTTACTCAATCATTGAATTTGCTATTATATATGTGAGCATAAGATGAATATCGAACAATTGCAAATTTGAAAATAAGGTTTTGACGTGGAAAAATGGTGTGTCACTGGATCTGTAGGCTCCCCCCCCCCCGTGAATTTTGAGGCAGTAGTCCGATTCTTTTTTTTTTTTTTTTTGTTTTGTTCAATGGATCTCTGTTAATGAACACAATTGTCAAATTGCATTTTTAATTTTTAAGACAATTGCAGATTCTTTCCTTAAAGGCGGATTTGTTTGTAACAAACATTATTGGAAAGAGCTCTTGACGAAGAACAAACACCATAAACGAACGTTCAAAATAGATAGTTTGAAAAAAAATAATATGAACGCCTACAAGGCAAACAAAAATCAAGAACTTTATGGTGGATTTCTTTAAAGCTACAGTGGACACTAAAAATGCTGAAAATTGAGCAAAAGATCGAAATATTTTTAGCCTTTTTTTAATACTATATCAGCTACTGTGTTTAGGGCAGCAAGATATTTTTTCAGTCCATGCGTTATTTTTTGAATTATGGGTTAGCTTTATTTTGCGCATCCGTGATCACGCCCCTTAGTTTACATTTTGCAGCACGTAGACGCTGCTGTCATTTATTATGTTTAATTTACACAAAAACATAAACTTAAAATTCTTATCGGATCAAAATTAAACTTTAGAAATACATGCAGATAATAAATAGTTATAGTTGTACACATGAATTTCAGTAATGAAGGTTTAAAAATTAGAAATTCAACTCTTTTGTTGTTTAATTAATTTGTTAATTTCACATAAATTCTTCTTTTCAGCCATTTTTTGTAAACTATCTCAAACACATTACATGTATTACGTACCTTAATGTATTTATGCCTAATGATTGAAAAACAAGTGGAAATTCCAAGTTTGAAAAAAAAATGGGGGTGGATGGAACAATCTGAAACTAGAGATGCTTTCGTTTAATTGCTTTTTAAATTTTAAATTTCTGAAAAAGCATTCATTTTTTGCTCCAATTTTCTTAAATTGTTTCAGATGTAGTACCGATGCAAGCACACTAAGTTTTAGGCATCTAGATTAATTATTGAAAAAAAAAATCTCCACTGTAGCCTTAAAACAAATTTTTTTGGAGAAAGTTCAAAGACAAAGATTCAAATGAGCAATGAATCCTTTTCCAACACTTATGCCCACGGGATAATTTCTTTATTTTTATTTTATTGGCAGAAAATATGAGGAAAATCAAATTGTTGCATTTTTTCTCTGAAAAAAAGGATTGCTGACGACTTTATTTTTGATTAAAATAGTTTATGTGGTTTAACTTTTACTAATATCATATATTTTTTAAAGTTTTATATCCAAAGTTTATGTCCTATTATTATTATTTTTTGTTTAAGTTAAGGTAATGTGAAAAAAGAAAGGATTCCGAGTAAATGCTTTTAATTTTTTTTTGCTCTAAGAAATAGTTGCAATAGATTTAAATGTGAATTAAAGTTATTTACTTTGAAGCAATAACATATGCATTTTTCAAACGAATGGAATGTTGTTAAATAGAAAACCTAGTACATTAGCTGCCTCAGTATCGTTGCTTATACTTTCTGAAAAAAAAATTAAAATAATATTTTGCAATTTGCTTCTCATAAAAATACGAAAATTGAATTATTAAATTTGAATTTTAATCAAATAGCGTTAACCTAACAATTTGATAAACTGAATTTGATGCTACACATGTGTTGTTGTTTTTTCGTAACAGTTGCGTTTGTCGTTGCTTATAATCCGTTTTAAAATTTTAAAAGCAATGTTTGACATAATTTGCAACAGCTATTAATGGAGAAAATGTCGATCTTATGCTAGAATATAGGTGTTGGTAAGTAAAAAATTATGTTCGTTTAGTTTAAGCCTGATTTTTTAATCTTTTTTTTTTTTTTTAATATTTTTTTTTTTTAATCAAAGAGTGATAATCGATTCTTTAAAACAGACCCATATGCTCTTTGAATGTGTTCCTAAGCATATTGCCGCCAGTATGGCCGTTAATGGCAGTCCTCTTATTTACGTACCTTTTCATATTCCGTATGTTGATTTTCTCCTTCCATAGTTCCAACCAGTGTTGGAACTATGTAAGCCACCACGACAACAACTAGGGGGAGGGGATCAGCAAATTCACTCTATTAACGGTTTTTTTTTCATTGAAACTTGCGCAGTACTTAGGCTCTCGCTCCGAAATCCCAATCAATAAGGCCATTGAAATTAGGTATGAAAACCTGAAGGAGGATGGATAAGGGCGGCTGTTTCATAATTTACTCGTTTTGGTAAAATTGAAGACCCGGCTTTGGATATAGCTCGTGTTACCGGGTAGAAAAAATCAAAGTCGAAGCTCTAAACAACGATGGACTTCTTAGCAATGCACCACATAAGGGAACTTAATTTTAAAGAAAACGAGTTTTAAAGTGTACGAGTGAATGTTTCACAACTTCAAAATCGATATTTTCTTTTGCCAGCTTAGTGAACATATCTCATTAAATATCTTACCTAATCAAGCGAAATATTTATTTTGCATTAGATCAATGATTCAGAAAGTTTTTCTTGACGTGTCAACGCAATATCCTCAGGCTATGAATCTGGTGATATGAATATGGTTTTGCGTCTCTTTGTTTGCCGATGTACATCAGTTTCTACTGACAGCCACAGAATGTTTCATTTATAGTGTCACATAGTAATACTGATTCTTTATTTATTTTTTTTTAACCTATGACACTTTACACCTAGAGCTAGCTCCATTGGAATTTCTTTTATTACATGCTTTTATTATCATGACTAGGGATTGCAATACTGGACCAAATACGCGATACCGCTATCTGGTATTTTTGAAATGTGATACCGGAGAACCGATATCGATACCGGTATTAGGATTTTTCACAAAAAAAAAACAAAAAGAAAAAGAAAAGCATATTGTTTTTTTGCCATGTTTCATATTTTTGTGCAAAAAGTACATTTTTTAAGAAAAATTATTTTTAGCAAATATGAAATTTTGTATGTAGTTTTTTTCTAACTATAGCCAGTTGTAATAATCTCTTCGGGTGACAATTCTTTTCCAATATTAACATCATCTTCAACAATTTCTTCCTGATCAGATTAGGTTCGTGTTTCCGTTTTATTGACTCATGCTTTTGAAAATTCTTTTTTTTTTCTTTTCTTAGTGTCTTTTATTCGTTTCCTTTACAAAATTCTTCACAACTATGTAAATATCTGAAAATATGTTTCAGTTTATTATGCTTTTCATCTTTGTAAATTTTCAAGACACTTCATAATTGCTAAATGTTACCGTGTCAAGTATACGGAATAGCAAGACAGAACCCAATACCGGTGACAATAAAGCAGCATTTGTTATAATAACAAGAAAAGTTTTTTTTTTTTTTTTTTTTTTTCAAAATTCAGTGCAGTTGAATCAAACATTAATGTCATAAAATATTGTCGTAATTGATGGTTGGAATAAATTATTCATAGCACAAATATATTCGTAATTACACTTGAAAATAACTTTTACAAAAAGGCAAGTGAATAATCAAGGATATTTAAGAAATAAAAACATGGCAGAAATAAACGCACGGAAATGCAAATCATCTATAGTGGTGAAAATATCGTTTTGTAATCTTTCTGCTAGTACTTGTATTCATTGATAGTATGTCAATTCAAGCTTTCGAAGCCACATTTACGCTAATAGACAGATTGCTTTTGGTACTGTCTCATCCAAAAAGATATTTACCTGTAAAGTAACAATAGATATCTAAGAGATTAAGTTGAAAACTCTTTAATTAAAATATATTTATTATTTTCAGCTAATACCAAAAATACCGGTATTTTACCTCAGTAAATATCGGTATTAGGTAAACCGGTATACCGATATTGCAATCACTAATCATGACCTAATAGATACAAATTTCTAATAAAAAAAACTCACTACTATACGGCTAATGGTGACTTTATCCGTAATAAGCTAATAAACTAACTTAGCTGGATGAAGTACACATGAATATATTAATGATTTTAATGTAATCTAATCCAACAAGTAAATCTAAAACACGTGCTTTAAATGAATCATCAACATTTGCTTAGTTATTAGCATCTATTTAGTTAAATTTTCTGTTTACTAGAAGGAATGGAGCAGATTAAACACAATAATACAATTTAGAATATCTTATCGTTAATTGCATACTCGTTACTCTGAAATAGATCGGTTATTCTGCGTAAATCAAAATAAGCCGAGTAGTGGCTTGATGCTTCATTATTACAAATTGCTAGTAAATGCATTAAAGGCACGCATAATTTAGTTATCCACAGTATAGTGTTCTAGCAATAGAAGCCTAGTGAACAATAATAATACGTTATTTTCTTATGCATTTATTTTTTCTGGAGAGCCAACTGATGTTGAGTGGTACAGCGGCTCAACGTCAGGTGTTTTATAAAAAATGTTATAATTATTATTACTTTTAAAAATCGTTTTTTGCTTACAGTACTAAACTGGTACCCTTAAAAATATTACTAATTTAAAAATTCACATTGTGGGAAAATTGAATGTCTGAAAAATTAAGAGAAAATTTACAATTACGTATTATAATTTTCTTTTAAACACGCACACACACTTGTGTGCGAGTATTTGAATATCAATTTATTAATTTTGAAGCATCCATCTGTTTAAAAGATTCATTTAGACAGTCTGTAAATGCACTATGTTAACAAAAGTACTAAACAAAAAAAAAATCAAATGGTGATCAAATGAGCTTACATCACGCAATGCTTTAAGAAAGTTCTGTAGTTCTATTATTTTGAATTTGTATTGTATACAAATTTAAAGCATCGACATCATTTACGTATCATCAGACTTTAAAAGTAACCTAAGCCGACTATATATTTGAAGTAATCATATTAAAACTATCTTCTTGTATTTTGTATTATACTCGAAAGACTCCGATCGAATAATTCACTGTATGACAGATACAGTGCACCATCTGAAGCAATATATAAGATATTGTTAAACTCATATTTTGGTTAAAAAGTAAAATTAAAAACCACCGATCGTCCTCATATCCTTATATTCCACTTCCTTTCTGGTTCTTTCATTATATTTAAATTTTGCAACTAGCAATGCCTGTCGCACAGACCAGGAACAAAGTATTACTTTGCTGAAACATGAAGGTGAGGTACCAGAGAGTCCATAGTCCTGATCATACTAAAGAGAATACCTGGTCAAAAAAAATTATAAACATACATTTTTAAATCATTTATCAAATTCAGAAAATTAATCTAACGTAATAATATACCACTAGTTCTTAGAAAAAACATTGCGAGTTTTGGATGTTTTAATAGGATTTTATACTGCACTTTGAATTTAAAAAACGTTGTAGGTGTAGTAGAAGGTGGCTAATACGTGGATGATGAAATTAAGCGTAGATTAGTTCAGATCTCTTCCCGTGTTTTTTTAATTAAAGGATTAAGCTCCAAATTTATTCGAGCAAACCTTTAATGAAATTAAGCCGGTGGGTCTTATGAGTGGTTTTGTGATATGTATCGTTCAAATACTAATTTCAATGACTAACAATTTCGAATTTAACCCTGACAAGTATAATGGGGCAGTAATCACTAAACGGCAATACTTAAAACTTCTCGGAAAATTCCAATCCTACTAAATGTAAAGTAGCTTAGGGTGAAATTAAGGATTTTTTATACTTGCAAGTTGAGAGAGAGAGAGAGAGTCCATTTTTTTTTCGTTTCTTAGTTTTTATAAAATCAAATTAAGATTATTTAATTACTACGCATTAAAGATAGATAAATTATCGCTGTACATGTTGGAGAGCAAGAAAATCTAGCCCGAAAGATCAATGTGTTAAAAAAAATTGAATGTGAAACCAACTTTTCTATTTCTAAAAATGACTTTTCAAAAGGTCAAAACAACCATATGATTGCTTCAACCCTTTCATTTAAAATAAGAACTTGTAGTATGACAAAAGGCTTAATTAGTCTATTCATTTTAAATTAACTTTCTAATATCTGTCATTTCGTCTGAAACGGAAGCATTATTCTGCAAATCAAATAGTAGATTCCCTAGATATTATTGATTAAAAATTTTGAGAGCATTCCTTCTCAACCCACCTCTAATACACCCTTCCTTGCGTGACGCTTTTCATTAAAGCGTAAACGGAAGCAGGCCGAATGATATCAAACGCTGTAAGATTTCCCCATTTCCTGATAACTTTTCCTTTTATGCTACAAAAAAGTTGGCCGGTCGTACGACATATGCCAAACACAGCCTCGTGATTTCTTTCGCTTGAATGTATCTGACTTAATTGGGATAAATAGTTCACTTAAAGAGGTAAATTTGAAAATCGATGAAATATTTATACAATTGTACCGTAAATCGGGGTTACTTTAGACTGACGGGGTAACTTTATAAAAACCTGTTTTTTATTTTTGAACCGTTCTGGCGGGCTTAATTTTACAATTGGCGACCCCTGGTGGTCTCAGGGTTTCAAGAATCACTTTTCAGAGTGCACTGACATCGCCAATTGATTGAAACAGTAAAATGGTTTTGGCAACACTGATTGGTGGGGGGGGGGGGGGTAACTTTATTACAAACCACCAAAACAGTCGTTTTAGATGGAGAAAACACGTTGTTACAGAGTAACCCCGGATGATGTGGTAACATTAATATAAAAAATGACCCACTCCCTCCCTATTCAATATATCGAAGAATTTCAAACGGCAATTTAAAGCTGAGATGTTAAGCTATCGTTTGATTTAAGAATTGTTGAAATATCTTGAAAAATGAGGGTGCTACAATACAAAATATGCGAAACCTGTATCAAAGTAACCCAGGTTTACGGTATCGGTTACTTCGTTCACTACTTGATTTAGTTTGGAAACGTTGACTTGTTCATTCAAATGTCAGAAAAATAAAATTTTCATTTATTTATTTGAGTCATTTTATGGCAAATAATCTGAAGAACTTTGATTTTTAAAGTTATTAAGAACGTCGCCAATATTTTGTAAAATAATCAGAGAACAACAATTTTGTCACACTTATAGAAACGTATTCGATGTTCTGTACCAAATCTAGTTACCGCAGATAGAAAGAAAATATATTAACCATTCAGCAATAATAAAAGCAAGACAGCGAAAAAGAAAAACAAAATTCTACCATTTTATGCGCATGGCATATTGTGAGAAGAGTCCGTTTCCTGTAGTGTTATCAGCTATCTATATTTACATTTCCTTAGCAATTCCGGATAACAGTTTTTTTATGATAGAACACGTCTAAAATCTCAATATTATGGAATAAATAACAGCCAAAAAAAACCGTTGCGAAACCATAAATAAAACCATAAAGCTTTCAAAGAAATTGAAAAGAAATGCATTATTTTATACGTTTAATTACTACCTGACCTTTTACATTTATTTATATATGTCAAGTCAGCTACATACTTTTGCTATCTAATACTACGTTTAATTAGTTGAATGCTAATAGATCACTTCTTTACTTAGAAAAATGCTTGGTATCATCCAGCAGTTATGGTTTTAATTTATTTTGAAAAATCAAACGTTATGTTGGTCAAAACTTCTAAAAACTCATTTACAATTATTTTTAGAATAAAGCGCGTAAATAATTCAAATCATAGTTACTATAATGCAGTGTCCTTAAGTTTCACAGCCATAATTCATTCATATTAGCAATAGAAAACTACGTTATATATATATATATATATATATATATGAAAATGGTTATGGCGCTTATTTATGTTGATCCAAAAAAGAGACGAAGTTGCGTTCATTTATGTTGATTATTGGACAACGCATAAGTTAGCTAATCATTCAATGTATTTTTGGAATTAAAATATGCTATTGTTCTACGATTCCTCTTTTATCTTTTTTTTTATATTTATTGTAATCCTGTTTTCAAATTACTCTTTTTTTTCTGAAAATGTCAACCTACCATGTACAAATATATCTTCTACTAACACATTTCTGGCAACCTTAAAGTATGTACCAGTACCAAAAAATGCAAATATACATTTATAAAAGAGTTTCAAAAGTTTTTTAATACTTTCAAAGTTTCTAGATTTCGTAGCAAAAATCACTTTCGTTTTATACTGTCCGACATTTTTACTACCAAATAAATTCTCACACTTCAAGCTTCTTCGGAGCAAAGTAGAATTTTCATAGGAATATTCATTCTTTATCCACCCCAAAAGAAAGAATTTTACGCGAATTCCACTTTATGATTTTTCCACTTTTACAACGTATAGCTTGCCGCCATATAAAAAGAGAAAATCTTTCAGCGCTGTCCCGTTTTTGCAGTAATGCTTCTTATTTAGTAAGAGAAGTGTTTTTTCTTCGATGTATCTGAAATTTTTTGATAACTATCTTAACAACACTCTGAATTCATAATAAAAAGACTCATAAAGGAGAAATGTTTTCATGCATTTATGTATCTTTATGCTTAAATACTTAAAAATATGTAAATTTTCAAGCTGTTTTTCGTACTGCTGATTAAAAAAACTGTCTTCCTTTTATTTAATTACCTTATATAGTTTTAATTTTTGTTTTAAAAGAAATATCGTTAATTGCTTGTAGATTTAATAAATGGGAGATTACACGATTAAACTTTGCTTAATGTTTTTAATGTCATTTTTCAGAAAAAGGTTACGTTTCTACAATAGTTTGTTAATATTAAATAGCAATAAATATTGTTATATTTTATCTAGTGTGTCTATTCCCAGTTCAGTTTATGTTTACAACTCTTTGTTTAAACATTACTATTACGTTATTTACTTACTAACGGTGCCTTCACGGCTATGCGTTAAGAATTTTTTTAAGGATCTCTACATATTTTTGAAAACTTAGCATGTAGCTTAACAGATAACAGAAACCAGCAAGAGACTATAAAATATTTTAAAAGAGGAAAGAAATTTCCCGTCCTTGTTCCAAGCACAAAAAAAAAAAAAAAAAAAAAAAAAATGAATAAACAAAAATAAAGAAATACATTTTTCAAGAATTAAATACTATCGAAAGAAGGTTGTAATTCAATATTTTACTATTTTTCTAAACGTAGTTAAATAAAAAGTAAGAAAAAAAAGCGTAGATTACTTTTTCTTAACCGTTAAAATATTTTAGTTTAAATTCTTATCAATAAACTAAAAGGATTGATCGCCAATATAAGCACGTTTTGAAAAATGTTTAAATAGAAAAAAAAAGTGAAACAATCAAGGAGAGTAAAAGACGTAACTATGGTAACATACAAACTTAACTCCCGCTTCGAAAAAAAATTTCAATTTTTCTTTAGTTTTTTATTGTATTCTCGAGCTTAATCATTTAGAACCTTTTGGTTTGCTGATGATAAGCTTTAGATATTTTTTTCCAAACGAATCCTACAGCTATTCTATTGCTCGTAATAAACTTCAAACTACATCTTAAGCAAAAAATTCCAAGCTTTCGAATGGCCTAAAACTTAAATCTGTGAATGAAATATTTATCCCCCATAATATCAAGTTTATGTGAAAAATGGGATCAAAATTGGATTAGAAAAAGAACAAAATCGAATTAGGAGACAGCAAACTTTTTTTGTTCTAATGAACTACTCCAATTTAAACTACATCATTTCAGAGCTGTTCTTTATTGTTGCTGTCCGTTTTCATAACCAATATGAGGTATCTTGTTTTGGATGACAAAGCCGAAGAATGTATAAAAACCATGTAAAAGACTTCTTAGAAACAGACAAGCAAACAAAACAAAACGAGGATTGAATATTTAGTAGCGGCAACCATTTATTTACATTTAATGCCCAAGTGAAGTATGCCACCAAGTTTAATAGCGCTTTAAAGACACTGGCCCTCGTGACTGTGACATAACTCCTATGATGAAGGATTCACTTTGAACCATTTTCTTCAGTACTGTTCTTGAGATTTCTGTGGCAGTTGATCATTCTTTCGCACTATCAACAAAACAGGCGCTACTAGCAGTGAAGACTATACTGAATGACTGTAAAACATGGTGGCATGCTTATTTCTTTTTTGTTTGATATAAAAAAATAGTTCCCAATATTACATTTTTCAGTTCTCGCACATTAGTATGCGAACAGCGGGGTCAAGATGTTTTGAGTTGACCTCTTACGCCCAGTGGCGCAGGTTCGAACTTGACTTTTGACGGTGGATTTTCAAGATGCAGAAAATCGTTCATGACGTTTACTATGAGGCACGTAAAAGATATCTCGAGTACTCGATTGTCTTTTAGTATTCTTCTCAAAATTTTGTTCCCAGTGCAGTTTTGCATCGAAAAGAGCCCAGGTGCCAACATCTGATGGAATTACCTGGCGTTAAAATTATCGTGGAGATGGCATCTAATGATACTGGTGCCACATGAAAGACTGGATATTGTATCGGTGAATCGCAATAGATCTGCAAAAATTAAAACTTCCAACATAGATCCATTTGAAAGAAGAATAGAATTATATTTGAAATATGCTGTCCTCTTGCATATTCCTAAACTTGCTTATTCCTCCATCATCGTTTCGAGGGGAATTGAAATTCTATCTTTTTCAATTTTACTCAAAACATAAATTTCAAACTTCCTTCATCTACAAGAATATCATCATATCAGATTTCTCATAGTTCAAAACGGAGCAAATATCCCAAAGGAGAAAAACAGGAAACGGAAGAATTACTATTTCGTTAGAAAACACTTCACAAAATTACTCTTTTAGTTTTGATTCTCCGCTTCATGTTTTCCTTTTCCCTCGGACTAAGCATTTCGATATTAAATTACGGCAACATGTTGGCTTGTTTCCTCTAGTACAGTAGTAGCAAGACCAAGTATAACACTTCAACGCTTGTAAAAACATTTATCAGTTTAATTGAAAAGCTTTTCGCTTGCGTAGCAATTTATTTTCTTTTTATTTATGATACTTAAAGTAATGACTAAATAACTTAAATGTCATTAAGTTGTTGATAAAATGAAAATTTAATCACATTTGAGTTTGTTGGTTGTCATTGATAGTTGTTGTTTATTGTTAAAGGGATAAACTTTAATTAATGTTACATGCTTCTAAACAATTGTCATTTTACGCCATAAGAGCTGTTTTCTTTACTAATAATAAAGCTGAAAGTCTCTCTTTATGTCAGGATCACTGTCTGTCAGGGTCTCTGTGACGCGCATAGCGCCTAGACCGCTCGGCTAATTTTCATGAAATTCGGCACAAAGTTAGTTTGTAGCATGTGGATGTACACCTCGAAGCGATTTTTCGAAAATTCGATGTAGTTCTTTTTCTATTCCGATTTTAAGAACAAAATTATCATAAGATAGACGATTAAATCACGAAATTATCATAACGTGGAACCGTATCATGGGCACAAGCCAATTGGCGAGAAAATTCACCATACATTATTTGTAAATATACAACAAAAACACTTTTTAATTTTTCTATTACGGGCTAAGCCGTGCGGGTACCACTAGTGTTAAATATGTAAACAAAATTCACGCAGAACTCATAGTCATGATATATATTACGGCCAAGTTCTTTAGACGTTTAAAATTCTTCTTCTAGCTTCTCATTTTCTTAGTTTATAGAAATATTTAATTTTTGCTTTAAAGCACCTATACGCGAAATTTTATTCGCATATATCTGTTGGACAGTTTGACATTCGTACTTAGTACTAGCAGAATACGCACTGCGATACCTGCGCTTAGAATTTAAAAGAAGTCATTTGAATTAATGACGATCGCTGTTTTCTCTACTACAGCTAACTTATCATTTTTAACTGAAATACGTTCACATCCTTCAACTACCCTCCTCCCTTCAACCTCCCACTCGTAGAAAATGGTTTGATGAATATACTCGTTGAATTTAGAAAAAAAAAAATAGTATATGCAATTCTCTTGTAAAAAATAGGCTCTATGAATGTACGCATTGAAATAGGGTAAAATGGACACCGTCCATGTAGAAAAAAAAAATATTTTAATGAAAATGTGCATTAAATAAGAATAAAATGAAAATATCACGCCTATAAAAAGAATAATTTAATTTGCATTACGATAAGAATGAAGATTAAAACACGTATCACAACAAAATATTACAAGTGAAATACGGCACTCCCCAAAAGTAGAAAAAAAGTATTGTGCGTAGAGTACGCATTGCAAGTAGAAATAAAACTCTGAAGCAGGGTCAGCGAATGGTTCCGTCCAAATGCGCAAAGTTAAGTTAACTTGAAATAAATATAGCAAACTGTCGGTGAAAATGTTTAAAATAAAGAAATAATAAAAATAAACAAACCACACACACCATGGAAATAATAACAACCTTCTTTAAAAAAGAAGAACGCAAATTTACGAAAACAAGAAAATCAACATCGTTGTTCGAACTGTCATTTTAAATTCTAGATCAGCAAGAGCAGTCAAGGCTGATCTGTAGCTCAGTGATTGATTCGAGTGTTTTGCTGCAGTTGAGCCTTCGGTTCTCGCTATAATATTAAAGCTTATAACTCCTGCTCTATCTAATGGAGGACATTAGAACAAGCTTCATCTTGTGGTGAAAGACAAGTATTTCGAATAGCATGAAGGGTTAAAGAGTTTTAAAACTTTTTCTCCTCTCAATAAAATTTGAAATTTTAGCTCACTGAACAGCTTTAAAACTTATTCGAACTTCAAACTAGTATGTTGTGGCCATCATGAAACTTTCTTCTATATCTTTCTTGTGAATTCTGATCAATCCCTATGCTTGAAGAGAATGCAATATTCCCAGCAACAAAAAAAAAAAAAAAAAACCTGACGGACGTCCGAATTCCTGAATTCCCACAAAAGCAAAGCAAAGAACGACTTGAAAGTTATTTTAAAAGCCTTGCTTGAATTAATTAGATGTTTTATTTGCTAACAAACATAAAATGGCAACAGTTATTAATTTTAAATCATTGCGATAACATTTCCGATTATTTACCAAAAATTAAAATCACGTGAAATAAGCAGACGACAGTATTACAATTTATCTTTCTTATTGTTGCATTTATAAAGCTATTTTTCTTTACACAAAAAAAATCAGCCCCCCATGGAGCGATTGGCGCCAAAATTGAAACAACGCCTATTCACAAATAGATTTACATTTATTCCAAATTTCATGCAGAACGTAGCATTACTTCTTGAGATATGGCACTGACAATGAAAAAAAAAAGAACATTCGATTGCGCCACCCCCTTTTTAGCACCGAAATAAAATCAGCTGTTATACCCACTAAGGGCTACTTGCCGATAAATTTTTCTTTCATTCCGTTCATTATTTCTTGAGATACAGCAGTCACAATTGACGACAAAAAACGTTCTATAGCTCAACCCCCGTTTCAGTTATTGACACCAAAATTGAATCAGCACCTGTTCCGGTTAATGGCAACATATGGACAAAATTTTGTTTAATTCCGCCAGTTACTTCCTGAGGAATAGCAAGCACGCGTAACTCAAAAAAGTTCCATTGCTCCACCCCCCTTGGAGGAATTCGCGCCAAAAACCAATGGGCACAAGTTCACATAGGGGCACATATGTGTACCAAATTTCGTTCGATTTCATGCGGTAGTTTTTGATGTAGAGCGGCCACAAAAAACTGGTCACACACAGACGTGACACACATACACACACACATACACACACAGATACACACACACATACTACACACACACATACACACACACATACACACACACATACACACACACATACACACACACACATACACACACACACGCACATACACACAGACAGACAGACATTTTCCAAAAATAGTCGAAATGGACTCAGCACACCTCAAAACGTTCGAATCCGTCAAAATTCGAAATTCAAAAATTTGCACGAATCCAATACTTTCTTCTATATATTAGATATAGAAGAAAGTAAAAATATATAACATTTCAATGTACATACCATTGAATTGCAATGGAATTTTGTACTAATTTTGAAAGTCGTAGGTGATATTCTGGTGCAATGGATATCAAGCACGGACAAGCAAACCAACAGGTTCAGTAAATACCTGACAGTGCATAAAAAGTAACATAAGAAATAACAACGTCAAGCAGCACAAACTGCAAATTATTGCAGACACGTGTTTTGGCGTTACTCAATGTATAATTTTCAGATCCATACAACATTGCATAATTGGCAAACTCCGAAAAGCAAAAACAAATTGCTAGAAATGTTACTACTAATGTCTGAATATTGTGTATTCCAGCATATTGATTGGTTTTGCTGCAAGCAGATAAAACTGTCAATATACTCGGCTTTTTAAAGACTAATGATATTAATTTTAATAATTCCAAAGTGAATTGCGTGATCAAGATAATTGACACATACTTGTATCCAATTATTCGTTCACCCAAAATCGAAAGTTTTTTTTTTTTTTTGTTTTGTTTGTTTTGTTTGCGCATTAGATGTGCCGGTTAATTTCGATGCCTACTTAGATATATACAATCAATTCAGTGTTTCCTAATTTAAACTAGGAAGATTAATCTTTCAAAGAAGCGGCGCCCTATGATCACAAGGTTTAATTAAGTAACCCTTGTGTATTCTAAAGATCTGGAATTAATAATGCTTTTCCTCGGAAATTCATTCATTCATATGAAAGGGAGGAGGTCGTTCCAATTAGTCATACCTGAGCAGAAGATCCATTTTAGAAGTACTAGTCCTAAATACTTGAACAGTGTCTAATTTGAGATATTCATTCAACGTGTTCATAATGGTTGTCAAGATACTATGTCTCAATTGTCAAAGTATTAATGTATTTAAAGACTCCATGGTCGAGTCTAAATTGATAATGTGAATATTTTATTTTAATTTTAATAAATATCTTATCGCTGATAAATATCAATTATATTAATTGTGTGATGATTAGAATGAAGGATAATGTAATTCTGTTATTTTTCAACACTTTTGAAAAAAAAAAAAGAGAAAAGAAAAGCGAATGTATGTTTCGCTTGCATTTTAAAAAAAAAAAGCTCGTATGATTGCGTTGAAATTATTTGTTTGTTTATTTCTATATGTATACGTTTGCATATGCATATACATTAGGATGGTCCTTAAAAATTAACTTTTGAAATTTGAACGGGCCACACTCTCATTTTTTTACGGCCTAAAATAAGACTTCCACGAAAATTTCAGGCAGAAAAAAATGTATTTTAGGGGTCAATACCGAGTTTCAAAATAGCGCAAATTCAGCTTTTTTTTCCCCAAAATTCAAATGAACTTTACTGTAAACTAAGAAATGCATAAATAAAAATAGAATACCATCAGCTATTTACACAAGAAGTCGACCTTCCCTCTCCAGGCCTGGATCTATAATTTTTGGGCCCCCACTGCAACAAGCTTTGTAGGGCCCCTCCCCAGAGGTTAGCAGTATATATTTGCAACATCAACAAGTCATGGTGCTATTTTTTTTTTAATTTCTTGGACTGTTGGGTTCCTTAAGGACGTCTGCAGGTATGCAGAGCCACACCTATCCCCCTCGTACAAGATTGAGGGAGTCAAATTCAAGTTTAATGTTTTGATATGAAATATTACGACCATATGTTCAGAAAGCAAGACTGGGGATTTTTTTTTTCTTTCATTGGAGAATAATACTAAAAATTGGGCCGCTGTTTTGGTAAAACGGGTAAAGTAGATGCAAAATTGTTAAAGAAAGAAGCAATGCTCAAAAAGATTAGTTTCAAAATAATGAAGCAATGTGAGGGAGAAAATACAAGACCGCTGTTTGAAAAGTACCAACTTCTTTATAGGAAAATGAAGGCAAATGTGACTTGTTTGAAAGTTACAGCTGTTCTTAAAATGCAGACCAAAGTTTATCGTATGACCTACTCCCTAGCAAAAGAAAAAGAGGTAGAAAGAACGTGCTAAATAATGATGCTGCTGTGAGTTTTGATGCAGCAAAGTTTAGTTATAGAAACGCAGCTGTTGTTTTGACAACAACGCTTAAAAGCGTAGGTTGTGATCCATCGGAATATAACTTAAACTAATGCTCTATTCGGCGTTTCAGAATGAAAAGCAGAAAGAACGCAACCGAATATTTGAAAAGTAAATTCTCAGATGATGTTTCTTAAACTGTTCACTTTGATAGAAAACTTTTAGAAGACATTGTAGTTAGTGAAACTGTTGACCGAATACCAATCATTGTTTCAGGAAAAGCTATTGAACGATTACTTTTGGTACCAAAACTCCAATCGGGAACAGGAGAAGCAATAGCTTTCATTTGTTTGTGTAACCCTAGAGTCCTGGAAAATCAGTGACCAAGTCAAATGCCTGTGTTTTGATACAACTTCAACTAACACAGGACCACGAAAAGAGCATGTGTCTTCATTTATAAAAAAAAAAAATTGAACAGAGAATTTTTCTGGATGGCTTGTCACTGTTATGTTCTTAAAATAATGCATGCGGCTGTTGTGGTTTAAAATATTGGATCATCAATAGGGCCTGAAATACTGATATTCAAACGGTTTAAATATTTTTGGAGTTACATCAATCCCAGTAGTTTTCAAACTGCCATATCTGATGTTTTTATCCACGAGAAAGTAATGCAAAATGCACCAGATATCGTCGAGTTTGCCAATAAACTTGACGAGTTCCAATCTCGAGACGACTACAAAGAACTTTTAGATTTGACCATCATATTTCTTGGAGGAACTCCCAAAAGGGGAACACGCTTCAGAGGAGTTACATCATGATCGATGGAAAGACAATTTAAGCTCTTAAAATTTAAGTATTTAGAAATTAATTTGAACTTTCCGAACAAGAAAAAGCTGGCATTCGCTACATATGCTCGTTTGTAGTAAAATGCTGTAGTAAAGGGTTGGTTTCAAGAAGCAACTGCTTATTTGCAACTCTTAAAGAGCATAAAAAAGTATGCAATAATCAATTATGAGGTTTCAAAGTGTGCAATGCTTGTGTGCAAGTTTACTTTGATCTTCACTTTTCCCTTGTTGTATTTTATTTTTTATTTTTAAAGGTGATTTCAGATAAACGGCGTGCGGGAAAAGGGGAGGGGTTTATATAATCTTTGTCTTTTGAAGAAATGCCCCCCTCCCTCCCAAAATAAATAATAAAAAGACAAAACAATTTTTATTCTAAAACATATATAGATCTTCACAAACGTTGTTTTTATAAATTGATAATATAATAAATTTAAAAAAAAAGAAGTTAATGAATTACATACTTCATATTGAACTGACACTGAACACTTGCTCATGAACTTTGTTTTTGAAAACTGAGATTTTCAACAAGCAAGCAACTTTAAAACTTGATATGATAACATATCAACCTATCATTAAATTTTACTGCAGTTTATTTGCTTTTCGTGATTTCTCGTTACTTTGAACACTGGGGACCGAACAGAAGTGTTCAAAATCTGGGGGTGTTCAAGATAAGGTGAGGCTGGATATTGCATACATTATTAAAAAAAACAAACAAACATAAAAACATTTAACATAATTTTTTTTTATTCTCTATCTCTAAAAAAAAAAAAAAAAAAAAAAAAAAAAAAACTTCCTTTGTGGATGGGCAGTTACTCATTTCAGACCCTTAGAGCTATATATCAAGATCAAATTCACAGAAAAAAAATGAAAGTACGAGAGATCACATGTAAATTTGAAATACTATTTGCACAGCAGAATGAATCATTATAATAAATTGAGCACTTGATGCATAAAATAAAAATTAAAATAAAAATTTAGTGCACCTCTACCAACATGATTGAAACATTCAAAAATATCCTATTTTTTTATTTACGGCATTTTGAAAAGAAATGCATAAAAAATTTAAAAAAAAAATCTGAGGACTCTAGAAAAAATTTCAAAAATTTACATGCCCAAATATGTTTTTGTTGTATTTTTATAAAATCATTTGAATTCGTCGTAAAGAACTGATCAGCCAAAGCATTAATCTCACAGCTTTAAATCTAAATTAGGATTTATTTCAAAAAAATAATTTAAAAACATATTTTAAATAAATAGTACATAATAAGCCGTCGTTAAAGATTAAAATTTTAAATTTTAGGATTATTTTTGATATGCATATACGTCAACATGTCTTGTTCTTTGGGTTTAAACAACCGCTGATTCATTGGCGCCGATAAGCTAGAAATTCTCCAATCCTACAACACAAATTGCAATTCCTATCAAACTACTATGACAAATCAAATTCAAAATAATAGAATATCAGAACTGTTTGAACAAAACTTGTCCCCGATTCGAGAAAAATAAACGCATGCAAATTCAAAAGAGTAAAACATGTTATTCATGAATGGGTAAATTAATTTCAACAA
The DNA here is from genome assembly GCF_026930045.1 of Uloborus diversus. Taxonomy (NCBI): domain Eukaryota; kingdom Metazoa; phylum Arthropoda; class Arachnida; order Araneae; family Uloboridae; genus Uloborus; species Uloborus diversus. The sequence continues at coordinate 206,390,360 of NC_072731.1, forward strand.
GTTTGCAAATATTATTTTAATAACTTATGGATCATTAACATATTGGAAAGCTCTGTTGATTTTTATATGGGTCAAAAATTAGAATAATCTATTCATTTAATGTGAATTTTAAAATATTTGCGTACCTATTAACCGATATTTTCTCACAGGAATGAAGCTTGTTCCCCGGATGAGTTTTTGGCTATTTTAAAAGCCTTTTATTGCTCAAAATAGGTCGTCAAGGTGATAAATAGAAAAAACCGAAGTTACGTATTGTATCATTGCTTAAAGTTAGAAAACACCAATTCAACTCAATTCAAATGAGCGTTTTACGATCTACGGTGTATAAGATTTAAAAAGAATATAGGACTCGCCAACTAAAAGTAGCTGAAGTAAATGAGATGGAAAAATTATAAGAAATGGCAGAGATGAACCTAAATTAAAGTGGATCGTCCAAAATAATCATTGAAAAATGCTTCTTACGTCCATAAGTGTTGGAAAAATCTATAGTTATCGTGTCCAAGCCAACTACACTTGGACAGTTGCATAAACTGCTGTTTCAATTGCGGATTTACATGATGCAGAAAAGGGCCCGTTTCTCCTGGAGCAAAAAAGAAATTCATACAGGGGCAACAAGGTTGGAAAAGTATGAAATTTAGTGATGAATCTTTTTTTTTTGGAACTATCTGTGAACGAAAAATGTGTTCGGGTTTGGCGTTTAAAAAATAAAGAGTATGAGAAATCTTGTATAAGGCGTTTTCTCAAATTTGAGACATCCTTTATGGTACGTGGGTGCATTATGGTTGCTGGAATTGGGGAATTGTATGCATCTTAAAATAAAACAAAGCGTGACTTTTTCTATTTATCAAGAATACTTCATGATATTTCATCTGATGCACAGCAGTGACACATTTTATCTTTCAGTAAGATTGTACTCCACGCCACATCTCTAAATCAACTCGTATATTTTAAACAGAAAGATGGATTTCAATATTAAACTGGTCAAACAGCTCTGTGGATGCTCATTGTTTATGAAATCAGTTTGTAACGTTTATGCACCAATAAAATGCGTTCTCCTGGCCGATTTAATGTTTTTATCAACGTTACAGCAGTTTCAGAAATTGCTTATACTCAAAACCATTTTTTTTTGGATGGGATAGGGGTCTTCCTTCAGCATAATCCCCCTAAAATGACAGTCTGTGTCTACCACTGCATGCATGGGCTATAATAACATTGGTCTCTAATCACTTCTCAGAAATTCCTGAAATAATCTTTTTGTTTTCATTATTTTACTGAAAACATTTCAATTGTGATGAAGAATGATATCTTTAGGCACTTGACAAATTTCCTCGGAAAAGGTATATTTCAGTTCAGAACTCAAAAATATTTTTGCCATGCTAACAAAAGTACAAAGAATATTTAAGAGAATTTACAGGAATTTATCAAAAATACACGATTTAAAAAAAAATAAATAAATAAATAAATAAATAGAGCGGTCCCTGAGACCTCACGTCCCCTGATGACCTACTTTTCCACCTCCCTTGTTACGGGTTATATTAATTACTTTGCACTACGTGGTCGATTCAGACAAATTTCATGATTTTTTTTATTCTTACAAATAGTTCTATTTGTTATTGTGCCTAGAAACTTAGTACTACTTTTACAATCATAGCACTGTGCACTTGACACATCCATCTGTAGTCAATCTATGCATTTTTATTAAAGAATTGTCTAAGCTCTAATTTTGAAGTGGTTTGGGATTTCTATTGCATTAATTCCATTTGTTATTAATTGTTAACTAATATTTTTAATTTGGTAGGTAAATTTTTTGAAGTTTTTCTTAAGAACTGCAGAAAAAATGTAGATTTCATTTTTTGAAATTTTGGTTGTATTTTGAGAAACCAGAAAACTGCAGAAAATGAACTGTATATATATATATATATATATATATATATATATATATATATATATATATATATATATATATATATATATATATATATATATATATATATATATATATATATATATATATATATATATATATATATATATATATATATATGTGTGTGTGTGTGTGTGTATATATATATATATATATATATATATATATATATATATATATATATATATATATATATATATATATATATATGTGTGTGTGTGTGTGTATGTATATATATATATATATATATATATATATATATATATATATATATATATATATATACTAGAGGACCCGACAGACGTTGTTCTGTTCAAACTTTGTCAATTGAAAAGTTGAAAAATTTCAATAAACTCTCAAGTGTTTCAACCGTTTTGTTTAAAAAAAAATAAGTAAATAGAAAATGTTTTAAGCTGCTTGGTGTCAGAATGCACATATTTATTACAACTTGATTTATCTAGTGCCCACTGAGCAGTTGTTTTATCAACTATTTTTTCTCGCGTACTTCAAAGATCTTCAGAGATTGTATGGTTTGTTCCTTTAGCCATACGCAAAGGATAAAAATCATCCTCGGATATTAAGTATAAAAAAATAACTTTCCCATCTACTAAAAACGGGAAATCCCGCTGCAACGTCCCCCATATGAAAAAAAAAAGGACAATCGAATGGATATCGTTAAAAAAAATGATAAATGTAAAAACAGTTTCCTGAATGAGCGAAAATCACTCCCCTCCCCCCACCCGATGTAAAATATACACTTTCTTCAATTAAATAGATAAACACTCTTTAAAAACCAAAATCAATTCTTTGCAATTTAAAATATTTCTCCAAATGAACGAAAGATACAATAAATTACATTAACAGTAGTAAACAAATAATCACGAAACCGTATCGTCATGGCCAAGGTCGCCAAGCCACCAAGTTCCTGTAATCCAGCTAATCAGTGAGTGAAGCGAACTCCGACCGATTAGCGGTCCCATCTTTGGAACGAAAACTTCATATATTTGCCTAATTTGTTCTTTCCACCAAAGATAAATAAAATCTTCCACTGCACTGATCTTGTGTGTACAGAACTACTCTGATGTAATTTATCTGGAGGAAAAAAAAATTTATTTCGTCTTTAAACTAGACCATCTTTTCCTTTAATAATGTACTGATTAGTTTGATAATCCTTAAAGTAATTTTGCCATTCGTGCCAAAACTCAGATGGATTTGAACCGAGAAACAAATGTTGTTATGTACGGTACTATCCGATCATTTGGTTAGGAAAACCTAAAGCACCGACCCGGTCACATGATTTAACTATGACGAAAAATACGCGTTTTGCGTGAACCTAGTGATAAAAATCCGATTTCTTCCAGTACTTTACTTTAAAATATATCACTGGACCTAAAATTGTTGCTTTCAAGAAATGAAGGCTTCACTCACTCTCTCTACGTTTTATCTATTCTCAATTGAAATGTCACAGTAGGAAATTTCATTACAAAAAAAGCAGAGCTGGTTTTATTATTGTCCTTTGGCAATGGGTTAAATATTCATTTCAATTCTCGCTCACAACAATAGGTTAAAATATATATTAATCATTTAGGAGATATAACCATCCAATGTTTAAATTAATTAACAAAAACGTTTCCGAATCGATCCATCGCGCTTCGAAACCATGCTTGCCACAGCTTAATTACACACAAAAATTTTTATCAAAATCGGTCCAGCCGTTTAAAAGCCTTATGGTGACAAACGTCCGCACAGAAGATTTTTATATATTAAGATAGTATTATATATAGTAGTATTTGGAATTGAAAATACAACCTTTTTTTTTTTTTCAGTTTTAACTGCATTTTTTTTTTTTTTTTGCTGCGTTTTTTAGGCAGAAATTTGATAATATTTTTTATTGACGGTTTTTTGATTATAAACGTCAACTAATGTTTTATTATAGTAAATTGACGCAATTTTAATTTCACTATGTTTTTTGAAGTGAAAACTTGTTTAGGCACGTTGAGCACTTTTGAGATGGGGAAAAACCATCCACTTCACGACACCCAAAAACCCGTCACCTCATCAACACTTGGAATACAGCGCAAGCGTGGCTTCTTTCTGCTCCTTTACATGCGATTGTTTCGTGAAGAATACGATTGTCAGTGGCACAATCGGCAGCGCGCCAGTCTCAAGAATGGAAGAAGCTGCCCATTGTGAGTTCGATCCTCGCACTCATATAATATTTATGATGTAAAAACTTCTTTAGGCATTGGGTATTTTTTGAGATGAGATAAAACAATGTATCTGATATTGGTGCGCCATTGTGTTTGCCGTTGCTAATAATGGACAGCTAATTGTTATGGTTGCGGTTTATATTTCACCGGTTGTCTTGAAGCGCAATACGAGAATTTCTGTATGAAAATTAATTTATTATAAAGACACTTTTGCATCACTTCAAGGTAAAATTGGGAAGAGCTTTGATGATTTTCCAATGATTTTTAGAGGGGATTTTAAAATCAACTTTGCAGTTGATAAAAATAAACAATTGATTGTATTTTTAAACGAAGAATTTAACGATGTCTAATGATTGCAATCGTAGTACAACGATATATAAAAGTGCAGTTGATGCAGTCTTTAAAGGATATTTAAACAGCTTCAAATCAAAGTTTTTTATTTCCTATTTTGGTTACCATAAACCTATGGTATCAGTTTTAGCATAAAATAATTATAACGATGATGATAGTGGCGTAAAAATTCATGATATTAAATATTAATTAAAAAAGGGAAAAGGAGGCACTGGTAAACAATTTTTTTTCATTCCTTTATTTTTCAAAATATATTATCAATTTCTCAATGCAAAAGTTTCCCCATGATTGAATACACTTTTCTTTTTGTCATGGATTTTTTTGGGGATTTTTAATAAAATATTTCTTTACTTCATGGTATTAAAAAAATAAAATAAAATAATATATATATATATATATATAATTTGAATTCTAACACTTTGAATTCAAATTATGTTTTTCGCAATCACAAGTTGCGACGGGACCCTACTCATTGGAGGCTATTGTTTCTAGAAATGACTCACATGTCCTCCTAAGCCTGTCCCTCCTCCTGGGTGGTTACGTGTGTGTATGTGTGTGTAAAGAATTGTTTGTGTGTAGACGTGTGTGTATGCAGGACATGGACGCCACCGCCTAGGAGGAGGGGATTCCAGTGGACAGTGCAGCTAGTGGAGGCTAGGACAACAGGAGCAGCTCGTGGACGGCGGTGCTGCAGAGGCCCCTGGTCCATTCTGAAAAAAGAACCGGACATCAAGGACTGTCAAATGAAAGCAACAAGCAATTGTGATTGCTCAAAAAAAACATCTGCAATTTTTCACATGTGCCCATAAAGATGGGCACATGTGAACATGGGTCAAAATGCATTAAAAGCATTTTATTTAAAAGGAAAATTTTTCAATATGAAACATATACCTAAATAACAAATACGTTGAAGAGTTTATAACCTATACTGCATCAGTTTCAATTGTACAGATACTGTACAAACAAACAAAATTTCTTTTGTATTTTTAAAGTTCCACTTCACTCGAATAAAATATTATATTTAAATAGAGTATGTGAGCCTTGTGTTCGAATGTGGGTCGAGAAATGTTGTTTTTGTTCCGCTAAAAATGTCAAGGGGGATCGCTGCTGTTATTTAAAAACTGTGGACCATATTTTAGAATGTTTAGCAACTGTCGATTCCACTCTTGTGAATTAAAGAAATTGCTGTTTTTTAGAAATGTCATCAAAAATGAAATAACTTACTTAAATAAAATAAAATAAAATAAATTTAATAGCAAAGAATGTAATTCTTAAAATATTTCGAAACATTTGGCATCTATGCAATTTATATTATATTGCCACTAAGGTCGTTGTTGTAGAGGATTTGGAGAAAAGGGAGTTAAGAAATTATTTCTTTCCTTATCTTTCTTCTCAAACAAAATCGTAACAAATCATGCGTTAGAACTGTTTCCCTGCTTCCGAATATTCGATTAAGGCCAGAAGAGGTTTGGCAAAGACGAGATCAAAGTCATTAGTTTCTGGTTCATTAGTTTTCATGAAAAGACTCACTAACTTCAACAACTACCTTCGTTTTCGGAACATGTACTTATCAGGCAGAACATGTTAGGACATTTAATGGGGAACACTACTTGCCTTAAACGTAGGAATCACGTAATATATAAGTTTGTTGCAACAATGATCGTTTTCTTTTTTATTATTCATGGTTGCGCAAAAAAAAAGAAAGAATATGTGAGGAAATGAAAAAAAAAAACATAACTTACCCGAATATGAGCCTAAAAATCACCAGGTCATGTTAGAGTTGCAAAAATGAACTTGAAAACTATGCGCATATATTAGCTGAATTTGCATTAGGACGTTTAAGATAAAATTAGGTTTAAGCGCATTTATATTTTTTAAATATTTGTTTCAACTATATATACGTATATATGTAAGATCCCACGCCACATTGTCACCGTAGTTGGGGCTTGATTAACTAAAAAGCATCTCTTATTATCTTTTTATTTATTTATTATGTTTTACTTCCTTTAGAGATAAGAGAAAGATGATATGTGATAACAGGTTAAAAATAAAATATTTTCCAGTGAAATAAGTTTTAAGGTCCTATATGATTGACGGTCATATATGAAGGTACGAGATTGGTGCACAGTTTTCTTAAACAATTTTTTTGGTGGCTTTGATAGATTAACAGTTTTAAGACTATAGAAAAACGTGCATCCCAAAAGAATAAGTTTACATCAAAACCAGTTTTCATTTCTTCGTCTCAATTTTTAGTGCTTATAACAAATGTAAGCTTCTAATTGTAGTCGCAATTAGTTAAGCTTACCTGTTTAACTCGAACGACTTACCGGCTTATATCTTATTCACCATAAACAAATAAGGAAACTTCAACAATAAAGCTAACGTACAACAGATGATAAAAGTACAAAAAAAAGGAAAAATGAAATTGTTCGCAGCTGTACTTTGAGTTATGGGTCATTCTCCCAAAAACGTAACTTTTGAACGCAAATATTTTCCAATTTCGAGAAACATTTTTTTTTTCCTCTTCTCATTCTTACATGAAAGTGTTACCCACTAGAAGTCACCATAAACAAAGGCCCAGCTAAGTTCCAATTAATTTACTCATAAATAAAAAACAATAAAATGCCTTGTTCACAAAAAGAAAAAAAAAAGAAAAAAACTTTTAAAATCGATGTCAATTTGATATCAAAGTAGAAATTTTGTTAAATGTGCAAACAATCCGTTATTTTAATGATTAGTGGGAATATAATATTAAGCTCTCTTAATTAAAGTGCTAATTTATAAGATGTTTCAAATGTATTTAAAAAATAGTATTTCGTAAATTTGAGGATATACTGGCAATTTAAAATTTTGGTTGAATGCCTATTATTGATGTATTTCTCCTCCAACATTTATTTTCACCTCAGAAGTAATGACATTTATAAGGTCTGTCACGGAGGTGAGATTCACGGAGGTGAAGTATTTTCCAATCTGCACATGTTAAGCATATGAACACATGTTCACTTCTTTTTTCACAACAATATACATCTTTGAAATTCAAATTTACGGAGGTGAGAAGACAGAACAACCACACTAAATTTTTAAAGCGAAATCTATCTTCTTGTTTTTCGAAAAAATTATTCCAACTTCAACTGTGGCTGAAAATAAGCAAGGGGGCTCCCTTGTATCAGAATAATAAAATTTGATGTCATTACTGCCACGTGGTAATGAGGAATGGCATTTTGTGTTTAGGTTACGGAGGTGAGAATTTATTGGGTGACATGACTCATTGTCTTACTAAAACGAACAAAAACACAATATCAAAAAGTTAAATATATTTAAACAATTAGTATTTGAGACACTTGTGAAAGGAATAATAAGTAAATACGTTTGTACTTTTAATTAAACAAGTTATTAAGCCATATAAAAAGTCACACATGAGACATGCCACGGAGGTGATAATTCACATGTTGTGAACCAAAAATATACTAAAATAAAAATTATTATTTAAAAAAATGTTTTCAGGTTTAAATAGAAATATTTTTGATGAAATTAAAAATCATTGTTAAATGAATTGATCCTTAAAAATTTTACTGTAAAAGGCGTGTGACAGAAAATTTTCACTTTTTGAAGAATGACCCTTATACATCCTTATGGATTTAGAAGAAACCATATTTTTAAGGTGTAAATACACTTCAAGAAATTGTGTCGCACTTTTTACAATATCCTCAAATAGCGTAAGATGTATTGAATATAATCAGCAGCAAGCGAATTCCGAAAACCTGCTCGCATACTAACAGCTGCAAGCATTTGCAAATTAATTAAATAAATGCTGCATCTCTGTTAATTTTCGATGCTGACAATTTTTTTCCTTATCGTTGATACAACTAGGAGAATATCCTTTTCAGTAATCACACTCATTTCCAGAAACTAAGTATCGCTTTTACTGCTCGTAAAGCGACAAGCACTTGGGAACGCTCTACGCCTCAAAAAGGTAAGTTTGCTTCGCTCGTAAAATGAATTTCAATTAGCGAAATAGCGATCCATTTCAGTTTGAAATTACTTCAGTAAAGATCATATTTTACCAAATTTTCATTTAAAGTTAAGTCTCTGAAGGCTGCACTTTGTATCACTGACTGAGTTAATTAAAGTGATTTTTGAAGTAAAAGGGAAAAAAAAAAATGTTTAAAGATCCTAGAGTTTGGAAGCATTTCTCTGAAAGTTTAAGTACCTCTTGGTATTTGACTCTTTTTTTCCGTCACTATACATTACTCAAAACTTATAGTAAATAAATAGGGAAACGACTTAAAAAAATAAATAGAGTATAGATTTAGTGTTTTCATTTATTTACACTTTTGTCATAATATTTTTTGGATAAAAACATTGTACAGGAGCGTAGTTCTTTAATAAGTAACTGGTTTAAAATCTACTTTTAGAAAGGAAGAACAAATATTTAAAAATATCATTGAAATTCAAATAAGCATCTGGCAGTGTTTTATATATAAATCTATCGGTTTACGAAAAAATCAATCCGAGCAACTGAAGGATGAAAATATGTCAAGGGAATGAATTATTTATTAAAGTTAGAAGTTTAAAGTACACAGTAACGCCCTTCAAGTGATGTTTAGCTTTTAGCTACAGTAAGGAAAAAGAGTGGCTGTTACGTGTTTTCACTTTTCTAGGCAGATGTAATTTTGAGAAGAATTGAAATATAGCTTCAAATAAGTGCCAAACTACTTTTTTTAACAAATGTTATCGTTTTCCAATCGTTTTTCTTCGGAAATTTTTCTTCGAATGCATGTTTCTTTCTAAAAAATTAGTTTTTTTAAGTTCTTAAAAAAGAAACTCAAGCTGTACTACATTCACAAAACGTAACTGAAAAAGATGAGTTTCTTCGAAAATCAAAAATCAGAATAAAAAATGTTCTTTTTCTCGTATGCAACACTGTTCACGGAATAAATAATACCATCTTTCACTAAACGACACAGATATTTCATACCTAAAGGATCAAGCGCTACCCAAGATGTGACATTCTTGAAAATAGCATTCTGAAAATACTTAAAAATGCAAATACGAAACTTTTGCTCTCTAACGGTGAAAATTTAAGCTATAAAAATGTAGATCTTGCAGAGATATGCTACTCCTTCATCGCAGTTCAAAAAAAGTCATTTCTCAAAATTATTAATTGTTGAGATCTAGCGTTTTTGAAAGGAATGGGTGATATGCTCGATCTGTATAAACCAAGGGATTAAGTAGGCCAGAGAAAGAGATAAAGTGGAACAGGAAGTCTCCTGACACCCTTGCTGTGAGTGACCGAGCATTGTCCTACTAAAAACTGGCTCCCGGTAGCCCCACTATGATATCCCTTATTATATTCTTACTTACTTCTTATATTATTTTCTTACACATGAGTCTGAAGCAGGTCAAAAACCCACCGTTAGGCTATCAAGGTATTGTGGATCAAAATTAGATGTAACCGTGTTTTGCATATGATAGCACCCACCTGATAATATCATCACCTGAAATAACGATGCAATGTGCTGCTGAAAAACAAAGTTTTCACAACAGGGTCTTCACAAGCATACACGATTGTCATCATTGTCCAAGTTGAAGCTGGAATCAATCAAAGACGATCTAGTCATATTCGATTGCAGTCCAATACAGCCGAACGTGACTCTAATCTAAATGAAGGCGACAGTTGAAAACCCTAATTTTGTCTTTGATTTCATCGGCATAACGCATAGTTGCCTGAGCGTATGAACGTATGATATGTGGTCTGCCCTAAGATTTATCTTTACTAATTATAAATCTGAAAGTCTCTCTGTCCGGATCTCTCTATGTCTGTCCGGATCTCTCTCTCTGTTTGGATCTCTGTCTATCAGGAACTCTTTGACGCGCATAGCACCTAGACCGTTCCGCCGATTTTCATGAAATTTGGCACAAAGTTAGTTTGTAGCATGGGCGTGTGCACCTCGAAGCGATTTTTCGAAAATTTGACGTGGTTATTTTTTTATTCCAATTTTAAGAAAAAAATAGCATAAGATGGACGAGTAAATTACAAAATTATCATAAACAGGAACCATAACATGGGCGCAAGCCAATTCGCGAGATACGAAATTATCATAACGTGGAACCGTAACATGGGTACAAGCCAATTGGCGAGAAAATTCACCACACATTATTTGTAAATATGCAGATGAACCAAAATACCTTTTAATTTTTCTACTACGGGCAAAGCCGTGCGGGTACTACTAGCTCACAATAAAATCACAGCCCTTAGGTGCGTTTGTACCATGCTTCAGTCACAGGTGTTTGCATTCCAGGCAGTTGTTCCGAAGCCAACTTTTAGGAGGGCAATGCTCATTTACGCACAACAAGGATGTCAGAGGAATTCATCTTCCAACTTTGCACTCGCTAGCCTGTTCTATGTCTTGATTTGTCGTACATCTTGCATATCAGGTATCACATGGGACGGTCAGTTAGAATAACGGAATATCTCAGAACAATATGTTTAATAATAGCAGATCTAAACATTTGTGGTAAAACAATGGTAGTTAAAGAAATGGTAAGGAAGCAAGTGATATGAAGGATTCTTTTTTTTAAAGTGAATCATTATTTACATGAAAAAAGATTCACCAAAAATTTATTTACTTCTGGTGTTTATTTACTGAATGTAAATTGTAACTGGTTCTCTTGATATTCCTCCAAATATTCAGATATACACAAATCGTATTTTTGTTGTTAAATTAAGGTAAAATAAGCTTATAGTATCTGACGTCAATAGCATTTAAATATCTGATCACAACTCAAAAAGTCGTATATACAGGGTGCCCCAAAAGTCCTTGACACATTAAAAAAATTCATAGAAAACCAACAAATTGTCGTATGAATTTGCAGTTTGCTCCATAATACTTCACAGGTTCAAGAATTTTTATGACTTCGTAAAAAAAGGGGGGGGGGAGAGAAGAAGAAAAAAAGGCATTTTCTAGCCAGGGTGTCGGTATATGCCGTGCTTGTAATTCTCCGTTTAGTAATTTTCATTCCTTTTTACGTTTTCCCATGTCAACAAAAACGATTTAATAACGTACAAATCGTTTTTGTTGACATGGGAAAACGCAAAAAGAAATGAAAATTACTAAACGAAGAACTACATGCATAGCATATACCAACACCCTGGCTGCGAAATTCCTTTTTTCTACTTCTTTTTTTCCCCTTTGTTGCTTTTCTATGAATTTTTTAAATGTGTCAAGGACTTTGCCGACACCCTGTATTTGGAAACCTTTTTTTTATAATCTGCCTTATTGCTTTGAAAAAGCTTTGCTTCTAAAAAAAACTAATAATATTAATAAAACAATCTATTATCTATGGCTTGAAGTTGATGAGTTCATATATTCACATCCGAAAGTTATAAGTAATGGGCACAGCTTTAAAAACATTTCAAAACTGCTTTAATTTACTAAAAGCACAATCAATTTTGTTCCCAAAAATACATAAACTGTTATTCAATTCCACAAAAAGCTCTTGAAATGGTTCATAATCGAAAATCAATACGTACGATAACCTGTCATTTTTCAACATTCTTTCTGATAATAGAAGATACTGGCAGGAGAGGCTTAAAATGCTATAATAGAAAATGATGCAATTATTTCTGCGAATTTTATGTTCAAAAAACGCAATAGGCAATAACAATCTTTGTATGAGTAGAATTTTCTTTTTTTCTTTTTCTTCAAATATGCAATCAATATATTTTTATGGGAATGTATTTGCTGAAGTAAATGATTGAATTTATATTTCTAAAGTTAGGTATCATTTCATATCAAAGGAGAGATATTTCGCACAGAAATAAACAAGCGTGATTTCCTGTTCTCCAACTTCAATGTTGTTCCAAAATGATAATATATTTACCATTTCTGTCACCCCTCCCCATGTGAAGTTAATGCATGCAGTACTGGAGCTGGTTATTATTAGTAGAGTTAAAATTACTAAAAAAGTAAAAATCGTGATATGTTTTTTCACGAATTTTATCACTAAGGCACAAAACTTGATTTAGAGCATATTTTTACTAGAACATATAAAATTCAAGAAGCAACCTATTTTCCTTTAAGTTTCTAAATCAAGTTTTAGCTTCTAAAAAATAAAATTGTGAAACGTAAAACAACAGCTAACACTGACACATTTTTTTATGTGCCTTGAAAGAAGGATACAAGTGGTTATACGTCTGAAAAGACACATCTTTAGGCTTACTGACAACAAAGGAGGGACACGAGGAAAGGGAAGAATCAGGTAAATCCCTCCCCTCCCCCGGAAAGTTTTTGAAATAGGTTGAGTTATATAGGCGTAAGGAGAAAAGAATCGGGAGAAGGGGTTCCAGTTCCCTTCCAAGCGATATTTTCAAAGTTGATGTCAAAAACCGCAATATTAAAATTTTCGGTTAACGAGAGGAGAGGAAAAAGAATGGGTCCCCCAAGATTTTGTTTTCTTCCATTTTTTAGACTATTTTTGTTTATAATAGAATGTCAAAGCTCTTCCCGGAAATTCTCCGAAATGGGAAGTTTTAGAAATGCAATTTTAGGTTACACTTGGTAAAATTAATGGAACAGGGAAGCATCGGGAGATCTCTATGAAAACGTTTCGACTTAGAACTATTTAAAAACGCAAAACTATGTTTGGGTCACATTTGAGACAGTAAGAAACTCAATGATCTTATTTGGAAGCATTTTAAAAACTGAAGTATAATCGACCAAATTTTAAACTACATTTAGTTACTACGGGAATACGGCAACTCTCTTTCGGAATTTCTCGACATTGAAATTTTAAAAACCGTTAGGATCATGTGTTTTCTTATAATATGTTTGGAAACGTTAAAAGGAAAGGAAACAGTTTTCCCGAGTATTTCCCCGAAGATTTTTTAGGAAGGTGCCGTCCATTTCCGCTTTTAAGCTAACCTTTGACCTTAAACTTAATCAACCCTCTTTGTCCCTTAAAAGTTTAAACAAAACTTCACAAAAGCAAATTTTTTTCCAAACGGTAGATTCACCCAAGACTGTCTTTGAAATATTGATCCCTCATTTCAATCACTTATCCACAGAATCTGATTAGAATATATCTGAATGTTTTTTGCATTAACTTTGAAACTAAACATCGAAAAGCTTTTTAATATTAAAAAAAATAAATACTATCGAAAACACTTGAACTTTGTATGTACATAGTATACCAAAAAGTAAAAGATGCACCTTTTTTACATGAAATACACCACCAGCTTAGTCATTCTAACCGAGGACTGCAGTAAGTAAGGAAGTCAAGAGTGGCAAACAAACTGGTAGCTAATATAGAATTAGCACAGACAAGAAGAGTGACCGAAGCAATGGTTCGGTTCAATTCTAAGATTGAAGGCAAGGCATGGTATTTTCAAGGCAAGGCGTGGTTTTAAAAATACCATGCCTTGCCTTTAATCTTAGAGTTGAAACGAACCATTGCTTCTGTCACTCTTCTGGTCTGTGCTAATTCTATATTAGCTACCAGTTTGTTTCGCACACTTTTCTTCCTTAAGAGGTTTTCCACCTCCAGCTCAGCCGCTTCCTATGCCGGGCCAATGAGTGCTAATAAGATCGAAACTGCAGTCCTCGGCTGGAATGACTGAGCTGTCGTTGTATTTTATGTATTTCTGCCTTAGCCCTGGCTGTAGGGCGGTAACTTACTGAAAGAGCACCTTTTTGATTTGAAAGTGCACTGCCCCTTTTTTGGTCTGAGAGAAACATTAGATCCCTCTGGGCATTTTTTTCTGGAACTGAAATCTTTTAGGCTATAGTGCAGAAAAAACTGTTACGGAGCTCTCCCAATCAAATTTCTATAAGTGAAATTTTAAGCTATCTCTTTAGTGACTTTAAGAAAATGGCGAAGGTTCTAAGACTTTGTCTGGCAATTTTTCGATATTTAAATCTGAAACAAACAATTGAGGGCCTTGATGCAAGAATCACGAACCAGGTAATTCCAGATTCACTCATTTTTGGTAAGACCAACAAATAACATCAGTGAACAACAAATAACATCATCCGGTAGAATGGCTAATATCTTTTCCACATTATTTACTAGAAAGCAGAGGTCTGATCTTACTTTTGTGTCCTGTTGTGGCACCAATCGGAACTTCTATACTATCGGCCACACGCAAAAAATGAATTAAAAAAAAAGTTTGGACTGAACTGGTTCTTGCATCAAAGTACTCAGTTGTAAACTTAAGACTAGTATCGTTGGTGACTTTAGGACTATAAAGGGACCTCAAATTTGAAATACCTTTGAAATGTAGCCCGTTAAGTATAAATTTGGCCGTGATTACAACTTATTTAGCTCAAAAAAAAAAAAAAAGAAAGAAAGAAAGAAAAAAAGAAAGAAAGAAAAGAAAAAAAGGAAACCTTGCCCACCCCAGCGCCCCGGAATTCAGTCCTAAATCCGCCTGTGTTCATTAGCTCTCTCTTCTAAGTCGAAATTTTGTCCTGTTCCAGATTCAGTTTATCACAATCCTGACTTGCTTTCTCGTATGCAATTCGGAGATGAAAATACTCGTATAACGATAATTTACAATAGACAAATGAAATATATTGCCTACTGGACAGCATTTAGTTGAATCTGTCACAACCAGTGAATACCAGGAGCGTGTTCAGAAATTTTGGGGCATGTCACAAATGACTTATATGCCCCCCCCCCCCTCTATCTTGCATACCCCAACGTCCCAACATATATTTTATTCCTCATTTAAAAATATCTCGGACCTCCTTCAGGCCCAGAACCGGGCCAACAGGTGTCCCTTCCCTCCCCCCCCCCTGTGCATGCCCCTGCTCGTGCTCATGTATCAGCACCCCAAAGCATGACCCACACATTTATGCCAGGGTCGGGGGCCGCTTTGTCTAATGGTGCAGCGCCTTCATTTTCTGTTAATAGACGTAAATATAAGTTTTTAACGATATTTTATCGTCCCTGGCCCTTTTTCCGGCCGCGCCGGACCCCAATTTCTCTGGCCCCCTCCCGTTTCTCGATGTGGGAGTCATGGCGAGAAAAAGTTTATAAGAAAGGAAAGCATTCGCAAGTGTGAACTTCGGCCATTTACTTTGGTTCCTGCTTATTAAAATGGGAAGAAAAAAAAAAACCTGTTTCCAAACGCTTTTTTCACATAGAGTAAACGAATTACATGTTTTTTTACACTTACATGTCACACTTTAAAAAATGTTAGGTGCGAATTTAAATGTAAAGTTCAATGAAAAAAATTGAAAGTAATCTGTGCAAAATTTGAACTCGATCAGTCAATAATAACACGTGCCCCTGGGACGTTGAACTTTAATACTTTTGATAATATTTCCACAAATCTTCGAGTTTTTACTTCAGACCTTGTAGGGGAAGGTGGGGTACCTCGGACCTATTTTCAATTTTTAATTTCATAATTATTTTTCAAATTCAAATACAAATACCTTTAGTTAAATTTTTATGATTTTTTACACAACATATAAATTTCTTAAAAATTTATTTAACTTATTTCAATTACATTTTTAAGAAAAAACAGAAGAATGCAATTAGTACCGAGGTACACCACCGGTGGTGTACCTTGGGTCTTGGGATGGGTGTACCCTGGACCAATGATTAACAAGTAAAGAAAACATGGTTTTCAGTAAGAACATCACTATTTATCAAACAGTAAACCACACATAATTTAGAGAAATACATTTTGCATTTGTTTCAAAGATAAATAAAAATTTAGATCTTATTATCTTATTACGGTTTACTTTTAATGAAATAACAAGACGCTCTAGCTTCTGAAAAAATATATTAAACGTTTTTTTTAAGCTACACTTATTTCTATCTAAGATTGTAATCGGATAAGTAAATTCCAAATGTTAACTTCTCGAGCTGCCTTTCAAATCCACCAGTTAGTATTGGGTGTGGTAGCTTGAATAGGATATTTTCTTTGCCAATTTCATAAAGGGTAGGATCTTCTCTGGTAGACTTCTGACAGTTTGGATCTTTTTACAGATATTAAATTTCATATTCATCATCAGCAGTAAAAATAATCGCAGCCAGAAAATATTTGATAGTTTTCTTGCCAGAGAATTTCCCCAATACAAAAACACCAATCTGAATATTGACGTTATATGATCTTCTAGCTCATTAAAATGATCTGAAATATCGGTATCCTCATATAAATCTTTGATATTTTCAAGTTCAGACTCTGAGGAATAATAAAGTTTTCTTTTACCTGGCTTGGTAAGGGGTTTTACCATTTCAAGACTCTATTTCTCGGGTGTGTCGGTCAAAATACAAGACTTTCTTTTAGGTATCCTACTACGAAATTGTTTTTTTCGCAGTGCTTTTGGATATGACCTTATTTCTTCAGGAGTGACAAGACTTGGCAAAGAAATACCAGCTTGGCATGTTGACACACAGTAAAATAATTTTGTGTGCTATTTTCTTGTTACTTTTGCATTGAGAGATCAGTGACATTTGATAGGAGGAAATCAAAATCTTGAGAAATATTTTTATTCAGTATATCTGAGCCAGTGACCTTAAAGCCATTGATTATATTTGATAATAGGAAGGCCAGTGGGAATGGTCGTCCAACTATTTCAACAAACTGGAGAACATGAAATTTTAGGAGTTATAATAACTATGCAGAAGTGTGTACCTTGGACCAGTCCAAGGTACACCGCTTGTATTGGGTTCGAGGTACACTACTTGGTTATAAAAAACAAAGTAGCTGACCATCATGTTACAGTTAGGAATAACTTTGTTTCAAGCACATGGCGTTATAGCTAGAACATGACTGTATGATGAATGACCTTCATTTCAGAATAAACAATATTTGTTTCATAATAAAAAATACATAAAAGTATCTGGAAAAATTTACTTTTGAATGGTATATTTCTTATTTAAATAATACTTCTATCAGACCAGTTTTCAGCAAAACATAAAGGTATGCAATGAGACGTCTACTGGCAAATACTTTAATTACGCATGTTGCTATTCAAATATTTTGATAAACAGAGCTATAATCAGCCTAAGTCCAAGGTACACATATGTCCGAGGTACACCACTTACCCCTGCATCGTTGCTCCTAGGTTTGCAAAATATTTTTACAGTGAGGTAGCACTAAAATTAATCTTTTTAATTGCTTCATATTAATTAAAAATGTTACATTGAATAACAATGGAATAGTGCTTTAGAAACTTTCTCTTAATCGTACGCTTTTTTCAATGCATCTCAATCGTACGCATTTTTTCCCGATAGTCTTGAACTGTCTGTAAAATAAATTGCTTTTGTGACTCATATTTGGTAAATTGATTGTGAAATTCTTCGATTAATTGTGTACCTCTTTCAGTAGCATCATTCACAACTTTCAGCATTTTAACGATATCTCTATCCTTTAAATAGCTTCCTCCATTTTTTCCATTAATCAGGCTCGAATACTAAAACATCTTTTGGTGTCTGTAACTTATCAAACAGTTTTATTGACTTGTAATTAAATCAATAGAGAGGAAGACCTTTACTAAGGAGAAATTCCAAATCACCTACTGTTATCTAAAAATTTTTATACAGTCATCAGACACGTCTTCCTTATCAGCAAGCATTTTTTGGGGTGTCTTTTCCGATCTTCAAAGTTAATGCCTTCATTCAATACGAGCAAAGCTACTAGTACATTCCCTAACATAAGTGATTTATAAATTTTCCAATCACTGCTTCCGTTGCATGTTTGTCATGATTTTGTACTCTGCTAGGGGAACTTAGATTTGGGTGCTGCGAAAAAACATATATTCATACAGCATTTAACTGAAAAACAGCATTTACGAGTTTTCTCTACACGTAAGGTCAATTTAAATTGTTTCCTAAACACATAAATTTTCAAACAATAAATTCCTTTTTCCACCCATCTGGCTCAGTGATAAGCTCCAGGTTGCCGAAAACATATCCCTGTAGAAGCGACTTCACCAGGAAATATTATTACAAACTATGATAATTCTCTGTAATCTTTCACAATTCCGCTCTTTACGAACAATAATACGTCATCAACTTCGTCTTTTAGAATTTAAGTGGTATGTGTACTTGATTGAAATCTAATAAACTCAGAATAATGGAGATTATTCCACAAAATTTTGATGAGCTTAAATAATAGAATATCGGGTCCAGAACTAAGAAAGGCAAGAATTTCTTTAAAGACACACTTGCAGTATGATTTCAAGTGCATGATGACGGCAATCCAAATGTAATGTATCACCATTGAACTTTTTGCTCTAAAAAATTGCATGCACAATTTAAACGGCCGGTATTGCAAGCCGTTGTATCAAACACTACAGCTTGAACAGCTAGCAATCATGTAATTTGTCATGTAAGACTAAAGATATACCTCAGGAATTCCGATTAGCTATTTAACATTTGAATTTTAACTAAAGCTATCACGGTAAGCCTATCGGCATTTTTCCCCCAGTGACATCTCGATGTAGCTTTGTATCCCAGTGAATAACTAAAAAATATAACTTTAAATTCGTGAAATTTGATTTTACTTTTCGAAGATTTTCTCTTGCTTTCTTAAGGGATCTACGATTGATCACAAGGTCATTTGGATTTAAATTTATTGCATCTAAATAGGCTGTTAATAAATGAACAGCATCTTTGTTTCTAATATGGCATTTGTCTAACAGTGATGAAAAGCAAGCAGATATCAATAGTTGTATAGCTTTTTTGCCTTGTGGTAGACCAAATATAGAAAAAAGGTTCAACTGGTTAGGATAGTTACCCATTTCGGTTTCTAAATATGGTGAATTGCAAGAAGAATTTGATGATAATAAAGGACTATGTAATGAAGTAGAAGAAAATTAGTTTAAATCATAGATTTTTACATTATTTCGATCTGGAATTTTCTTAAATTTTATTTTAGAATGGAAAATGCAGTATATTTTGATGTTTGAGTAATCGAGGATTTTTAAAAATTTATACTTTTAGAATTAAAAATATCATAAACATTAAATTATATTTATAACTAAAGAACAGCGAATGAAAATATAATTGCCATTTTTTTTTATCTTCATAGCATTGAAACCTAGCGACCCTATTTGCCACACCTACTACATACACATTAAATTTTGTAAATCAACACCTCCAAAACCTGGAGGAGTCAATTTGTTGTTGTCAAAGATCATTCATTAATGGTCTAGGCAATTCATTAATGAACTTTAGAATCCCTTGCGTCCATCCTGGTGGAAAGAAATGTTTCCCTGCCGCTTGGTTTGAAACGAGCGTGGAATAGCGGTATGCCTGACCCAAGGCCATTGGTGTACCATGTACCCTCTCCAACATGTATAATTTTACAGAATGAAAGTGAGAGAATGGTTGGTCTGGAAGTAGCAACATGTGATGAGGTTCAAAATTACTTTAAACATGAAACGTAAGAATCTTTTTACATAAAAATGAGAAAATCTGCAATTTTTTCTCCGAAACTCAAATAAGGGGGCCCTAAGGGCACGGATTAATATTCATGGTTTGTCTTAAAATTTGGCATGGATCATCTGCTTGTATAACGGAACAAATTGAGGGGGCGATATATTTTTGAAATATTTTTGGATATATATATATATATATATATATATATATATATATATATATATATATATATATATATATATATATATATATATATATATATATATATATATATATATATATATATATATATATATATACATATATATATATATATATATATATATATATATATATATATATATATATATATATATATATATATATATATATATATATATTTTTTTTTTTTTTTTTTTTTGAAATATTTTTGGATCTAGGTGTTGTTGGCGTGCGCATTAGACACTTTCACAACATTAATAAGAGTACTGACTGTTAATATTTTCATGTGATCACAAAATTAAATTAATTAATGATTGTTTTTACTTTTTTTTACCTAATATACCTTCACGCCCCCTTGAAATTCTTCTACGATCCACTAGGGGACGCGCCCCACAGGTTGAGAATGGCTAGTCTATATCTTAGTCTTCGAATGTTATTAAAAGTAAACTATTATTTTTAGAATACCCTTCTGGTTGCATAGAATATACAAAAAGGAATTTATAAAAGCAACAAAAACAATTCCATAATGACAGTAGTTATCTGTTATTGCTCTTAGAAATAATCATAAGTGAAGTAACATTATTTCAAATTTTAAAATCCAATGCTACACTTTAAATGTAAACAAATAAAAGCATAAAATGTTACCTTTTTTGTTTATAATGTTTTTAAAATTTACGTTTATATCGTATCCATTAAAAGCTCTATAATCCCACATAAACTTAATGCGCAACGTTATTATTTTTGAGACTCATCTTTTTCATAAGGATAACAAGTGGCTCATAAGCTGTAAAACCCTGCTCAAAAGTACTGCATAGCTTGCACTGCAATGGGCGCTGGGAACGTAAATGTCCCAATAAATTTTCAAGGATCATTATGCCTAATCCTTACGGCTTAAGAAGCGTTTAAAGTTTGCCACAAAAATGAATCATTTTCGTTGTTTGCCTTAATCCTTTTACTTTCTTACTAGTTGTAAGATAAGTTTAATGGCTGTTCGTCCACTAAAACCATCTTTTTAGTATTGTAATTTTCTTTTACTATGACTATTACACAAATATTGATGTTTTCTTGCTAAATTGTGGTTCTTTTACTCCCAGTGCTGTTAAATTTGGCAGTTTTTTGCGTTATCCGATTATTTGAAACATTCTGTTGAGCAAGGTTTGTAGCTGATCAATATTTTATTAAAGTTTTAAAATATGAAACTGACAATTTTATTGAGGAAATTTCATAGGACCTGAAATTCTTAGTACTGCCGGAATAAGAAAATGTTCTGAATGGTTCCTATTCGAAAATCGTTTCGTACGATAACCTGCCATTTTTCAGTATTATTTCTGATAATAGATATAGGCAGTAACATGTAATTTTTAATGCGATAATCTACAAAAGAAATGTTTCTTCTGCCCAAATAATATTTTTTATATTATGTTGCTAAAATAATTAGTATTTCTTACTTTTGATATCAGTCGTATCGTTTTTTTTTTTTTTTTTTTCATGTTTTAAGCACCTCTTAGAATGTTGAGTTTGCTCATGTACAGGGTGGTTATAAAATAACGTGTGGTGTTCAGGACCCTGTAGCGTGTGAAGTATGGGACGAAACATTGCCTAATTTCATGAACGTACACAGAAGAACATGGGACTGCAATTTCTGAAATAAAAAAATATAGTGCCAAAAATAAATCCCAGGGGAAATTTTGGCGTTGGAAAGGTATTATACTGTGAATATTGATGGATTAAATGCTAACTAACAAAAAAGCGTACATTTTATTCACAAAATATGATTTTTCAACTAACAAATGAGGTTCAATATGACCAACATCGAGATTTTCCAGGTACTGCATACAATACACAATATTTTCCACACATCTGAAAGGGGGAGATTCATTTCTTCTACCTGTAATGTTAGTCGAATTTTCAAAGTTGAGATATCGCGAAGATATCGTTAATACAAAACACCGTTAAGAAATCCCCACTGCCAAACTTTACATGGTAAACGATTGGGCAACCGCGGTGGCCATATTGTAGGAAATGCATGGCTAATAAAAGTGCTATGAAGAAAGTGTTGCAGCTATACACTCAGAACCTAAAGCCCAACTTGGGGTGGTGCACCATCCAACATGAACATTTTCCAAAAAAGAAATCCTTCCTGCCGTGTCAAAATTTCTTCGCGCGCGCGTGACGACTTTTGGGATTATTCTTCTCTCGCCACAAATTGAAATTCCATGTTGGTTTTATTGACCTCATTTGTAAGCAACAAACATTTGTGGTAAACACATTGATGTGTGGTGCATTTTTTGGCTTTTAATTCTTTAGTATTCTCAAGTAATACATTATTGCAGCGGCAAAATCCCTCTGGTGGTAATTTTTGGTACCATTTTTTTATTGTAGTAATCGAAATCCCACGGTCTGCTAAATATGCCCATAGAATTTAGTAATGTTTCGTCTAATACTTCACCTGCTACAGGGTTCTAAACATGTCATGTTATTTTATAACCACTCTGTAGATGGATTAAATAAATTATGAATGCCATAATCAACAAAGCTTTACCCAAGCATGATGATTCACTGTAGTTCTCCCTCCTCCCCATTACCTTCCTGTTTCTTCCGACGGATGTTCTTTTAAATGAATGCAAAAGAATAAATAATTCATCAAATTGATTAGAGATCGATTAGAACTTAAATGAAAGCTTATCGTCAATTTTGTGTTTTTATCTTCAATGGCACTACCACTAATGTTATAACTATTGCTTGGTTTATAACACTTCAGATCAAATTAGACATTACTTTTTATGAGCTGGGTACCCAATTAAATGTTTGCGAATGTCAGAGTTATAACAAACTGGGGAAACATTTTTCAACCAGTTTGTCACAATCACTAATTGCTCCAAAAGCAACTTATATTTTTCACAGCAACAATAAATATTTGTATTTTGGCATCCAAACTTCTTTCAGCATTACATCAACTAATAAAGGAGTAAGAGACCTATATTTTCTATCAATTTTTCTCTAAGATTATCAGTATTTCGAGAAAAATTTATTACTATGTTTTCTCTCTGCTCAGTCAAATTCCCAGTATTTACAGGGACAGCTTAGTTAGAACCTTCCGATGTTCTTTGTGAACAGACTTTGTCATGGAACTTATACTACGCCAAGATTTTATAAATGGAGGAAAAAATAATGAAACTTCGCAAAAAATAAAAGAAAGATTTTCAAAAAGATAAAAATACAAATCATACATTTCGATGCAAAAGAGTGATATAATGAATAACTGAATAGAGCGCAGTAAAGTAACAGAAAAACCAGTTACAGGGCAAGTGCACCAGTTGTCGGCCAATCTCCAAACGTCGACCACAATGACAAAACAAAATCCTATAAATAGTATATATCTAGGTTAAGCTACCATATGACGCATTCACTCGTTTACGTACCTATCTCCAATTATCAACCCATAGCAGTAAGTTGTGGTCAATTTTTCCGGACTTAGTAATTTTTTTTTTTTTACTTTTAGCTGTGTGCTCTTCCTTCTAGTTTGCATTCCGCTTATTTTTCTGTTAACTGAAAACAGCATCTTTAAATGGAAAATGATCATCTTATTTTTTTTTTTTTTTGGTTTTACTATAAATTTTTATGGCTCTAATGTTTAAGGAATATATAATCTAGTGTTTTAACGAAACATAAACATATATTTATATATATTATGTGTTTAAAAGAGTGGACCGGCCATTGGGTATTGGTTTCTTTTGCATTTTCAATAAACTGCCATGATAGGTACAAATAGGTTTCAATACTGCTCTGTTTGGGGAGTTTAGTTGATCGCCCAATAGTCTTATAGTGCGTAACATTCTTAAAAAGTTTTCTAATGATCCTAAAATTATAAGTAAATTACAGCATCCAGATAAAATGACAATTTATTTGTGCTAAGTACAAGTTTCTTTTCTGACTTTATCTTTTTGAAGACAAAGTTAAATTTTGTGCAGTGCTAACTTTATTCTAATGTTAATTTTAATTAAGGAATTTACAAAGCAAGTTTTAAAAATTCAGTCAGACGACATTTCGATAATTTTTGTTTTTATACTGACCTTTTTAGTGCTAAAGCTAACAACCAACGCTTAATCGAGTTTCTCTAAAAATCTTATGTTAACAAGCGGATAATTTGGTTTTGCATGTGACCCATAGTCGGAAATTAGTAAATATTTCAGAAGCAAAGAATTAAGATGTACTACTTCTACAACGGTTCAAGGGGCCCATGTTGCATTAGGCACACTTAACTTCAAGTAAATGTACTAGTTCGTATTTCTTATCACTTTCTGCAGACAAATTTATAATTCATTGGGTTAGGGAGTGTAAAGAAAAAAAAATTATGAAACTTTCAAAAATTCAGAGTTCTTTGGTAAACACCACAAAAATTATTTTGTAAGTATTATAGTGTGCTTAAATGCTTCTAAAATTCATTCAGCTATACCCCACAACACTAATGAAAATGCAATGACCGTTCACTGCTTAGTACATGTCCGAGCACTGAATTTCTATTGTTGACTACTTTAGCATACCGCACACCTAGTATAGCACTGCCACATGTCCAAAAATTACTTCTCGAAATTATAACTCAAAATCGACAATTTTTGACTTGTGGCGTAGTTGTATTAGTGTGCGATACGCTAGTATCAAAAAATAGCTTGATTTTTTAAAGAAAAGTTGTTATTCATTTAACAGTCAACTGAAATACAATCAGGAAAGTGTAGAAATTAGTTTTACAATGTTTTTGTCTTTTTACAAACAGCTGAAATCCATAACTGTTCAAAAATCTATAATCGAGCTCTTAAAGAGCAACCGACTACTGCTTATTATAGCCGATTCTTCTTGCAATAGATGTCGCTGTTCTTGATTGTGACATCTCTAAAACCTCCCAAAAGTTTTTTTTTTATTATTTCTGTAATACTACACTGTTAACAAAAATCCTTACATTTTACGGTAAAAAGTACTAGCATCCATGTTGCCAGTAATTTTTTCCATAAAACTATTTTATTGTAAAATTTTACAGAAGAACAAAAAACTGATCTTTTGCTAAGGTCACTGAGTAAAAAAAAAAAAAAAAGAGCGAGAAGCAAGTAGTGGGGTTTGAACCATGGATCCTTTGAGCCACAGTCCAGTTCTATAACTCCCATACCAGTAAGAGCTCCAGAAAAGAGCAGGAATGTATAATTACATACGTCGCTCCATAAGTCAAATAGTGTACCGATTGGCGCTGCAATAGTTTATTTTTTCCGGTAAAGTTTACTGCAAAATTATTCCGTTCTTTGAACATAATATTTTAAAGTAATATGTAACGTAAAATTTTCCTAAGTTTTTCACAGTGTGTTACATTTCAAAAATAATTCATATTGGGTTTGCTAGTGCTATCTTTCTCTTTAGTTTTTATTCCAGAGCATCCATAAAAATGCGGCTTTTAAATGAACTTTGACAAGTTATACTTAACGGAAAATAATCTCATGGTTTATAATATATATATATGTTTATAGTTACATAATTGCCCATTATTTTGTAATTAACAGTGTTGATTCATGAAAAAAATTCACGCAATTATACTCTTTTTTGAACTCTTTAACTACATGGGAAACATAATGCAACTATTTCCCAAAAATGTGTTAAATTTACTTTTTATTCAAAAGTAATCCACAATGCTTATTTTAACACACTGAATAACTCTATTGTTCTCTCTGCATAAAAACGAATCTATGAGAAGGAAAACCTGAGATAATTCTCTTCATCCAAAATAAATGTTAGCAAATTGCTTGAAAAGCTTTTAAGCCTTCTTTCTTCCAGACAATTAAATTTCAGGGACACTTCGCACAGTACTTTTGTTGAATGCATACAAATATGACATTTTTTGTTTTTTTGTTTCAAGGAATGAAACAATGGCTTTAGGAAATATGAGGCTTCTTAAGTAAAAGAAAAAAAGTAAAAGTTTATTCTGACTTTGTATGCGGAGGTTTTTTTAGCTTAGAAAAGTACATCTTTTAGTAACCTGTTTCATTTTATTTTTAACAAAGACAACTTTTAAAACGAAAAGCAAATAAACATTTTTATGCGAAACATGAAATGAGTCAAGAATTTTTAAAATTCGTAAAGTTCTACTGAAATAAAAGTACATGTTTGTGTAAGCAAAATATGAGATTTTTTTTTTTATCGAAACTTCGTACTTCAGATTTAAGAGCTTTTGTATTAAATCTTATTACATAATGACGCAAAGGATTAACATTTAAGAGCATTTTACTTCATGTATGTGTAATTATGTTACGTTTTGTTGCAAATTATTTTTTAAACTTTTGCTTTAGGGAATTTTCAATACATTAAAACTATTTTATTTTAAACAAATAGTAATTGGCCTTCGCGTGAAGATAGTTTTAATTTAAAAAGTATTTTTTAATTGCGATTGAAAAAAACTTAAAAAAGAAAAAAAAAACATGGAGTTTTGATTGATTGCTTTATCATCTTCTAAGTTACATCATATGAATGCATTCAATTTTGAAGGAACAAGTTAAAAGAAAAAGTAGGATACTTTTCCCCGGAGATATTAAAAATACTTTGTGTACGTGGTAAGTATACAAAAACTATTTTCATATGTTTTTCTGCTCGATGTATGCTGCCGTAAAGTTGAGCTTTTTTCTTCTTCAAAAAACAGTCAAGCTACAATCTCTAAAATTTCGAAAAATCATTTTTACCTTTGTATTAATATTGTTCTATACGGAATACAATGTTTTCAACTGAAAGTTATACACATTTAGGTACATTTCTTTTAATGAATGTTGTAATAATCATTGAATAATTTGACATATTAATATACATGTTTTCCGAAAAATATCAATTTTGTCGTTGAACTGGTTTTTAGCCTACTTTCCCAGTAAAAGTCAGAAAAAGAAGAAAAAAGCAAGAAAGAAGGCTCAAAGCATCTTAAAAATATCGCGAAAAACAAAAAAATGTCAAAAATAATTAAAATAATTCAATAAATATCGAAAAATTAAAAGTAGGGTATTGAGATGGGGAAAAATGTCTGTCGGTCTGTCTGTCGGTCTATCGGTCCGTCGGTCTGTCGGTCTGTCGGTCTGCCCCCCCCCCTAATAACTTTTGAATGAATCGTCCGATTCGAACAAACTTTTTTTTGTTCGAAAGATCTCGGCGAGGACACCTCATTCCCATATTTTACTTTTTGATTTTAACTATTTTTGTTCAATTTTGAACTGTTCAAAAAAACTTAACATTTGCGCCTACGGGGAAATTCAAGGCAATTCCGAACTGTGAGGCGAATTTGCTTCAAACAAACTTTGTAGGAAAATGCTTTTGATGAAAAACTTGTATGTAAACTATCTTTTTGATTTGAACAATTTTCCGTTCAATTTTGAACAGTTCAAATCCCTTAACAATAGCGCCTACGGAGAAACTGAAATTCAATGTAGATTCTGTACTTGAAGGCGGATTTACTTCAAACAAATTTTGTTGGAAATAACTCTTGACGCCAAACTCCAGAGTTCGACTCCGAGAATTTAGGGGCACTTGACTCCGACTCCGATTCCTGTGCCTGACAATTAATCGGACTCCGACTCCCCGACTTCGACTCTGACTTCGTAGCTTTGGCAAAAATTTACACACGGAGGACAAATCACTGACTCCGATTCTTAAATAATCTCCGTTATCTTAAAATGAGATTGACTTCGACTCCGACTCTGCAGCTATGGTTTTAACTGTGAAATAATTATTGTTGATATGATTTGTTTTTATTTTTACGCTCAAGTTTCAATTTAGGTACTCAGTTTTTGGCGAATAAACTCAAAGTCATTTATGTTTCTACATAAAGATATGCGCAGACGATTTTTTTTTTTTTTGTTCTGTTCTGGTAGATGCATTAATTCATTTAAAAAAATGTTTTTGGCAACAGGGGAAAAAGACGATTTTTTTTGATATGATGTGTTTATTTTAATGAGCTTATTAATTTTAATTACTATTTTTTCGTTTTGAAAGCTGTTCAACATTTTTTTTAATGGAAAAAAGTGTATTAGCTGCTTTGTTTAAAAATTGCTGCTATTTTATTTGTTCGTTTTTTCTTCTTTTTTTTACGCATCTAATTTTTTTAGATGAGTGAAGAATAATTTATTCCTAGAAATCAGCTTAAAGTATTTTAAAAATATGTTTGAAAAAATTTGCGACTTCAGCTATTTTTGAGAATATTGATCAGGTACTAGAAAGCAGTATGGGTATACAGGAAAGTAGGCTCGTCTAGTTCTAGACAGAACTTGTTGTTGAAATAAACGATTCAATTATATGCAAATGAGAACACTAATATATTATGTGCTTTAAAAATAAAAATAATTAGCAAAGCAGAGCAATTTCAGTAAACAAACTCTACGATCATTCATATAGCATCAGTTCCTTCAAATAATTAAGGATAATTTAAAACCAGTGCTGGCAGCATTTTAGCGATGCTGTAGTTAAAGCTAAATATTTTGCTAATCACTGTTAGCACATGTTGCGCATACATAAGTTATGCTCGTCAGTCAAGAACTTGACATTTCCTTGCAATACTTGCTTTAAAGTATAACTAATTACTACGTTCTAAAACCGCAATTACGAGTGTAAGTATTACAGAAAAATGATGGTAATCATTATGCTATCTGCAGTGTAATTCAATTCAGTGTTTTTAAGTTGATTTTTTATTTCTATTTTTAGCATGCAAGTGGAAATTTATAAGTAGAGATCGGGGAACAGGATTTCTTTTTAAACACTCTTAAACATTTTCAAATTTTAAAACTACCAACGCATTAAAGTTGTAAAATTTCAGTGCGTTTTAGCATACAATTTAGCCACAGCTTTAAGCCATATAATCTATAGCTTTTGTTTATAAAGATTATAAGAATAATGTGCAAATTTTGTAGCAAAGTTGAGATTTTATCGAGGAAGAATTAGAATAATCTTTACAATATTATTCCACGTTCGGATTTTAAGGGGGAAAAATGATCAATTAGTAAAATGTTTTGTTTTTCATGTTTTGACCGACTACAGATTTTGAAGGAGATTCAAATCATACTAGCCATTTCTGAAAAGTGCTGGCATTTGAGTATGATCGAATACTATGAAAGCACAAGCACCGATAAAAATCAACGCCTTTTTCACGTGGATTTATAAGGCGAATGTTTTGATTAGCTTAGCTTTTGACGCGTATCACTTCAAGGACTGGGTTGTAATGTAGAGTTAGTTGTAGTAGCGAAGTGTATGGCAAAGTGAAATGGTCAAATATTCACCCTTCTTTTTGCGCCACCTATCTGGTTATAATTTAACTATGTAGGAGCACATAAAGCCTATTCTAGTCAATAAAAAATACTGCCAAAGTGATAACACAGGCAATTTAAAAAAAAATCATATTCATATTGTAATATTTTACTATAAGTCAACAATTATTTATGTTAATATAAAATGATAAACTTCTTGTTTTTAACATTTCAAATATTAATTGAGACCTTTTAATATTTGGTGCAGTATTTAGTTAGTTAATGCATATTTGTATTTTATATATATATATATTTGCAATTAGTCAAGTACACGCGGTGCAAAGTAGATGGGACCAAGTGAAATATTCATTCCGTTTACTCAATCAACCATTTACAAAACTACTTACGTATTCCTTTATTAATTAATTCATTTACATTCCTTCATAGAGTAATTCACGTTTTTATTCATTTACTCTCTTATTTTCTCTTTCATTCACTCCTTTACTCACTCATCTTTCTTCACATTTACTGAAAAATTTTATTTATTTAATTTTTCAGTAAATAAGTTAATTTTTCAGTCATTTTGTGTTTCATTATCTTTTCTTTCATTATGTCAACATTTTATTTACGGAGTCAATTGATAAAAATAATTTTCATATTTGAATAAAAAATATTCCATTAGAAAAATATTTTATTTTTTGCTATACCCCATGAAAAATTGAAAATTTTCCACTATTTTTTCAAGGCACGAATTGACTGCTAAAAATTAAAAATAATGTTCAAGAGAATTTATTTTATAAAATACAATGTTTTTTTATGTACTTTAATTTTCAAAACGAATTTCCAATTTGTTCATTTTGAAAAAAGTCAGTCACTTTAACTATTTCATTTTGCCTCGCATTCCCTACTTACATGTTACTATTCGTGCCAGAGAGGCACAGGAAGAAAAAGTAAAATAAAAAATGAGCATTAGAGAAATTTATAAAAATAAAAGGGGTTTCCTTCCTTGATAGTTTTTGTTTGCAAAATGCAGCAGGAACAATTTTTGCATTGGGGGACTCGGTTAGGATTGCAAAGGTTAAAAAAAGTAGATATTTATATTAAGCAACATTTTTAATTTTGAGTATCTGATCTTCTAAAGGCATATACTCATTTTTATTTAGAGAGGGGGGGAGGGGAGATTTCAAAATTTCTAAAACTACAAAGTTTGAATATTTTTCACTTTAATTAAAGAACAAATGATGCTTTAGTATGAAAACAAATGAGAAAGTAATTATTTTAAAATGTTTCTAGCTTAATAATTTCATAAAATACAAAATAATTCAGATGGAAATACCTAAATATCAAAAGACAGTATCATTGTTTCAAAGTAATTAGTCAAGTAGTATTATATGGACCAAGGATTTTACTCGCTCACACAACAATCACATTGATTAATTCAGTGGCACATTTTAATTAATAGGCAACGAATTACATGACAATATCCCGAAAAAATTAATGAGACTGATGTATCTAATGAGATTAAAGTATTAATATTGTGACGAAACTTAATAAAGTGTTGGGAATGTGCATTAAAGTATTCAAAATATTCCGGTTGAAATTAAACAAAATAGTTATTTTGACAAAAGTGATAATCTTTTAAAGGTATTAAAAGTATTTTGCTGCGGAGTTGTTACCTCCTATTGTTGAATAAGTCTACTTCAAAAAATGTTTCAGTTGAGTACAACTTGAATTGGATAAATTAATATTCTTTCTTTTCCATGTCTCTAAAATGTGCCCATTGTATTTTTTAAGACTAATAAAGTAAATTCACTCATTTGCAATGTTTAGGCGAAAATTGAAACGCTTATTAGCTGGCTTCTTTAAACGCTATATGAAAACTCTCTTGCGCGGAGTTGTTATGGTTTGATATAAATTCAGTCATTTCCCTTTTTTTTTCTTATTTTGGTCAGAAATTGATTTGACAGTCATTTTTTTCTGTAAAATAATTATAGTATAAGTGAACATAACGAAGAAAGAATATTTAATATCCCTTCAAAATACAATAAAAACAATTCAACAATTTAAGACCGATAAATACTCGTATGTTTTAAACTGAATAAAATAAAAGTAGAATTTCTGAAATAAAACTGAGTTATTTTACCAATCAGTATATCTAGCTCCCACATATGTTTTAGAAAAAAATCAGATTCAAGCAAGAGCGTTTCGTTTCAAAGATTTTCATCATCTGAGTATCATGTTTCAATATTTACTTCAAAAGCTTTTTTTAAAAATTTTTAATCGGATTTCGACTTTTAACTAAAACCTGGTCAACAAAATGAATATTCTGTGATCGCAATAGAGTTTGAACGTACAAAAAATTGATTAAAATTTGATTTACTCTGGTTAACCGCAGTATCGACAAAAATGAGTTTTTGAGACACTTGAAGAAACGCTATTTTGATTTGCCACAGTTATTAGGGAAAATGTTTGAAAAAGACGTTTTTTTTGTGCTGCGTTTTCTGTGCAAAGAAAATAAGCATGTTTGTTAATAGATGACAAAAGATGCAAGAAAAGTAAAAAAAAAAAAAAAACGTGTTTCCTCGGAGCAGGATTTAGTAGTTAAAAACTGTTTGGAGATACTAGCTACATAAAAAATTTAAACCTTTCTATATCATACACGACGCAAGGTTTACCTTGCAACACTGAAACAGACATGTCAAACATTGTTCCCGTACCTTTTGTTTCCAAATAAGGCACACGTTTAATTCACAAACTAATAACTATTCAAATTGAATCAATAAATTATTATCGTTTAAATAAATAAAAAAGATAAATGTCCAGTAAATTTTAAGCACATTTGTTAAACATTTTTAATAGTGAAACGTACAAGTAAATAATCGCTGATTATGATGACGATAAGCTGAAAATGTCTTTCAGTTATCTCAATTAACTTGCCACATTTAATCCGGAGTGGTAAGCAACAAAGCAGCTATCTGAAAACCTCGTTCGAAACGGAACGTATAGTCACCTTACATTGTAAAAAAATTCCGAAACGTTACTGGTTATTTCCGTGTAACCTTTCGGGATTCCAGAGATTTTCAAATATTTCCCCGTAAAATCAAGTATTTTTGCAAAAAAGTTTTCTGAATTGCTAAAAGATGCACGGATGCAGACTTCTCACTGGTGCGAAAGATATTTTTTGCTACCAGTTTAAAGATTGACTGAGTGTGTTTATTAAGTGCATAGGCTTTAACTTGATTACAGCCCGTCCAGATTGACTAAGTTCCCAATGGGAGCAAACATGTCACTGGATAGCTGCAGTCCAGCGAGGCAAGGAATATACTTGGTTTATGCTCGCAATTTTCGTGTGGCTTTGGCCATGGTTGCTCCAATGCTTCCTTAGTAAATCAAGGAAGTTCTAACCAAAGAATTTAATTTTTAGAAGGTTCTTGACTGGCTTTAACATGAGAGATTTTCCAATATTTCAGAAAGGTTACTGACTTTTATCGGAAAACGTTCCTGGTTTTTGCAAGAAATGTTACTGGTTGAAATTGTGTACATCAGCTGCATATTATTTTCCAGGAACGTTTCTGAATCGTTTTCATAGTGTACGCTGTAAAAAGAATCCGAAATGTTACTGATTATTTTCGTGGAATATTTCGGTGTTTCACAGTTTTTTATGGACTTCCTGTGAAAATCAAGTATATTTGTCAAACAGTTTCCTAAATTGCTGTAATTCGCACGGATGCAGACTTCTTACTGCTGTGTAAACCCAGTTTGAAGATCAACTCAGCGTGTTATTTATTAAGTCTATCGGCTTCAGTTCAACTACGGCCGTCCAGATTGAATATGCTCCCAATGAATGCGAATAATTCCCTGGATTCCATAGATTTGCAAGAATGTCAGACGAGTTAGACTGTTGATATTTACTTGCAATTCTTTATTAGCTTCGGCTATGTTTGCAATAATGCTCTTGGAGCTTTCTTGTTAAATCAGGAAGGGTCAAACTATCATAATAAACCTACCAAAATCTTCTCTGATTGTTACAGAGATAAGGCCTGATTTAACCAGGAATATCTCTAAATTCTTCAGGAAGATTTCAGGATAGTTTCAGGAAGGTTACTGAGTTTTAGTGGAAAATATTCCTGTTTTTTTTTTTTCAAGATATGTTACTTGCAGAAACGAGTCACGTAATATATCCATTACTTTCCTGGAACGTTTCTGAATTGTTTTTACGGTGTTCGCATAAATAGTTGTATTTGCTCACGCCTATAAAGATGCAATGTCAATTGTGAATGGAGGAGTTAAGGCTTCGCGTATCTTAAGATAATTCAGTATAATTTTAAAAAAAAATGGTTTTTGCTATTTTTTTTCTTAAATACAAGTGAGATCCTTAATTCAAAGCAGATTTTGCTGCATTTTTCTGTTATAAATTCACTCGTTCAAATGTCAGAAATGATGCCGTTAGTGTAGGCACCATGTGGTGCCCCAGAAAGAGACAAGAAGTGTCGCAAAGTGTTAATGGCATCAATATGGAAACAGTCTAGAGTGCTGTTAAGTAACTATACTTCTTTAAAGGGTACCACAAAATCAAAAGAATAAGGATCCTCTGAAAGCTTTAGAAAACTTCTAAACGTAAGATTGTCTACAAAAAATTAAATATTGTTACATTAACTCAATACAACTAAAAATACATTATCTACAACAACCAAAATAACAAATTATAAAATATAATTTAAGAGATACATAATGGCAAAAATTTGCACTTTGTTTTTGCAAAGATTGTGAATGAACACACACACACACACACACACACACGCGCGCGCACGCACACACACACACACACACACACACACACACACACACACACACATATATATATATATATATATATATATATATATATATATATATATATTCTTTGAAATGCCAAAAAGTTTTTTTTTAGCGAAATTGTCTATTTCCTTCTTTTTCCAAAAAAGAGGAGAAAGCACCTTTATTGTATTAAATTTCATTCTCAATGGGTTGATGATAAAAAGAAAGACTCGACCACCATAAAACTGAAAATAGAGACATCTTTCTAAACTAAGAAGGGTTTTTATATCGTATAGGGTCAGTAAGTGATAAATAAGTTTCTTTCAGTGGCATTTTGAAGAAAGTTAGAGCATTACCCATCAAGTCCAGTTAAGTAAAGATGGTTTAGAAGAAAATCAATACTCCAAAGCAAGCAGATTTTTATCCTCTTTCTTTTTTCCTGGATACTATATGGTACAGTGTATTCCAAGTTAAACTATTAATTATCTTTTTCAATAATGTTGACAAACTTAAATCAATTAGTTTTAAATTTAAAATAATTTTAAAACTCATTCTTAAAGAAAGTATATGTATCATTTGTATGATAGAACAGCTAGAAATACACAAAGCGGGATTCCAATGCCGCGCTGTAGTGACAGAGTTCGTGCAAGTGTTGTAATTCATCACATGAAGCAATCCACACGTAAACATTTATTTTAAAGAACAATAAAACGATAAAACTTCAAAGGTAAACAAAAAGGTAAAAACTCAAATTTAAACGTATAAAAATCGTTCACACATCCATAGCTAAGCATACGTGAGCTTCTTACTCACTTCTTTTCACCTTGACCAATAGCGAAAAGTTATTCAATTCACTTGAAATCACTATCCTATGGTTCGCTCATTAACATGGCATTTTGTGCCCCCACACACAACAATTTATGAAACATACTTGAAACTGAGGGAAATATAAGAAACAAACATTATAATCAAAATATTTTATTTACAAAAATCAATCAATACTTTGTTCATATATGTATAATTATATTTTACAAATAGGAGAGGATGGCCCAAAGCGGGAAGATTTCCGAAGAAGGGTCAAAAATTGTAGTTTTTGGATTTTTATCGCAACAATTCTGTTTTTTTTTTCCTAACAGGGTTCTTGAACTTCAAAATAAAAACTGATTTTTGTATTATTTCAAACCCAATATTTATTTATTTTCAAACTTTGCCCTACCAGGGAATCCAAAGCGGGTAAGCTTTACTAATTGTGATTTGGTACATTTGCCAGTCAAATATGAAGTTATAAACGACTAAAATAGTTGACGAGCAACTGATTTAAAAAGAATATAAAACAGTTGTACTTATCCAATTTAAAGTCAGCATATTTGTTTATAAAACATAAAGAAATAACTAACTAAATTAATAGACTAATTAATGGTCATCCTAAAAAATAACGTTTTAAAGTTATATTTATCCTATTGAAATAGAAAATCAAAGTCAGCACACGAGTCAAGAAATTATAATTAACTATATGATTAAATCCTGCACCCTTTTTGCAAGACCCACTTTGTCCGAAGGCACTTTTTTATTTTAATTATTGTAACCTTAAAATTAAAAAAGAAACAAAGGAAATTACTTTTCATCCTTTTAATATTACTTGAATTTCATAAATTTAATCAAAAATAGCTTGTGACAAATGCAATTGCTTTTACTAATTTCGACTGGGGATCAGCATTGTGAGAACTAGTTTGTAGGTGGATGTTGTCAGAACAACGTAATATTATTTACAATAAAAAAAAGCTAGTTTTCGACTAATCACAAGTTACAAAACTTCTTTTTTCTTAGAAATGTATTTTTTTTTTTTTTTTTTTTTGAATTTTAAGACTGGTTTCGCCATGTCGCTTCACTGCTGCTTTGCTGGGACTGATTAAAATTCCGGGGCATTAATGTAAACACGACAAATGTATGCATCGCCGCTTACACACCATGGGGGGGGGGGCACAATAATGCCTACCCGCTATCGGCCCCTCTCCCCTAGATGTGCACAATTGTTCTTTTATAATTGTTTTTTTTTTTTTTTTGATAAAATTTAAAGGAAAATTTCCACATAAATATCCTGTTTGGCAGGCAAAAAGACTCGCACACTTTAATAATTTTCTAGTAATCGATGGAATATACTATAATAGAGAAATACATAGTAGATCATGACGTACCTAGACGTACATAAACGCAGTCTTTCCAAAAATCGTCTTTACGTTTAAAACAAGTACTGCCAAACTGCTTGAAGAAGTTGAGAGGATTTTTTTTCTGTTTCATCATTGTACGATGTTTGTCCGTTCAATTTAGCTTAATTTTAAATTGAGACGGATAACTTTTTAAATAAAAAACTTTTCTTTTAATTACACTATTTACAATACCACCTCTCGGCTAGCAAATAACTGAATAGAGTCACTCAGTATTTATTTTCTTTTGAATGAATATAATTGCTTTAAATTAAATCTGAAATTAAAAAAGAAGCCTTTGTTCTTCGAAATAATAAATGTAACATTACTTTTCTGGTCTCCTTGCAGTTCGTTAAATGAAGATTACATTAACTGTTGACGATTCGTTCCCAACTAGAGTCAGAATGGCCGGTTGAAATCCAGCAAACCAAAAGAATATCTGCTTCTCACGGCGAAATGGAACTCCTCGAATAGTAGACACGACTAAATTAGCCTGTTGAATGAACGAACTGGAGACAACCAGACTCATAGTGCAACTTGCGTATTTAACCAGACCACTTATAACGTAGATCGGTCATTCGTCAAAAAGTGTAACTTTTCTGTCACACACCTTTTACAGTAAAAACTTTGAGGAATAATTAATTTAACATTGATTTTCAATTTCATCAAAAATATATCTATTTAAACCTGCCAACCATTTTTTAATGATAATATTTATTTTAGTATATTTTTGGTTCACAACATGTGAATTCTCACCCCCGTGACATGTCACACACCTTGTGTGGCTGTTTATATTGCTTAATAATTTGTTTAATCAAAAGTGTATACTTTTTTAATGATCGTTCATTTCACAAGTGTCTCAAATACTAATTGTTTAAGTGTATTTAATTTGTTAATTTTGTGTTTTAGTACGTTTTAGTAGGACAAGAACACGCAATAAATTCTCACCTTCATTATCCAAACACAAAATGCCATCCCTCATTAATACGTGGCAGTAATGACATCAAATTTTATTTTTCATGATATAAGGGAGCTCCCCCGTTCATTTTCAGCTATAGTTGAAGTTGTGAGATTTTAGTCGAAAAACAAAAAGATAGATTTTGCTTCAAAAACTTAGTATGGTTATTCTGACTTCTCACCTCCGTGAACATGAATTTAAGAGATGCAAATTAATGTAAAAAAAGAAGTGAAAATAGTTTCATATGCTTAACATGTGCAGATTGAAGCAACGAAGAAAAAAAATCCCTGAAAAATGTATCTATTAGGCCTATATTAATGGAAAATTCCTCGCCTCCGTGATAGACCTTATAGTACAGTAAAAATAGGGGTCGGACCCAAACATCCAAAAAAAAAGCTAAACCTGGTGCAAATTGTTTATTACCCTCCCAATAAGAACAGGTAAAAAGTCCCACCCAATTGTGCGTCGGGTTTTGGAATGGGGGGCATCTAAAAATTGCTGTTTTGGGTATTTTTCCAGAAATTTTAGAGTAAATTTAAAGTGAGAATATTATGTTTTACTAAATTTAAAAGCATGAAATTAAAGGTGTTTGACCCCCAAGAGGGATGACGTAACGCACCAATGCTACAGATCCCCCCTATCCCCGTAAAACGAAGCAGTACCCCCGAACCGCTCTCCATACGTTTCATATGGAAACATTTTATGCTAAGTTAAAGTTAGAAATCGAGTGTGTCCATTTTCCAAGATCGATGATGCACCTCCTCTCAAAGCTACAGCACCCCCCCCCCCGCTCCACCAAATAAAATAAATCCTCACCCCCCCCCCCCCTTCCCTTTTATTTCAAGTAGAAGTATTATTTCATGCAAATCAAAAATGCATTAAATCAGGACTGTCCACTCCATAAGAACAGTAGCTCACCTCCCAAAACGAAATTATATACTAAAGTATTATCCTTTCCCCCATCCGCTCTAATGGTGCACATTTGACTAAATGGCCAGAAAAATTACGCTGAACTTTTTTTTTGCTTTCAAATGATTTCTCCTAAGTTTCTAACAAAAAGTTTTCGTTATCAAGATGTTTTTTGGAATCTAGATCCTCAGCAAACTCGTTATTGTTGCAGCTATGTCTAACACAGTTTGTGCATATAATTGAGCACTTCAGTCCACTTTCAGACTTTTCAAACATTCACTATATCCAATGAACTCCTCAGAGCAAGCACAAGATTTGAGACGCAGAAAGTCTTCTAGAGCAGAAGGCTTGACTGTTGTAATAGGACGCAGATTATATTTCTGTGGTGCTTTCTTTGCACCCATCAAAAATGACACTAGCTTTCCCATACTTACAAATTACCTATACACTGCATTGCTGGCACATTTCCTTGAAGTTTACAGATCATTACCAAAAATATGATCAAGCAGGTATCTTCCATCTATTACATATGAGGCAGTGAGAAGCAAAGGGATGCAAGTGGAAAAATTAAAAATTTGGAGATAACCAGTACAAATGGTTGGTGAACCTCTCCTCTACGTTGAGGCAAGAGATGGTACTAGTAGACCTGGTAGTTGCTTCTATACAGCATAATTTAGAAAAGAAAATCAATGAAAACCTACCTAGGATTTTATCTTTAAACGCCTTTTATTCAAAACTTGAAAGTGTCCACTTACATCCCTTTGCTTCTCACTGCCTCATATATGACACCAGCTGTTCGTTTTCTGATGGTGGATGAACCTTTTGCTTCAGATAATAGCACTTTAACTATACAAGATTTCTTTCCTTCTGAAACCAGATTCATCGAATACTAATGGAGGATCAGCGCATAACTCGTACCAAAAGTTTTTAACATTTTGTTATTCCATCTTTACTCTTCATACCATTCGGTGCAAAAGATGGTTTGGGCTTACACATCTTTACCAATAGTAACTACTCTCCTAACAGAAGCTAAAACATAACTGTTTACCTCCTTTACAAAGAAATGCCACAAAATTGTTTGCCTTTCAATATCCTTTGATATTACTACCCGAAGATTAAAGGTCTAATCGCAACTCACCTTATCATCAGCGAGCGATACCACTACCAACTTGAGAGGGATGAACTTTTGGGGGCTTTAGAAACGGATTGTGATTTCCAGACTGAGAGACAAAAAGGTGTAAATATTTAGCATTCTATTGTTGTATTGCTCATTGCTCTCATCCAGACTTGTTCTATCGTTGAATCACTACAGGTTCTAGACCACCTGAATTTGTCACTGAGTTAGATCGTTGTATAGCTGATGTTTGATGTGATCAAATTTTTTTTTATCGCATAATGTACTCAAAAGTTTGAGATAGTGTTGAAAGTATATGTCCGCATATTTAGCATAATTCACATAACCAGCTGCGTAAAAGAGAGGTAGCTCGGCGTTTGCAAATGAGAACCCCCACCGACTTAGAGGGTGCAGAATTGCAGCATTGCCCATCTCACTATTGGCAATTTCGGTTTGTCCCCCCTTACGGTGATGGCAAAAGATTGTAGAATAGTTGAAGTTTGTTAATCAAGAAGAAGTAGGGAAACTTTGGTCAATTTGGACTTTTTTTATGCTGCACAGGAATTTTGTTTTCCAGCGCTCTAAACAGTTTAATAACTCCAGTCACAAATAATTTGGTTAATGAGCTCGCTTAGATCTTTTAGAATTATCATTCTGACATTACTATATCATTGTGTGGCATTTTGTACTTCAGAAAAGTTTAAATCAGGGAAATTTTTTCGTGAACTTCACTGCAATAGTTTATTTTAGAATGTAAATTCAGGGCCCCTCCCCCCCCCCAAAAAAAGGGAAGGTGCACCCCTTAAGTGTGACGGAGTATCCATCAAGAATAAAAGCCCTCAAAAAACAAAGAAATACCCCTTGAAAATACTGCCTTAAAAATTCCAATGACGCAAAACTGCTCCATGACCCCCCCCCCCATTCCCATCCCGCCTGTGCACCCCTGTTAATTAGAATTTTTTCTGTTAGAGTTTATTATTTTACTATTATAGAGTTGTTTCTACGAGGTTTGAGAATTTTTTTTTTAGTAATAGAAATTATTTTTATTTAAATAGAGGATTAATTTGTCCCCCCCCCTTCCCCCCAAAAC
This sequence comes from Uloborus diversus, assembly GCF_026930045.1. Lineage (NCBI taxonomy): Eukaryota > Metazoa > Arthropoda > Arachnida > Araneae > Uloboridae > Uloborus > Uloborus diversus. The sequence goes on from NC_072731.1 coordinate 206,430,768, forward strand.
CCGACGCGCAAATTGCTGGGACTTTTTACCCCTTCTTGCTGGAAGGGTAAGAAGTAATTTGCAACAGGTTTCACTTTTTTTTTTTGGATGTTTGGGTTTGGCCATTTTTTGGCCTAATTTTACTGTACTATTATCAATGTCATTATTTCTGAAGTGAAAATAAATAAATGAGGAGAAATAATTCAATGATAGACATTCTATAAAACTTATACATTGCCAGTATATGCTCAAATTTACTAAATACTATTTTTTAACATACATTTGAAACTACTACCTAAACCGCACTTTAATTAAGAGAGCTTAATATTATTTTCATGCAAATCATTAAAATAACGGATTGTTTGCACATTTAACGAAATTGCTACTTTTACATTAAATTGGTCTCGATTTTTAAATACTAAAAGTTTTTTTTATTTTTTTGAACAAGGCATTTTTTTTTATTATTTATGAGTAAAATAATTGGAACTTAGCTTTGCCATTGCTTATGGTTACTTCTAGTAGGTAAAACTTTCATGTAAGAATTTTAAAAAAAAATAAATAAAACAAAAGGGTTTTGAAATTTAAAAATATTTGCGTTCAAAAGTTACGTTTTCTGGAGAATGACCCATATCCTCTTCATTTGCATTTCATGGCGGACACTCTCCAATCATGAATCACTTTAATTAACTGAGTTCATGACATTAAAAGAAGAGTGAGCATTTTCATTTTTTAACAAGAACTCAGAAAAATATGATCCTCCTCGAAGCAATTTCGGACTGAAACAGATATAGATTGTGTTATTGAAATTATTTTTACGAGCACAGAAAATCTACCTGTTCGAAGGTTAGAACGCTTCCAAGTGCCAGCCTTTTACGAGCAGTAAAAGCGGTACTTAGGTTCTAAAAATGGTTATGATTACTGAAAAAGGAAATTACTTACTTGTACAGAGAAGAAAAAATAAAACTACAAGATCAGGCATAAAAAATCCCTTTGAGCCGTAAAATTTCCATGAAGCTTTTTAAATCTCTTGCGAAATTATATTTCAGCAGTGCTCGTAAAAATTAATTTTCTTAGTCTAATTTTTAAGAATTTATTTCTCGTATATTATACTAATGCAATCGCATTTATCAGCTAATATTTATCATGAAAATAATAATTTAAGTGTAACATGTTCAGTACCGTTGATTAGGAAACCCCAAGGAATTTCTTATTCAAGAAAGGTTTCCCCCCCCCCCAACCTTTTGAAATTATTGTTTTTTATATTAAATGTATTAACTGACAAGCGCGGTACAAAATGGCGGGGTTCCCATTAAATAATTCATTTGCCTTTCAAAGACGCAATTATTATGTCAAAAAGGTGGTAATCCTTCCGTCCCAGATCTGTCGCTACAATTAAGCCCGACTTTTGCACCAAATTAGTTACTTCATGTGAATATGTAGTGGAGTGTGGCAAAGTGAAATAGTTAAGATGATATGATTTTTTCGAAATGAAGAAACTGGAAATTTGTTCTAAAAATTATAGTGTGTAAAGCCAGATTAATGAATTTCACAATAAATCTTGCATTTCCCCCCCTCCCCTATTTGGCACTTAATTGGCCTTTAGAAAAAGTGGGAAATTTTCACTTCTACTTTTTTATGGAGAACATGAAAAATAACACATTTTTCAGATATTATATTTTCTATTTATTTTTTTTTCATCAAATGTATGTGTAAATAAATAACTTAATAAATAAATGACTAAATAATGAAACAACACACGAATAAATAAATAATTTATTGCATCATAATAATAAATGAGTGAATAAATAAGAAAATAAGTTAATGACTAAATGAAGGAATAGAAATAAATTAATTCAAAAATGAATATGTAATTGATTTAAATAGTTAATAACTAAATAAATGAAGTAAACTATTTCACTTTGCTCTATCCATTTTCCCATCACGAACCTGACAAGCTGTACAAAACTTTTACAATAAAAGTAAGTTTAACATGACATAAATAACCGAGAATAAGTAGGTCTTAATCAGTACTTAAATTGTCAATTACATAAGCTTGATTTTTTTCATAATTATTGAAATAAATTTTCACTTACAACAAAATGTTACATGGGAGTATCAGTTTTTAAAAAAATGCATGAACAGGGTATGTTCAATAAGTATCGGGAGTGATTCCAAAATTCAAAATTTATTGCAGGTAGCATTACAATTACTTAATAATATTAAAAATACATTCCTCCTGCATCGATACACCTAGTTCGGCGCGTCTGCAACACGTCAAAAACCAGCTGGTAGTCGGTTTCCGGAATACTGTTGAGAACCTTTTGCCGTCACCTCTTAAACTGGATCAATGGAGTCGAGCTGATGTCCTTTGAGCTCCAGTTTCGTTCACGGAAACAAGAAAAAGTCTGGTGGACCCAGGTCTCGGCTGTAGGAAGGGTGAGACGAAAATTTCACCCGATAGAGTTATTGTTCCTCGCTCAAGACTTTCGGCAACAGCTTCTCCTTATCCTTTGTTACAATGATGTGGGCGGCTCCAACAGGAAGGTCGATCTCCTCACTAATAAGGGCGATGGTTTAACGCCTGTCAAGGTCCAAAACTGTTTTCACTTTGGCCACCCGGGCATTGGTTCGAGCGGTCGTCGGGTGTCCGACGCAGTGATCGTGTTCATCGAGCTCTTAGCCTTCCTTAAACGTTTTCTGCCACTCAAAAACTATTTTTCTAAGCCGCACAAGAATTTCTGAGTTTGTAATTATTTAATTTAGTAAGGCATCATCCCCATAAGCCTGTTTAATAAGCTCAAGGGTTTCGGACGCGAATTTCCCGAGTTTAAAGCAAAACTTCACAGCGTTCCATGCTGGCATGACGACACCATAAAAAATCTCATGTCACAAAAATCCACCTCTTGTCACAGCGCATGCCCGCAAGCGACTGCATTAAAGTGCGTCTGAATTGTCGAGGTCCTCTTTACTGAGGCCGACCTGCCTGAGCACCCTCCACTGCTCCGTTGAGGATACTTGTTGAACAGACCCTGTATTATCATATGCTTTGATCTTTGGAAGTATAAGTTTTTCCTGACTAAAATAGGCTACATGTAGTACTGCGTAGTTAAAATATTACCAGATAAATGGCTCAAAAATGAGTAAATATTTCAAACTTTCAGTTTGGCCCTCTATTTCTCTTTGCTCCACATTCCCCTACTATAGTATATGCTAAAGTTTAACTTGCTTTGTTCTATCATTGTGAAAAGGACATTAAACAAAAGAAAGAATTTGACTAAAGGCTGTTGTTGCAAAACCCATTATCAAATCTCATTTTTAAGAAAAGAGTAACAATTATGCTAACTCCCTTAAAAATAATAACGCTTTGCATTCGATTCAATTGTCTAGGTCGTTTTAAAATCACTACATACATTTCTCTTCTTATGTTCGTGACACTGAAGATGTTTAAAAACATTCTGCATTTCTTAGCGTTCAGTAGAGTTTAAAATAGTGTAGTAGTAATCTGACTAACGTTTTAAATATGAATTTTAAAATCAGATTTTTAAATTGATTTTGTTATTCATTTCAAAATATGGCAACTTTACGAATAATAATTTCTATACATATGTTTTTTTTTCAAGTCTTACATAAATAAGTATATTAATAAATTAGAAAATTTAAATAGGTTTTTTGATGATTACAGTAAGTGTTAGGGTGGAATTTATAGTCTAAGTAGCATTGATGACCAGAGCGATACGTGAAAGAGTTAGGAATAACCGGGAATGATGCGTTATTTATGAAAAAATTCAACCATTTTTTTTTAATTGAAAGCATTTTTTTTAATTTTATTGCTTACCTTTATCGCTATTTTTAAGCATATTGCTGTCATTTCATTTTTACTGTTTGCTCCACATGTCGTGGCTGTAAAATGGCTGTTTAAAATTTACTTATACGCTCTGCTGTGATGATCATTAATCCATCCAAATTTCTACTAGTTAATTTGACAGCCAACAATTTGCTTCTTTAACGACATGCGATCCAAATTGTTAGATACAAGTTAGATCTTATCAATTGTTCACGCCATGTTAAGATATTTTTGCTTTAAGTTTTTGGCAGAAAGACCAAGCAAAATAACATATACTCCACACGAAGATTGTTCCCTTTTCTTTATAGTGCACATAATTTTTCCAACGTAAGCCCTTTATCACGTAGATTCTAATATTACAAATTGTAAACATTGAATTTACTTTCGAAAAAGTTGGACATTACAACTTTGGAATTGGTTGAGGAGTAAATCCTCCTTCTAGTAACTTTTTCCATCTATAACTTTAATAGATTCCACCGTAGGATACCTGTCTAAAACGTGGATTGGCCTGATCATAAAGAAAGATTTTTAACTTCACTACGCGATTAAGCTCCGAAATATGGCTGGAATTCAAGTTTTGTGGCACAAATTTCCGTCCGTGTTCGTTTAAAAAAAAGAAGCTACGAAATAACGGAACGAAACATTGTTAAATTTTTGGACTTTATAAGAGAAACGAAATTCAACAAGGAATTCCATCCGTTTTATCGGTGAAGCCACCGTTAACACAGAGTGCATAGTAATATTTTAGTATTCAACATTTTTTTCAATGCAACACGTTCAGATAATTTAATTTAAAATTGTGGCAAATATACAGTCGTAGTATAAATTAGAAAGAAAACGTATTAGAAAAACTGTTTTCTTGGTGAAATTTAACCTGTTTCAATTTTGGTGTATGCATTGTTACTGTAAGTTAAAAACTATTGCAGCTTTGTAATGACCAGAACTATTTACAGAAGTAATGTGAGATGTTCCCTTAGTATTTGAATGCAAAATATTTAGTATTAATTAGTTAATTTAGTTTAAAAAATAATAAAAATATATATTATTATTCTTTTACATGTTCTTAATACAAAACTTATTTAAATGCATGGCATATTTAAAACACTATATGGAAAACATGACTTACAGTCTACATTTTTGCAAATATTGCGCTTTGAAATAGAAATGATTTAATATTATTAGTACGTTTAGAATAATCAATGTTAGCCTTATTCTGGGAAGAAAAATGCTTGACATATGTTCGTTACAGATTTATGGAACAGTTTTCTAAATAAAGTGAAAAGCAGTTACAGAAAAACATGAAAAGGCAAACCTGTCATAAATAAAAATAGTTATTTCGAAAACTTCAAAAATGAAATTATGTTTAAAAATGTTTCACTTATAACTTTTAAAATTTAATTAGCTTACCTTATTATAGGAGATATTTTTTTCTTATAATTTAGATATGAATTTCAATTGAGTTCATGACACTTTTTTGATCCTATTTAATTTTGGTTTATATACACAGATTGCAATGCGTAGTAAATGAAAATTAGCATATTAGTTACTTATTACTACAGGAAATTCGTTTATAAATGCTTATTTATCTAATATAATAAAATTTTAAAAAACATATAAATTTTAAAATCTACTGAAAGCTGCATATTTTCTCCTCAACTTTGACATTTAATTTATATTATGTAATGCAAATATTATGTTGATTAAGGTATATTATGTAATGTAAGGAGCTTACAGTTATTCTGAAATAGTACTGTCAGAATATTAACTAACGCAGAACATCTTTCAAAAACTTTATTAGATTTAGGCTGGATTAAATATTTTATTCAACATCAGCAGAAAGAATGTTACGAAAACAACAAAGGAGGGTAGTTCAAAACAAAATCAATTGTTTTAAATGCAAATCACGAATGACTTTTTTTCCTTTCCTCCCCTTTTCTTTCGTCCTTACTTTTCTTGCGTAGAATTTCACTGTGCTCTGGGTAACGAACGAAAATGAATAATAATGCGTAAACATCATTTCCTCTAAAGGCAAGTCTCTTCCTTACGGAGCACAAAGGAAGTATAATCCATTTTGAACTTTATTGGATTTTGAAAGAGGAAAAATATACAGGGCTTGTTTTCAACCCTCTATAATCCAACGGAAAGGTATTTTTTGAAATTTGTTTGTGATTTATATTCTTCTTAGGTGGTATGAAGGAAAACAACGAAAGCAAAATATGTTTTCCTGTGTAATCCGTTTATTTACTTTATTGTGAATAATATTACCTAAAAATACACACTGACACACACACACACAACCATAAACATTTTTCTTTTCTCATCAACACTTAAAGCAATCTAAATGAGGTTTTTTTAAATTACTTTTGAAAAAAAATTACAAAATGAATGAATGGGTAGTTTCTTTAAATGTAAAACAGTAAATGCAATAACACAAATGTAAATGCAATAACACAATTTTTTTAAGTGTAGGTATCTTGGAGTAAAAAGGCCATGTCCAGGTTCTGCCATTTTTCTAGCTTTTTTTTTTAATTTTTTTTTCAAACAAATGTAGGACTTAGTAAAGGAACTACTTTCGTATGTGGTGAAGAAAGAATACATTTTAGCAAATATGTATTGATGAAAATTATTTGCATGGTTTCTTGCTCACAACACACTTGAATGAGATGGAATGATCACATCTGAATTGTAAAATTTAAAAGTTTCAAACACTACTTCCGTAAAAACTTGCTAATTGCGTTAATTTGTTATTAAATGTGATATCAGGCAGCATTAAGAGATATGTAATTCGTCCGACGTGAAGAAATGCACGACACTCAGAACGTATAAATCTCATTTGAAAATTTTTGCTTAAATCAAAACATTTTTAGACGATACATCCTGCATCTTGTAAAACTTCTACGAAAACAGGTAATAGCGTTACTATGGCGTCATTACATGTTTGCTGCCAAAAAGAGAAAATACGACTCCAGTGCAAAATAAAAAAAAATATATTACAAAACACACTATCATTTTCTTATGTAATGTGATTTTCAAGAAAAATTGCCATGTTGTTCCTTTTGAAAAGGTAAATTACCTTAACTATTTCACTTTCCGCTCATTCACTTGCTAACTTAAAAAAAAAAAAAAAAAAAAAAAAAAAAAAAAAAAAAAAAAAAAAAAAAAACTTCTTGATTTTCAAAGGAGCAATACTTTTCAATTGCTCTATTAATTAAGTTATCTCTTTATTAAAATGAATGGCAACATTCATTCTTAAATTTCCTGTGATAATGTATACTTGCAATTTTGCTATCTATTTGCTTATTTTTCAATTTTAAATGTGATTAACGTTGTAAAAATATTTATTATTTTATCCGGTTTTATATAAATAAATCCAATCAAGATTATTTTTAACATGTTGTAAAATAAACTATTATTCGTTAAAACTGTTTTAGAGCATAATTTACATAATCAAATGGTTCAGAGTATTGAAAATGATTTTAAAGACGCTTATTAAAAATGGATTATCAAATGTGAAAGTTCCAACATTGATATAGCTGCATGCAATTCAATTGATCTATAATCGCACATTTTTAACAAGAAAGCCAATCCAGATAGATCAATTTGTTATGACAAGAGAAAAATAAATAAAAGGGTGAGTTTTTTGGAAATAGTACAAAATTAAGGAAGTCTGGGACGCATTTTGGAAAAAAAGAGAGAGAGAGAGAGAGAGATTTAAACAAATCAGATTTTTGAACTTTTTCCCTCTGATTCAACATATATTTAATGAGCAAAATAATAACAAGAATGTTTTTTTTTTTTAAATATTTAAATTAAATTATATTTTTTTCTTTAAACTGGTGTTACTGTAAATGGCTAAAACTCGAAATATTTCTTGATCAATTTTCAAATTAAAAAAATATATGCACAAATGCCTAATAGTCTAGTCAATGAACCGTTTGAAAAAAAAAAAAAACATGTAGTTTTGCAAATTGGCACACACGTACAGGAAGGGCTCCTGATGAACATACTAAAAGTCCCCGGTGATAGGGGAGCGCGCAGCGCCACCTAGGATGCATCATTCTCCGGTACTTATCAGCAAACATGTGTGAAAGTTCGCTGGATTGCTTTAGCTCAGCGTTTCTTAAATTGTGTTCCGCGGAACCCCGGGGTTCCACGAAGCTCTCTCAGGGGTTCCATGAGAAGTGCATGTTTTCATTCCGCATCTTTCAAATTTTTTACTTAAAAAATCGATAAAAACGCTCCCCCAAAATTAAAAAATAAATTTACTTTTACTTTCGTATGCTAATCTGAGCTTTTATTACCCATCAGGGATAGCCAATATAGGAATAATTTTACTTTTCGCCTGAAATTGTGCCTTTAAGATTCAACTTTGAAATTTTTCCAAGATCAGTCATAAAACATCTCTTTCTCACTTTAAACACTTCAACTTCGAAAATATTCCAGAAGAAGCTACTGAGCCCGTAATAACACCAAAGATAGTATAAAAGTGACTTCAATCTTGAAAAACTTATGGAAGGACACCCCAAAGTCCCTTTCCTGCATCATTACGAAATATTGCCTAAAATTACGATATTTGACGTAAATTTCAAATATTCTACTATTAATATTAGCCACTCTCCCAGTATCTATGGCAGCAGTTGAAGCACAATTTCAAAATTTAACGAGTGAAGACCAATTTACGTCAACATAACATACAGTGACATCAAAGTCTAATTTATAAATAACTTTTAAAATTGCTGTAAAATAAAATACATTTTAATTTTTAAGTTTTAAAAACTTTTTCTTTGTAAATTTTAGTGAATTTTTAATACTATTGTAGGTAAAACACACCAGTATTTTTTTCCTAACTAAGAAAATATTTTAATTAAATAACTCATTCATAAAATCTGAGGTTGTTTATCCCTTTTAAAAACACTCAGAATCACAAATAGACATAGCCGGCTCGTACGAGGGGGCAAGAAGGGCAATCACCCTTTCACTTGTAACAGTAAAAGAACTTTGCCATTCCACTTTTCTAAGTTCAAAACTAAGGGTCGAATAAAAAATAATAGTGATAATCTATTCACGTGTGCTTAAAGAAGAACAGACTGAATAAGTGCTTGTTTTATGCTTTTTTCATGTTATTATATCATAAAAATTAAAATGGAACTTGGAGGGATTTCGTAGGAGGGAATCCTCTGTGGCCATCTAGTCCCGCTTTTTGAACCCTTTTCTCGAATTTTTGGAAGAAGGTCAATTCATAAAAATGATGTAAAAATTCAATTGCCCAACTTTGGAAGAAAAAATTTATCTTAACGGGTGTGTTGCCCACCAAATCTCCCCCCCTCGCACCTCCTTTAACCCCTCCCCCACTTTTTGGGGCTCCCTCTCAAACAGAACCTTGGCTACGCCGCTGCAAACTATTGACAAAAACTAAGGGTTAAACGAAAAAAGTGAGCATTTAAAAGGGTTCCACTGATCAAAGAAATTAAGAAACGCTAATTTAGTGGATAAGCCTGTAGGGGTTCATGTAAGGAGGAATATTTTCTTTTTCTTTTCTTTTCCTTTTTTTTTTTGTAAACCCTGTATATCATTAAAAAGTTTTCCATAGGCCTTTTTTTTTAATCAGCATTACTAAGTATTTTATACTGCCAAATTGAGACTTCTCTTTTTCTAACTCAAAATTTAATGAAAATAAGTTATCTATCAAATGGAGCAGAAATGTTTCTATTTTAATTATTTTTTCTTTTGATAATGCTGTTTTAAATTTAATATTTTCCAATTATTTATTTATTTTTTTTAAATTTTTATTTTAAAAATATAGTTCTTGTTAATGAAAAGATAATAATGCATTTGCTTTACTCTTACTATTTTTGCACCTAATAAAACTCATTGCATTTTCACATCTAATAAAACCGTTTTATATCTTGTCATCATTTGCTGCTGTATGCTTAGCCAAAACATTAAAAAGAAACGATTCACTTTGGTCACATTTTCCTTCGTCTATCTAATAACAACAAAAAAAAATCTCAAGTTTTATTTCTTGAGCAGTCAAGCTTAATTATTGACCTTACTTCGTCTGGTACAGGTCAATTTAATGTCTTCGTGATAGGATTCATGAGTCACGTAAAGAAAGAAAACCTAAATTTGCAAACCATGTATGTTTGAATGATATTTCCGCAAGAACGGGAGACGTTAGGAACAATAATAAAATAATAATAATAATAATAATTTGAATTTTGACATCTTTAATTCAAATTATGTTTTTCGCAATCACGAATGTGTGTATGTAGGCGTATGTGTTTGTGTTCGGGGGGGGGGGTATGTGTGTTTGTGTGTAGGGGGTATCTGTATGTGTGTGTAGTTATGTGTGTTTGTGTGTGAGTGCAGACATGAGTGTGTGGGTAGTTGTGTGTATGTGCGTTTGTGTGTGTAGGCATGTGTGTTTGTGTCTGTGTGCAGGCATGAGTGTGTGGGGAGTTGTGTGTGTAGATGTATGTGTGTGTGCGTATGTGTTTGTGTGTGTAGGTGTGTGTGTGTGTAGATGTATGTGTGTGTGCGTATGTGTTTGTGTGTGTAGGTGTGTGTTTGTGTAGATGTATGTGTGTGTGCGTATGTGTTTGTGTGTGTAGGGGTGTGTGTAGATGTATGTGTGTGTGCGTATGTGTTTGTGTGTGTGTGTATGTGTAGGTGTCTGTATGCATTTGTGTGTGTGTATGTGCGTGTATGTAGGCGTAAAAGGGTAGGATATTGACGCAACCTGGAGACGGTTTTCGCTAGAGGAGCAGCATCGGGAGGGATCGGTCGACGGTGGTGCTGCAGAGGGAGGCGGGGGGAAAATAAAATCATAGGAATTCAAAACAGTCAAGTGAGAACAATGAACAATCGTGATTGCTCAAAAAAAAAAAAAAGAAAAGAAAGAAAGCTTGAGACTAATTCGTTTGCTTTTTATCCTATACAGCTTATTTCGGGAAAATTGGTTTAATAAAAGTAATTTTAGAAAGGATAGCCGGTAGTAAACTAATCATCGAGAAAAGAAGCACTAATATCATCTTTCTATTGCTGCGATTCATTAAACAATTACTAGCCACTCACCAGTGCATCACTACCTCCCACCACCAGTCTGGATAACACTGTTGCAAATGCATTATCACTTTAAACATTTTTCTAAATGAAATTATCACACAAATATACTCGATCGACGCAGAGTATCTGAACAAGTTATTAAACTGCTGAATACAACGTTTAAATTATCTGAGCACTCAAGCATATAGACCAAAGGCATGCTAAAATAGAGCGTTGCTCAGGTATGACTAATTAAAGCTCCCTCCATCCTCTATTACAAATGAATGTGTTGCCAAGGTACAGCATAATTAATTAATGCATCCTTATAATACACAAGGGTAATTGAATTAAGCATTGTGTACACAGGACGTTGTTTCACTGGAAGATTTATCTTCCTAAACTTAAATTAGGAAACAATAGATTGAATATGTACAGCTAGATAAGCTTCTAGCTAATTTAACACATTTAAAGACACTAACAAGGGACTTATTTTTTCATCTTTTGTGTAAATTTATTAGAGATATGCTAAAAATATTGTTTTTTTTTTGGGAGGGGGCTAAAAAGCAGGAGCTCAGAATGGCTCGAACCAGTTTTCATGTCATATTATACATTACTGGAAGCTTTTTCGCAATAAATTAATAACGGAATGAAATTACGCTAAAATATTAATTATAAGTTGATGCAAAAGTATGTGAGAAATTTTATTCTTATTTCTGTACAAGATTTTTGTTGACTTAATAAAATTGATATGATATCCTGTTCTTATAGTTTTTTGCCGAAAATATGAAAAAAAAAAGAATATTTTAAGTAAGTGATCCACAAATTTTGAAAAACTACATCAAGTAGCTATTTTAAGGTCTCAGTGTTAGGGGTGTACCCTTCGTTCGGTTCACATTAAACACATAACTGCAAACTTGTATGTGGAGCATCAAAGCATTCTAACAAACCCACGAGTTATCTATTGACTTGCGTTTCTCAAGAAAGATTAAGTTTCTGTAAAAGTTACCCAATGAAGAAAGAATTAGAAGTATGCATAAAATGAATAACCAAATTTTAAAGCACAACTATAGAAAACTAATACTACCAAATTAATGCTTCAAAGCTTAAGCGCATTCTTTCCATTAGGATCACGCCTAAGCAACAAACTCGTAGAGGAAAAAAACAAGTTATCAAGCTCGTGAGATTTTTTTTTTAACTTTCCACTTGAAGGAAGGATTGAGTTTCTGTGAAATTTACTAAGTAATTGAAGAATAAACAAAACAAAGGAAATAAATAATCAAAGTAATTAAAGCATAACTTGTTAAAAACAACCGCAAGTAGCTGCTTCTAGAGCGTCTCCAAAAACGAAAGTTTATTAAATATCCCGTTTCGAAAGATCGCAAAGGTATGCTATAGGACTTGAAGATAACATTAAGCTGGTGCAAAAATGTTTAATCGTTGGTATTTCAATAACAACAATGCCCCTTCATAAGGCAGGAGAAGCTGCTGTATCCATGGACAAAATTTACTTTTCAATTTTTTTCTGGTCTCTATGAATGGATAATCAATCGGTAAAATTTTCTGGCAGAATGTACAGCTTATCATCCAACTTGGGAATTTTCGTCAGGTAAAAATTTCTAAGCTTTTAACTGCAAAAAAAAAAAAAAAAATGTTTTTAAAATCACTTTTTTTTTGTCCGCGGGTACAACACCCCGGTCACCTCACGGACCGGTGTCTTTGTATCCAAGGACATAGTTAAAAATAATAATAAATACGTCTGAGGAACTCAATACATTTTCATAAGCCATATGTTATTGAAATACTTCAAACATTCATTGAAAATAACACTTAACAAAAAATCCAGCAGAAATTAAACTTTTAAATTTACCCGAAGACCTAAGAGTTCTTTTTCCTTAAATACCTCTTTTGATTTTCCTTAATTTTTAACATGAGTGAACTCTTTAAAAAAAATAATTTTCTTAAGAGAGCCTAATATGTTTTTGAACAAAAAAGTAACTAGACAGTACATGACTAGAATGGCTTTCGATGAACCTATAGAGTAACTTCTATTTATACGAAAATTGAAATCTTTAACGAAATTTACCAATTACAAAAAACTCAGTTCAGAATATCACAACAAAAACCCAAAAAAGTCGACTTCAAATGAAAACAATTGGGGTTGACGGTCTGTAGATCTTACAACAGGAGGAGGTAACTTCAACACTATGTTTTTATGCCCCATTTCAAATTCATCATCATTGTTAAAAGTAAATTTCAAATGTTGATGCCAACGCACCATTTTAAGGTACATCATATGGTAAGAAGACTCAAATGGGACCAAAGGACACTAAAAATTGCCGTCCGTGGGTACACACGGTTATTTGTCCTTGGGAACAAAGGTACGCCATTTTGGTTTCGCAAGCCAGTCACATCGACAGCACCACACTTTCACAAAATAAAAATCAGAAACAACCCCTTGAAAACAAAGAACAACATAATACCTACAACGATAATGAATAATACAATCCACGACGTATAAAAAAAAATTGTACATGTGTTTTTTTTTAGTTAGATCCAATTGAAACCAAAAACTTGTTCTAGAACCTTACTTGCTGGTTTGCTGGCTTTGAAACATTCTGAGATACTGGAGAGGGCTGGGACACGTGTTGAACCCCCCATTCGATCTCTCTCGACAATACCCAGAATTTCCCGACCAACGTCCGTAGATACAATCGTCCTTGATCAGCAGCTTCCCCTACATATTTTAAGAAAAACAGTAAAACTATGGCGTGAAACTTAACCCTCTACAAAGTACACGAGTTCTTTATTTACCTGACATTTCGGGGAAGCATTGAAATTCTGTAAAATTCACTGGTTTCATTTTCAATGCATCAATGGATAAATAAAAATTTTAGTTGGCATTGATGTTTCTTCCTTTTCTCTCTGATCATCAGCAATATGTCTGATCATAACATTTTGAACTTTTTTTCCTGTTTCAATTGAGAAAAGGTTTTTTTTTAATTAAGCAATTAAAAAAAGAAAAATACTTTCATTTACTTTGCAATAGAATTGAATGAAGCGCAGTAAAAACGGGTACAAATAGTTGTGAAGTTTTGAAATATTGCCGCTTATCAGCCCACAGAAAATGTGCAGATAAGTTTTCACAATTGGAGAACAGTCAGTTAATGATATCATTGAACAGGGAAAAAGCTTTAAAGGACATTTTTTTAAATGGTTGAAGCAAAAATACTGCTTCAAAAACTTAATAAACCAATTATAAGCCTTTGAAGCAAATAAATAATAAAGGAAAGAGGCATTGTGCGAAAAGGGAATTTCAATAGCGCAACGGACTGAATTAAAATCATACGTTGTTTGAATATTTTTTTCATGTACAAAGACTTACAACGCAGCTATTTTTGTTAAAAGTGATTAAAATAATTAAATACCGAGCGGATGACTAATTTTGTATGTATTTATTTCAAAATATTTTTTTACAAGCATTTGATATCAGCACACATTTCTTCGAAACAAAGACTGAAAAAAAGTAAACCTATATTACACCAACTTTGCAACTTAATTAGCAACTTATTTTAAGAAAGTGTCAAATTAAAAAAAAAAAAAACCTTAGCATTATGTTAACGTTATCTTTTAATGCCATTGTTTCCTTTTCTCCAGTTTTAAAGCATAAAAAAAAAATAATTATTTAAATTTAAGAATGTATAAGATATTTTGATAACGTATCCCAATTTAAAAAATAAAGAAGAAAATAACTTTGGAATTTGTGGCACTTAAAGAATCTGAAGAATGCTATAACTGGAATGTGGAATTTTGTTTCGTCTCAAAGAGGTATTTTATAGAAAAATCACGAAAAATATTTAATGGAAAAATTGAAAGAAATTTAAATATAACTGCAGCATCAAACTATTTACTGCTTCAACAGCTTGTTGAATGGCATTTTTCAATGTTATTGCAAATCATTTTCCAATGTCAGCATTCATTTTGGCATACTACAATTATTTGCTGTGCTGAAAGAATATTTAAAATTATTTTACGCTTAAATAATTAACTCCTGAAATATGCTGTATAAATTTGAAAAACAAAGTGGGGGAATGTGGGTTAAATTGATATAGTTAAGAAAACTTACTTTTTTAAAAATGAATGAATTGCTGAAAATTATGGTACATAAAAAAAGAGCTATGTATTTTACAATAAAACTTGCTTTAAAATATTATTTTTCAAAATTCTTACTTTTTTATGGGGCAAAGTGAAAAACGAAAAGTTTTTCTAAAGAAATATTTTTTATTCGATCAATAAGAAAATTTTTGGTCAAATAAATGTGTAAAATGTAAAAGAATGAATTAAAAAATTAAAATGAAATGAAAAAAACATACGAGTACATAAATAAATAACAAAGTAATATATGAGAAAAAATTAAGAGTGAAGAAAATAGTGAAGGAAAAACACATTTATTTGATTTTGATTCAAAGCTCTTGATTTGAATATTTTGAATATATAAAAACTGAAAAATTAGATTAATTTAAGTTTTTCGGGTACCAACTTCCTTTAATTGTTGGCAGGTGATCTTATAGAAGCAATCTCAATCATTTTAACTTTTCATCTATTGCCAAATTCTGTTTATTAAAAGTGAAAATGATTGCAATTAACTTAGGGAAGGTTTTTTTTAAATATTTTCAACTTTTACCCTTGATTTTGTTTTTGCGAATAGCAAAACTTAGTATTAACGATTATACATAGGAGTCAAGTACTCGAAAAAAAATAAACAGAAATAAGATTCATGATGGCCACAATTGTAATACTTAAAACTGTTTGACGTATTAAATATTTATGATAAACCATAAACAAAATTAATATGATGTTGCCCATACCTCTCATCAGCTTTATTGATTACTAAATGTAATCTCTTTTTTTTTTTGGTTAAGGAATATTTTCTTGTAAATAATTGCAAATTTTCTTTCCTTGCGTAATTATGTCAATACCTAGAAAGCCATTTTACTCCATTCAAATTTCAAGAGCTTGACATAACTTGCTTATTTAGTGTAATTATGCAATACACAAAAGTTTAAACTCTCTAAATAATATAATTACCATTTTTACTACCTATAAATAATCAGTAAGTACATAACGTAATGCATTAAATATGTTTTTGAAGAATTCTCCTAGGATTTTAAACCGATTTGTGTCACCGTCGAAACAAAGATTTCTGATTTCAAGAATCACGTTAACTCATAAAATTCAAAAAACACGTTTAGCCTCGGGATCACATGTGTTTATAAAACGCTTAAAGTAAGATAATTTTTACTGTATTTGGAAGAATATGTACTGAAAATTTTATTGTGGTGCTAAATTTTTGTAATTCTTGAGAGACGATAAATAAAAATGCCGTGGACAAAAGCTACATAAAATGTAAATATTATGTTTTACTGTAGAGTGATTATTTATTCATTTCTTGCTTTATATTACAATTAAATATTTGAATTGGTTTATGCATTAGTTTACGAAAAGATTACCATGAATTCAGGGTATTTTAAAGATTTCAGTAATGTAAATTCAGGTACGAACCTTAAAACGCACTCATGCTGGACACAGCGTCAGAAACTGGAGAATACAATGCTGCTCCCAAATTAATTACGTAGAGATGATTTTATACAATATATTTTAGATTTTTAGAAACGTTTAGACAATGTTTTAATTTGGGGTCTGCAGCTGAGGCGACACGGGTGGGAATTTAGGCATTAAAGTTCTATATGATTTCCGCATCAATTTGTTTGTTACTATTAGCATGCCTCTATAATTCGATCAAACTCATTGATTACTCAGATTGCCGTCCTAATTGATCCCAGATATTTTTGATCTGTGTTGAATCACGGCATAGAGTAGGCTACAGAATAATGATAATGTAGTGGAATCTATCATGTGACATATATTGCTCTGTGGGACAAAATGTACCCTGTTGAAAAATGGCTCCTAGAAGCTCTACCCTGAGAAACAATCTATGTGACGAAAGAAGTCACAAACTTAGCTGCTAAAGCTGATAGGGTTTTAGAATACTGTTACATGTGACCTTGTTTAGTATGCAACATAGCAAAAACAGTGTACCAATATTCTTTCCCGACAAAACGGATTTTCCCCTCTTTTCGAGGCGCCTGAACGAAGCTACTTAGGAGTCTAGAATCCGCGCTATAGAATCTGATATAAGACCTGGCCCGATGACATCCATTGTCTGCTTAATTTACCACCCGGAAGTCTCTGATCAGATACAAATCTGGTCAAACATCCGTAAGGGGTAGAAGATGGGAATTTAGTGTTACCCAGACCACTCCACGAGGACACCCCCCCCCTTACTGCTCGTGCCGAACATTGTATGTGATGACTCTCCATAACATCACGACAGCAGTGGTTGTGCTGTGTGCCACAGAAAAGCAAAGGCTGTATCAGGGCTTTCGGGTAAGGTATCAACACCCTAACACGACTACTGTCATCACTGCCTAAATTGAATCTGGATTTTTTTTTTCTCTCTAGGCGACTTGGTTTAACTCAGCTGTAGAAGAACCACGTTGAACACCGCAGTACTCTAAGCAAAAAGACGGTGTGGTAAAACGTCGTCCTTTCTTTGTTTTTTAGCGTCTCACTGCTCTTTCGGCTGACATAGTGATACAGTATGCTGTCGCATACAATTCACGCAAAGTTTTTAAACATTCCTGCAGTAAAAGATAATTTTAAATTCACTTTTGTATTGTATTTCAATGGTATATTTTCCTATGTAAAGTTTTATTTAATTCTGGCATTTATATCTTTGGGCACAAGTTTTGAGTTTACTTAGTTGCAATGAGGTTACTTAGTTGTTCCGAACAGAATGCATTTTTAAATTTAAACCTTTCCATAAATCCGCATGTGTGTCGTATTAGAACATCCTGTCTAATAATTATAACTTTTGTTATTAAATGAAAGTAGCAAAACGTTCACTAAATAGCTTGCTATATGAGGCAATGAGAAACAAAAGGGTGTTTGTAAATGGAAATTTTCAAGTTTTGAGTAAAACGCGTTTAAAATAAGGTCCTAGATAGGCTAAATTATTTTTTTAATCATGCTGTATAAAAGCACATACCAGAGCTACCAGTACTATGCCCTGACTCAAGACAGAGGAGAGGATCACCATACCATTTGTACTGGTTATATCCAAACTTTTAGTTTTGAAACTTGCATTCCTTTGCTTCTCACTGCCTCATATTATGATGTTATATTTTTTTAAATGTATTACTTATTCACATTGCGTGTCAACCATTAGGAAAACATTACAGAAATCTGGGAGTACCTACCACAATCTTGTAAGAAACTTTAAATCCAAAACCATACGCTCGACTAAAGCACACTCGAAAACCTATACATTTTAAATGATATGAAAAAAAGGCAGTGTCTTTGCTTACGCCTCCTATCTTATATTGGCGACATAAACAACACGTAGTTAATATTAGGCGTTCCGTATCAAAACCAGCTATATACAGTTTTAAAAATATTTACAGAAGATGCGAAACACGTTGGAGCTATTTTTGTAGAAAAACGTGTTTTCTTAAGCGCAGTAATTGATCTATTTGAATTGGATGCGTTACAAACCGCTATGTAGTGTGATATCATCTAACAAAGAGTATGATAGTACAACAGAAAAAAAAAACGGAAGTTTCCAAAATTTATGGATTGAGATAATGTTGATACAAAACGCCTCATCTAATAGTATCAATATCTAAATCTCATTTACGATCTCTAGTTGTATTTTACTTAAATAAAAGTTACATTTTAATTCAATTAGTCATTATTTAACAAAATCTTTTCATTAATGTTTCCAGAAAAGTTATTCAGTTATACATTTCAGCGCAATTTCTTATAGGCACGAAAATGATGAAGTGTTTCCTTTAGTTTTACTTCCTCTTTCCCGAGGGAAATAAGCGCACTAGATGTCTTAATTTAATTTCCAAGAACTTGGAGTGTGGCAAAAAGAAATATAAAACCGAGAATTAAAACTAAAAGAGTTATTTCCGTGAAGTGGTTTGCACCGAATTATTGATACTCCCACTCTATATTTGCCCGTGGGGATATTTACGCTTTTAAGACTCTTAAGAAGTCTTGAAAGAAGATATTCTTTACAGAGGAAGGAAGGAAGTATAGTTTATCTTTTTCAATAAAATTTGGATACATAATCTTTTGAAATCAATTCCTGGAGATGTAACATTTCATTTTCAATTTTAGAATTGGGAGATTGGAAATTTAATAGCTTATTTAAAGGTTTTTTTTTCTGAAAACTATCAGTTTTACAAATAGTTTTAGATAAATTACTAACATATAATCATTATTTGATATGGTTATGCATTGTATATATCATGGCTTTTTCCAGGAATAACAGTAAGACATTCTACTGTTGCTCTGAGGCGGCGATATGCTTCTGCTAATACGTGTAATTCGGCGTTCTACAGAAAATCTAGATATCTGATAAAATATCGGCACTGTGTTCTACCCCAGGCATTTAAAACTATATTTATAACTCCGTCAAATTATGCAACAATTCTTAGCGCGGCAAGCTATCGTATGTTGAATTTGTTATTTTAGTCACTTAAATGCGTACGATATTCATGAATTTTTTAAGAGTATTTTTGGTGACATCGCTTTGATATGGTTTTAATTCCAAGTATAGGTGAGTTTGCTACATCTGAACAGCCGCTTCCAAACACGTTCTCCTACAAAAGGACATAGCTTGAGTAAAAGAGAAATACACTTCACAATTACGCTAGTATGGAAACATGTTCCAAATGTACTTGCACATACCAGCGGCTTTGGGCTCATCTGTCTTTAAGAGTAACAGGTTAATGTGCATGATAAAGGTCTCAGTAAACCACAAAACTTTGAAATTAAAACTTTGATAAGTTCAAAAGCAAACTATATGTTACTAACGATGAAAAGAAAAATCAATAAAGCATTAAAACGGTATGTATACTGCTTTAACTTATTAGTACATACTGAATTTATGTTTTAGAATGCGTGATTTTAAATAAATCAAAATATGTTTAGTACCATTTAAATCATTTTAAGCAGTCGGAATTCAAAAACTAAGAGTTTTCAAGAATCTAATACTTTCTTAAATTTACATAAAATGAAGAAAAAATCAGTGTGCGCTAATAACTGAATTGTTACCTTTGTGTTTCAAAAGTAAAAGAAAATAAAACAACGTAATACGGCGCAATTGTTTAGAAAAATATGCAGTTTCCTTCAAATGTGTGCCTCGTTTACGTTGTTTTATTTTGCTGTGCATTATGCGCTAGTCTAGATAATTGATCTTTGACATAGATACTGTAGTTAAGTACGATCTCTGTCGTTATTAAGTCGGTTTGTGAAAATATTTCTTTCAAGTTAAAGCACTTAAAAAAGTATTAATAAATCTCACAACATATATATATATATATATATATATATATATATATATATATATATATATATATATATATATATATATATATATATATATATAGGACCCGACAGACGTTGTTCTGTTCAAACTTTATAAATTGTTAAAAAATTTCAATAAACTATCAAGTGTTTGAACCGTTCTGTTGAAGAAAAAGAAGTTAAAAAATTTTTTCAAACTGCTTTGGTGTCAGAAGTCGTATATATATTACAACTTGATTTACCTAAACCCACTGAGCAGTTGTTTTATTAACTATTTTTTCTCTCGTACTTGATGGTTTGTTCTTTCAGCTATACTCAAAAGATAAAAAGCGTCCTTAGATATAAAGGTTAAAAATTGAACTACCCATCTAGAACAAACGGGAAATTCCGCTGCAACATCCCCCATATGAAAAAGAATAAAACAGTCAAAAATATATCATTTAGAAAAATGATAACGGTAAAACAGGTCTCTGACTAAGCGAAAACCACTCAATCCTCCCCCCTCCCGATGTAAAATAAGCACATTCTTCAACTAAAGTGACTAAAAACTCTTTAAAACCAAAAAACAATTATTTGCAATTTGAAATATTTCGCCAAATAAACAAAAATTACAATAAATTACATTAACAGTATCTTTAAAATGTACACAAATGATTGCGCAACTCGATTCAACTTTCAAGCCATCACGGTACTGTAATCCAGCCGATCAGTGAGAGAAGCCAACTCCGACCGATTAGTGGTCCGATCTTTTGAACCAAAACTTTTTAAGCTTCATATATTGCCTGATTTGTTCTTTCCACCAAATATAAAGATCTTCCACTGCACTGATATTTTGTGTACAGAACTACCCTGTTGTAATTTATCTGCACGAAAATAAAACTTGTTTTGTCCTTAAATTCCATCATCTTTTCCTTTAATAATGTGCTGATTACTTAGATAATCTTTAAAGTATTCTTGACATTGGTGCCAAAACTCAAATGGATTTCAGCCACGAAACAAATGTTGTTAGGTACGGTACTTTCTGATCATTTGGTTAGGAAAACCTAAAGCACTGATCCGGTCACATGGTTCAACTACGACGACAGAATACACGTTTTGTGTGAACCTTGCAGTACTTTACTTTAAAGTATATCACTGAACCTTAAATCGTTGCTTTCAAGAAATGAAGGTTTCACTCTCACTCTCGACGTTTTATCTATTCTCAGTTGACATATCACAGTAGTAAATGTCATTATAAAAAACAGTGCTGGCTTTTTATTGTCCTTTGGCAACGGGTTAAATATTTATTTCAGTTCTCGCTCAACAATAGGTTAAAATAAATATTAATAATTTGGGAGATTTTGCCATCCAATGTTTAAATTAATTTATTAATTAACAAAAACGTTTCCGATTCGATCCATCACGCTTCGAAACCATGCTTGCCACAACTTAATTATACACAAAAAATTTGATCAAAATCGATCCAGTCATTTAAAAGCCTCATGGTGGCAAACGTCCGCACAGAAGATTTTTATGTATTAAGATATATATATATATATATATATATTCTAAATGTTATTTAACGATTCGAAGCTCACCCAGGGGAGCGTTAATGTTCCTATTATAATTGATCTTTAGAGTATGCTGACTTTATGTGCTGGAGCTATATGATAGGAAATACTTTTAGAAAACGGAAACATTCCAGTGTAATTGTAAGTGTAATATATCTGCTGTTAATATATTGAATTATGGTTTTCAGAAAGATATGGTATGCAGAAGTTCCTTGAATAAATACACATAAGTTTATCACAGTAAACAGTTTCTGCCAGAAACATAAACAGGGCATACCGTACTATAGGAGATGAACCGCAGAAATATGGTTTGACAGACAAGAATATGATTTAGAGAATTTTGGAAGAAAGAAGAGCTTTACCGATGGAGAGCAGAAGGGGGAGGAATCTGCAAAGAAATATTTGGCCCGCCAAGGAAACACAATTTTTATGATGATAATGAAGAATCGCGGTTTCATGCGACGATCTCAATAATATGGTTTAACGGGCAAAAATATGATTTTGAGAATTTTGCAAGAAAAAAGATCTTGGCCAATGCAGAGTAGATGGGGGAGGGGTGTGTAAAGAAGAGTTTGGCCTACCAAGAGAACACAATGTTTATGATGATGAGGAAGAATTGCGATTTTGAGCAACGATTTATATACAAAATAAAGGCAATAGTAGTACAACGTGACACAATTAGTAAACACTATGTTATATAAAAACCATAAATACTGGCAAAAAACTTTTTAAAAAAATGTCAATTCAGCTAATGACATGATGCTAATGATTTTAACTATTATCCTAGACGATTTCATGTGTCTTAAACTTACTACAGTCGAGTCTCGATAACTCGAAGCTTATAACTTGAATGCTCTTTTATCACGAAGTTTTCATTGGGTCCCAAATTTTTGAGACTGCTGTGGAAACTGCCCATAGCTCGAACTACAAATAACTCGAACGTTTTAGACCTTCGAGTTATCGAGAATTGAATGTGTTAATCAGTTAGTTGTTTAACTTATAAAGTTGACTTACTAGTAAATCGAAACTAAACGTATATTTTGTGTCCCATAAAAAATGAAATGCTTTTAGATTTTTTTTTAATTTTGATAATACATTCAACTGTAAATATACCATCGTTTTCTTGAAAATAAAATCCATTTTAACTACATGATTCATGTTAATAAGATTAATGGTGACAATGGTCCACTGCACAAGTAAATTTTTAAATGGGCATCAGCAAAATAAATTGTTAACCAATAATGTGATAACTACAAAAGTAACATTTCTGTAAGTAATTGCTTGTTTATTGATGATAAATTATTTCTTCTGCTCAAACTCTTCTTTAAGGTATCATCCGTCTTTGTTCTGCTGAATGCAAATTAATCTGAAACTTCATTTTTCACTTTATGGAACAAAGCATTCCATTGCTTTCAAACTAAGCGAAGTAGAAAAAGTCGAAAACGATAACATTGTATGATTAAGACATTGATTTTGCAATTTTTATCTTTCACTACATTCGTTGTTCCAATTAAAGAGAATGAAGTCAAGGGCAAGGAAACATGAGGATGTTTTTGGCATCTGTCGTGTAACCACCCAGCTTCTTTTGACATTACCAGCAAACGTTATTAAGAAAATATGGAAATCTTAAAACATTTGATATCATTCTGGCCTGTTTCCGCTTACGCTTTAATGAAAATCGTCACGCCAGGAAGGATGTATTAGGAAGGGGTAAAGGAGGAGTACACTCTAGATTTTTAATCAATAATATCTGGAACATAAGTCGCCTAATCGTTGAATAATGCTTCCGTTTTGGTGAAATGGCAGTTATTAGAATGTTAATTTAAAATGAATAGCGTCTTTCAGTCTTTTGTTGATTTTTGTATTCTATGATCAGGAGGAAATAAAGGAGTACAGATGGATAATTAATATATTTAATGACATTTCTTTAAGTATTTTGCAAAAAGAAATGAAGGATGTTTTATAAAATGAAATTATTTTCGCACACTAACAAAAAAAAAAAAAAAGCAAAATCTGCATTAGCTGCAAAACCAGGAAAGGTGTTTTTTTTCCTTATGTGTGTCTTTAAAAAATGTCATACTGTCGTAACAATGAAAAGTGAATTGAATCATTAATCTTAATTACGTTTCATTTCGTGGTCAAAACAAATCGCTCCTAAGTACTTGCGGAAATAAAAAAAATGAGCAAAACGAAGGAGAAATCAATTTTAGGGTCTATGTGATCGAGCGGTGCAAGCACTTGGTTCGTACGCAGGATGTCCTAGGCTCGATTCCCTTCGTTGCTTTAGTTGTTTTTTTTTTCCTTTTCTTTGTTATGAGAACTCCCGTCTAACTTGCGCTATCTGTGTCTGGCAGAACCCACTGTAGATAATGGTTAAATGCCTGTATTAAATAAAAAAGAAATAATTAAAATGCAAAGTTTTGAGATATTTTTCATTGCAGATAGATTTAGGTATATTAATTCTCCTAAATGTATATAATGAGAAAAGAAAAAAATATTTTATACTTTGAATTTTTTCATAAACTATGAAGACATTGTATTTTGCTGAACAGCATTTATTTGGACTCCTGAATGTTCTCCAATATCAAGAAAACTTGCAGATTTTCAATTTAGCCATATTGCCTTACGCTATACATTCATTGAATTACATAGGCTATAACTGCTCCTTTTCGAAGTCTAATTCATATTGTTTGATTTCTTATCAGTTAACTATCACGACACTCTCGCTGCAACGCGTTATTGCTGTTTGCCTTTACAACGAATATCTACCTCAATAACTATATTTTAACGCTTGCAAAAGTTCAGAAAGTAATAAAAATAGTTCTTTTATAAGTATTTTAATTTAAGAGCATACTTATTTGTATCTTCAAGTTGATTAATATTGGCATCTTTGTGTATAACACGCCTGCTCATGTTTTAATTTCATCAAGAAATTTCTACATGTTTAACTAACGTATTTTCGTCGACCTTATTTCAGCAACAAACAAAGGCACACCCTGGAAGTTAAATTTTATTTCCTTTGTTCTATGGAATCGCATATAATCTACAAGTACAACAAGCAAGCTCTTTCATTGTCATCTAAATGCGTAGTTACAATTATCTCTTGAGAAATCAGATTGCACGAGAATAGTTTATTTCAATATCAAAGCTCCGCGATAAAGGCATCATCTGAAATGCGCTGCCTGTCACCCTTACCTCATTTAAATAATTATGTTTCCATATGCTTAATTAAATTTCGAAAGTCAAAAGACTATTGTTCTGTCATCAAACCTTCTTCAAGGAGCTATAGAACTTAAACGTTTCTGACATACAATCACTTCAAAATCCCTTCTTTGGAATTTGAAATTAATATGAAATTTAAATCTATTACAAAATGAATTTCATACTCAAAATTTAAGCTGTTATGGAGCTCTATTAAAGAAGAAACATGTCATATCTCTTAGTGCGCTACTTTTTTTAAGAAAATGTAGTTAAGTTACACATAATCGGTTTGTATGTATAGTATAATCACTAGATTGTTCGAAGAGAGGACCGAAAATTGCTTTTAATTATTGAAAAATAGTGATACATTTACATTTGGAAACGGTGAAAAGAAGTTCGTCCACAATTAAAGGAGTTAAATTTCCTGCACTCTCAGAAATGGACTTTCAAATTCGACGAAATTTTCTTCGTTTCTGACGAAATCGCTTCCAGGGATATGCTCCGAGCGAACATTTCGTCAAATTGAGGAAACTGCTTTCGTCTCTGGTTTGAAGATGCGAATTTCGTCATATGTAACGAAATATTTCTTCATTCTAGTTTCGTCAAATCGACAATCATTTTCGTAGTTTTGAGAGCATTAGTTTCGTCAAATTAATTTCGTCATATTTGAGCATGTTAATTTCGTATTTTTTGAGTTTATTTATTTCTTTTATTTTTTTTCCTTTTTTGAGCTGATTAGTTTTCTTTCTTTTTTTTTTAAGAATACAGACGAACCTCGTTAATTTTAACACGCTTAAAAAGAATTACTTCTAAAACGGACTTTTTTGTAATCCCTGTCCCATTGTTTATTGTTTTTCGGATAAGACGAATTCTGTTAAGAATAATCCATTTTAATGATCCATTAAAGTTCGTTTTAACGAGGTTCGACTGTATTTTATAAGATTTAGTCGAATCTTTACTTCAGAATCTTACCACCATAATTTCCCACTTTGATGTGTATAGTCACACTCACAGGCCCGTCTTTTACGGAGGGGGGGCATTCATGGGGGTTGACCTCCCCCCCCCCCCCTTGATTTTTGAGCATTTATGTCTTTACGTACGAAAGGCCGTGCTTTTAGTTGGTTTCTATAAAATTTTTGAATAGTATACACCTTTTTCTACAATTGGAAAGAATCGAAATGACTGGCCTGCACCCCCCCCCCCTTCCGCCTAAAGCAAAAGGCAAGTATTTATTGTAAAAAGAGGCATATAAAACATGTTAAAAAAACATTTTATTAATCTAAAAATACAAGCAGACAATTTCTTTAAAATGTAAAAAAAATTATTGAAAAATTCAAGTTAAAGAACAATGTGAAAGGTTATCTGAGAATTAAGGCTTTACGATGCATCGATACATCGTAAAATACCGATGTACAGTACACCCTGCATCATTACACCGGTTTAGAATAAAAACCTCTAAACCGATAGATAGATCGCTGTGCTCCACAAGTTTGTTTACATCCAAGCTTTTTTTTTTTTTATCCAAGCAAAAAAAAAAAAAGAGAGAACGGAAACCCGCATGTTAGTCTGGCCCCATAAACTCCCCATGGTATCTAATTGAACCCCCATATGAGGGGGGGGGGGGGTTCCTGCAAAAAATCTATTTTTGACAGATCTTTTCCAAATTTGGCACAGGGGTTCATTCTTGATGCTCAGGAATACTCATTGAGCAGTTTTCGTCCCGCTATGGAGGGGTTTTTGTCGGATTTTTTCAAATTTTGTCACAGAGGTCCTTTGATGCTCTGGAATGCACACACAATGGTTTTATTCCCTCCATGGGGGGGGGTAACGCCCATGGGGGTTCTCCTTACAAAAACCAAGTTTCTGTCGGATTTCTTCTAAATTTGACACAGAGGTCGTTTGATGCTCGGGTATTCAAGCAGGATAGTATTCGTTCTTCTATGGGGGGGGGGCAACCCCCATTGGGGTTATTCTTATAAAAACCAAGTTTTTTGTGGGATTTTTTTAAAATTTGGCACAGAGGTCCTTTGATGCTCGGGAATTCACACAGGATAATTTTAGTGCCTCTATGGGGGGAGGCAACGCCCATGGGGGATTCTCCTTATAAAAACCAAGTTTTTGTCGGATTTTTTCTAAATTTGGTACAGAGTTCGTTTGATGCTCGGGAATTCAAAGGGTAGTTACCGTCCCTCTTTGGGGGGGGAACCTCCATGGGGGTGGTCCTTATAAAAACCACGTTTTTGTCGATTCTTTTCCAAATTTTACCCATAGTTCTTTTGATGCTCGGGAATTCAAGCAGAGTAGTTTTGCTTCCTCTATGGGGAGGGGGCCAACCCCATTGGGGTCTCCTTATAAAAAGCAAATTTTTGGGGGATCTTTTCTGAATTTGGCACAGAACTTCTTTGATTGTCAGGAATTCTCATTGGGTAGTTTTCGTCCAGCTGTTGGGGTCTATTTTTTTTTTTTTCAAAAACCAGTTTTTATAAGATATTTTCCCTATTTAGCACAGAATTCCTTTGATGCTCGAGAATTCCCCCGTTTTAGTCCTGCTATTCATGGGGAATCCCCCGCGTGGGTTTTTGTTGGATATATTCAAAGTTCGGTACATTTGCCCTTTGATGTTTGTGAATTCCCGTAGGGTAGTTTTCGTGCCAAATTTGGGAAAATTCTGAAAAAGCTCGGATTTTTGCAAGGAAAACTCCCCTAATCGGGGGTTTGCCGTCTATAGCGGGAAGAATAATTCAAACTGCTTCAACTGCTCGCAATGTAAGTTTGGCGATGCATCACGATGTAAAAATTCCTACATCGTCCAGCCTTACTGGGAATATAGAAGTGCTACTTCCTCAGCAGACATTGGGCTCTGGAAGAATAAGACATAGGTTACTTTTATGCAGAGTTACATCAATATTTGCTCATGAGAAAATTGCTGGGGATTTACTTCTTCATTGCATCGCATAAAAAATTTCCAAAAAAAAAAAAAGATTTTTATCAAACTAATACCATAAGTTTTAAAGAAATAGTTCAATACAATTGACAGCTTTAAGTTTGTATATCTTTGTTCGAAAAATAGATATAGAAAATGAAATTAGATAATCTTGAGAAAAAGCTTACCTTTTTCTTTTTTCAATCGATTATTTGTCTTATTAAGTTTGCTTCGATGTAGAATGCTTGTTTGGCAAAATTTATGTTTACTACAGGAACTGTATTAGAGCATGCAGTACATACTTCATACTTTGAAGTACTTTGGTACATAATTCATACTTACCTGTCCGGAACTTCAAAGGAAATTAGGTACCTTTATATAACATAATTGATTAGAACCTTACTGATTTACTAAGACAGCTCCATAAGCATTAATGCAATCATGGCCAACGCTAAGACAGAATTGCAAGTAAGAGATTCAAAGGTATGTAATGAAAATAGTGACTAGTGTATCGAGCAAAGTTTGCTAGTTTTTATCATATACTTTTTATTTTCCTTTCAATTTTTCAATTGAAATTTTACATAGACATTTTACTTTGTCTACAGCAAAAACCATTACTATAACTTAAATTTGGACTTACTAGTAGTTCATCTATGAAATGCTTCTGAAGGGAATTCCCTTTTTTTTTGCTGATAATTCCTTGAGGCAGCAAATATGGCAATAAATTTAATGCTGCATTTATTTCAGCTGTAGAAACTATAGATAAGGAAAAAATTCATAATTATCACAAATCAGGTAACACAAATTAACATAGAATTTAGCGTACTAAATGTGAAAATAAACAACAAAGAACGCTTTATAATTGTTATTATTTTCAAACATGCTGCTAACTTACCTTTTTTTTTTAAAAATCAAGGTTACCTTCAATAACTTATTTTAAATTTGGGAAAAATTGAAAAAATATTGAAAATATTTAGCTGCAAAGCACAAAGATTATAGTTCTTTATGGAAATTAATATGTTCTTTGTAACTTAAAATGCTTTGTATTAAATTAATACTTACTTTACTTCATGTTTTATTTTGCAAGTAAAACCATTCAAAAGAAAAAAGAAAGAAACAGACTCAACAAATAATGGAGTATTGATACAACAGTAACAGGAGACAGCTGCAGAAGGGAATGACATTACATAAACAACATGGGGTGCGACTCTAAGTCCGGTCAACGAGCCTAACCAAAAAAGGGGGGTGGGAGGTATCATTTCCGAACCATAAGCTGATAGCCAGTTTGCGTTTATTTTTTATTGCATTAGGCGCTTTTTTTCCTCGATTTTTATGGGTTTGTTTAAAAGGTTGCGAAGCTTTATATATTTTTGTTAGTAAAATACATTTTTGAACACTTTTGTGATCTAAAGTTCTTAATACTTTTTGATTATTAATTTCTTCAAAATCATATTTTATTTTGCTATTAAAATATTTCATGTAGTTTTGTTAAGAATTAACTATAGAAGATCTATTGTTTACCCATTCCAAAATATTAATCTTACGTAATAGGTAGAGCAATATTTCATTGAAAATGATAAGTGTTACGTACACTTTTGGGAGAGAGCTACTGTATAAATTATTATTGTATTGAATAAAATATTACATGTAGAGTAGAAGAAGAAAAAAATACCAATACGTAGAGAGTGGTGGGGGGCGATATGTTTTTTTAAGAAAATAAAAATGCAGAATAACACAATTTTGAATTATTAAACAAAAACACTTCGTTCACCAGAATTATATTAGTAAAATTCATGAAGAATGAAAACACATAACCATGTAACATATTCAACGCTGAAATGAAAAGTTTCAAAGTTCTATGCTATTTATCAAGGCGCTGTATTTATTATCTGCGTTGCTGTAGATACGGTGGAATTTTTTATGTAAGTTTAAATTCGTAAAAATGCTTTGGTCATCTATGTCAATTGTCAAATAAAGTAAGTACGTTTTCGGAAACAAATGTCAACAAACACACATTTTCATTTGCAAATAAAAAATAACGCTAGTTAAGCCTAACGTGGAGATGACTCAAAGTTAGTTTATACAGAATTCCAAACCAAATCGAACAGGTCGTTTTCAATTTTAATGTGTTTTAAATACAACAATAAACACAACACTAAACAAAAATGTAACAATACATAAAAGAAGGCACATTGCACATACAAATTTTAATAAATACTAAACTTTTTTTTTATGAATCCTTTATGATAACTGCCGTAAAATAATTTAACGAGAAAGTACAAGTCTGAAATGAAAACTCCCAGAATGCACTGCAATGTGACGAAATCGGGACGAAATAATTTCGTGAAAAATTTGAGATTTCTGGTTTTGTCAAATATCACGTGATTCGGTGACGAAAGGATCGTAGAAAATAACGAAATAGTGCTCGAGGATTGCCGAATCGTCAAAATTGAGCGTTTCATTTTTGACAGTGTGCCTATAGCTTAACTATAAAGAGATGGCGGATGAACTCAAAGTGGAAACGGACCATTTCATTTTGTTACACAGCTGGAATCAGTGAGACCGCGAGAATTTACTGCATATTCTACCAATTACAAAATGAATTGGTCCAAGTCCGCGTCCAGTTCATCCACCATCTCTCCGTGGCCAAGTTTTACAAACACCACTCTCTTTCCGTTTTCTTCAGTTCTAATTAAGCGCCCTAAGTGCTGCATATTTTTTTTGTAGGGGAAACCCGGGCAACGTGAATACCTTGAGCTTTTCTTGATTATTGTCGTTTAGTTATTGCTTTGGAAATTGAAACAATTGTTTAAAATCATTCTTTATTTAATGAACTTACGCAATGCAGTAACGTTGTACTTACTATAAATTACACTACTAGATATAAGGCCAGTTTTCAACAATGCAATAAATATCCACTTTGCCCAACACCCCGGGTAAAGTGGATTCGGTACCAGGGCAAAGCAAACACCAACATTATTTTCCATAAAACTAAACATTAAAAATAAAATAACCATCGAAAACTAAAGAACATATCCGAAAAACATTTTTTTGCTACAAAGATAATTATTGTAGTTATTACAAACAAAGAAATTGAATTTAAAAATAAAATAAACGCTGAAAATTAAAGGAGCATATTAGAAAACATTTTTTGCTACAATGTTAATTATTGTAGTTATTACAAACAAAGAAATAGAACTAAAAAATAAAACTAGCATCGAAAATTAAAAGCTCATATTAAAAAAGCATTTTTTTTTACAATACTAATTATTATAACAAACAGAGAAATTAAAGTAAAAAAAGTCAGTGTCCAAAATTTCGGAGCATATTTAAAAAAAAAACATTTTTCTGCTACACTACTAATCATTGCAGTTATCACAAAGAAAATCATTGCTATTTTGCAATGCTGAACACTTTTTATGACCCCACTGAGTACAAATACACATTGTATTCGTTGGCCGATCATTTTTTTCAATGAACATTTCATCACAGAAAATGCACCCTTCATCATCAAATTTCTTTAATCCCTTCTTCTTATTATTCTCTTATGCAGTCCTATGTTTTGTACCAGACATCTTTTTGGTAGTGGTCTTTTTAAAAGTCTTTTGAGAAGCTTTAGTCGAAACATCATCTAGTTACTTCATGACAGTCTTTTTTAATTTTTAAAATTTTGTTTCCGGTTCTCCTTTACTGGAGTACTTGTCAGGAGCGTAGAACTCTGTAACTTTAGCTTACGTGTTGTTATTGGTTTAGCAGGCTGAGAAATAGGCCGTAAAACTGAAGGACTGTAGTAGTTTTTAGCACATCCAAGTTTGGGTGAAGCGGCGGGAACATCATTACCTTGGACTTATTCTGTTGTTTCAGGTCCCATGGGAGTATAAGGACGGTCTTCAATGGTAGCATTGTCTTGAAATCTTAAAATTAAAGAACTTCCAGGTTCGGATGAAGTTACTTGTCATGACTGGGCATAGTGAATATGGTATCCACTTTTCCCAATCCGCTTTGCCCTTCAGGTACATTTTTGAGGTTACTAAAAACTACTAAAAAATCAGAGCATCTAAACTCGTCGTCTACGGATAGTTGAAAGCTACATAATCGTACATCAAATCCTAGTCATAACTAAGAACATGTCACAAATAATAATAAAGTTATAGATGAAACACTAACCTTTGTAAACTAATATTGTTTTCCCCAAAACATGCTTTGTTCAGTTACTGGCGTCGCGTAACGCGAACTCGTCCCGACGTGTATGCCGCACACGGAGCGGCAACAGGCGACCGTTGCTATGATAACACGGCTGCCGTCCAACTAATTATTTGGGAGTTATAGGCAAAATTCGCTTTGCCCGGGGTATCCACTATACCCGGGTTTCCCCTACTTTAAATTTAGCAGGTTTAAAAACAGCAGGTTGATTTCAAATGCTTTTCGTGATAAAAATTCACCTATAAACATATTTTATTTTATTAAACCTAAGCAACTGATTCATGCGCGCTCTTCTTTCTGACGTTTCTTTTCTGGAGCGTACAATAAGCCTTTTAAGTGCGATTGTATTGCTATCTTAACCTGAAAGTCCCCTTACTAGCCAAGTATCATTAATTCCTCAAATATAAATAAAATTATTTCTTGAAATAAGGAGACCAAAACTAAGCACCCTTCTTCTGTCGACGGAGTTGACTCCAAGAGTAAAGGAGAAGATTTGATTTAGAGCAGAGGTAAACAAAAAAAAAGATATGCAAAAAAAAACCTTTTAAACCAGAACCCAAGTTTTCCAAATTAGTGTCTAATTCTTGGCCCAGCTAATCTGATTAGTGACCATAAGCTTTTTTCTTCACTTTATTTTAAGACATGGAACTTATTTTTTTTGACAAGACGATACTTTAATTGCTTACATAATTAGGCAAGACAGTTTCTACTTTAAATCAAAATTTCTATCTATTTTTAATCATGGACTATTTTATTTTAAACAGTGTACTATTTTTTTATTGTGAGATTCTGCTTACATTTCAATTTACGGGTAATACCACTCTGAAATAGCAAGTACTGGCTTGTTTTTTATTCTTCTTTAGATTTTTATAGCTTAAATTTAAGTAGAATATATAATTTTTTGTAGCACCGTAACAAATATTTTGTTAAGCTTTTTTTAATTTGAAAGTATTTCTAGATTTACGCAATGTATATTTTATGTTTCTTCCTTTTCTTATATTTATCAGTATTATTTTCTATGTTTTTTTCTTTTTTTTTTTTTGTCATGAATGTATTATTTATAGAAATATGTAAATACTAAATATACTCGGACGTTTTTTGTACTAATGCCGTAAAAGCGTAAATCACACATTTGAGATAAAAGAAATCCTTCAAACTATATTTACTTTTTTTTTTTGAAAATAATTAAAAATAATAATAATAATAATAATAATAATAATAATAATAATAATAATAATAATAATAATAATAATAGCAATTTTCAGTCAATAACTGTTAAACATTCTTAACGAAAGATTTGTTAGTACTTTCTACAAACAAAAGCAATGGTTTTAACTTACACCTTTTAAGGTTTGACACAGTAAAATACTACAAAAAGGAATCATAATAGACGGTATAAGTTATGAAAAGTTATTTTTTAATTAATGAAATTGAAGTTTAAATGTTATCAATAAGGTACCGCACTTAAGGGGTCTAAGGACCTTTAACCTTCAAAATTTTCGACTTTCCGGAAAAAATATATGTTATGCATAAATTAATTCTGAACAATTTGATACCGTAGTTATTACCATACGTAAGACTTTTCAAGTTATCGTAAAAATGCGTAACCTTTCCCCCCAGAGATTTATGTTAACAGCAGCTGATTAAACCTCTTTTTCTCAGGTGCCGGTTTAGCCGGTTTCTCGTTTTACGTGCGTGATGTGTCTCAGAAAGTTTCTTATATATTTCTGTAAAACTTTTAATGCATGTTTGTCTAGTTTATTTTAATAATCTAAACCTAAATTATGTATGTATTTTTAAATTGTTTTTTACATTTTTTGATATTCTACCAGTTAATATCATTTTTTTTTTCAAAATTTGGGCGAAAATACATTTTTTTTAATATTAACTTTTATTTTTAGTTAAAATTTAGGTTTAGATCATAAAAATAAACCAGACATGAAAAGTTTTATGGAAATATATAAGAAACTTTTTGAGACATCACGCACGAAAAACGAAAAACCGGCACCTGAGAGAAAAAAAAAAAGGCTTAAACAGCTGCTGTTAACATAAATCTTTTTGGGGAAAGTTTATGCATTTTTTCGACAACTTGAAAACCTTTTTTGTGCATGGTAATAAATAAGGTATCAAACTGTTCAGAATTAAATTATGCATAACATATATTTGTCGAAAATTTTGAAGGTCAAAGTTCCTTAGACCCCTTAAACAAGACCTAAGGAAAAACTGCATGTAAATTATGAACAAGCTGGTTATACTATCCAGTCACTTCAGTTTTGTCCGTGCAATGGACTGATCACTTTAGCATAGACAATAGCCGATCTAGAGGCAAATTTTATCTCACTGAAACTGACATTTTCTTCAAACTAGTTGCTAACCTTAATTTAGCACACAAGTTTAAATCTGCATGCAATGGTGAGGAATTTAGCTAGTAAAATAAAGGTTAAAACGGTTAAAACGTAGGTAATAAACAGTAAGTTTCCTCTTTCAGCCTGGGCAAAGGCAGAACAGCATGCAATATATCACCTGATTATGGTATCCTGAGATTGCAGTTACGCTAATCATTCTGGAATCGACAAAGGCCGAGCTGAAGACAAATGTCACCTCATTGAAACTGAGATTAAATTCAAACTGGAAATGTCATTGACTATTCCAGACTTTTTTGTAAAATTTAAATATGTCAATGCATGGCTTAACTAACTTCATATGACGTATTATGGAGGTTTTTACTGTAACTCAACATTATGTGCATCAATAAGTTATTTCTGATGGATGTAATTACAGTTCAAGTTTACAAAATTTGAACATATCAAAAGCATCTAATTAATCATTTGATACATCCGAAGTTGAATTGATCTCAGTATCACAATGCATTATTTACATTACATATTAGTCGATTTTTATATGTTTTTATAATTTTATTATAAAACAATATATACCACTATTATACTAGTTTAGTTATCAATACAGGGAAAAACTCGACTTTAAATACAATGCTCACAGTTACATTTGTAGGAGTTATTTTGTGAATTAAAACTATGAACATTACTGTTGTTATCGCTTAAAAAGCATCATCACTATAAAATTCAAAACATATTCTGCATTAGCCGAAACAAAACGATAAATAGCAACCAAGTAATAACTATATTTAATGAGCGAATAAAGACAGGCTTATCCTTAGATCTAATTGGAATAGGTATGCCGCATTGATCGTGAACAACATTGATAAAAGTCTGTAACTAAGGTGACAATTGGAGATTAATCACAAATTTGTGTATTGAGAGAGAAAGGAATTCTAATTAAGTAAACCTAATTGCTGGATTTCGGTTGTTAATCCTGTTGAAATGATAAAGGCAGTGGTATGCTTAAATAAATGTTAGACTGATTTAAAATTTGGTTCAAGGAATGCATGAATCGTATTTAAAAGGCAAAAGAACTTTCAGTAAAATTCCAAGGCGCGAAATATTTAGTTAATAGAAAAGAATTCGTTTTATGGTATGTAGTTTAGACTTAATATAGACAACGTTAATCGTTTAATGCAAATGTACTATATGTATTTAAAATACTCATGTAATATTTTTCAGAGTTATTTGACTGAAAAACTGAAATACAGCCTAGTGAAAACTAGTTATACATTACCATTTACAATGGATATCGAAGTTTGTTTAACATTTTTATCTTTCTTTCAATTCCCCTAAGGTGTAATTTACTACTTCTTTACTAGTGTATTTACATCTGTAATGATTTGAGTGTTCGAAACAAAGGCGTAAACCCCATTTTGACACTGGCAATGAAGTTTTTTTTTACATCCTAAACAAATTTGTTGATAAACATGGCGATCTTTCTATTTTTACTTTAGAATATATGATGAATATTTTTAATTTTTAGGAAATAAACAATCTACATTATTCGAAAAATGGTCCAACACAGACGAAATTTCAAAATATATAAACTGTGTAATTCTTGAATCACTAAAAATACATTGAACCCAAAGACTGTTCTACGAAACGTCAAAAGAAAAATAAAATTTTTCATTCGTAATTAAAATATGTATAAGAAATTAAAGTAAATACAATTATATTCGGCAGGAATGCTTTCGTACTATTATTTTCTACCTAGTAGAGCATATAATGTATTTAAAGTACATCTCTAACAAATTTGGACTTGTTTTCATCATAGCTTTTGTATCTTTAATACGTTTTCCCTCGTATTTCATTTCTTTAAAACGCCTTTAAGTCGATTCATTTTCATGCCTTAAAGCCCTTTGTCTATTTCATTCTTTTCAAAGAAAATAAAAATCGATTTTTCTCAAACCTAGAAAACTTTATAAATCCCTAAAGTAGAATCCGTCTTTTTTTTATTCCCATGCCTTGTCAAGCAAATGATTAATCACTGAAAATCGAAATTTCATTTTAGGGCAAAGACGTTTGGAAGCGGAGTTTTCAGACAGCCAATTGAAATAACTCCAAACATATAAAAGCCATTTCGAAATATTTACGTTTTGGAGATTGCTTTTTCAACTTTTTCGATGATTTCTTTGCGTTATTGCAAAACACATAAGTTTTATTGTTAACTTGTTGATTATAACGATTCGACAGAATATTTTCCCAATAATAATTTTAGCTGTAAACTAGTTAATGTACAATAATTTGTTTTAATAATAAAATAGTATGTGTGTCTGATTGTTTAACTTTCTGCGTGTATCAAGTCGGCTTCAATTCGCTTAAAGACCAGAACATTTAATCGATGTTTACAAAATTTAGTAAAATAATATAAGTAAGTAATTTAATGTAAATTTCTAAGCGTACTTCTAATAAAATTAATCCAAGTTTTAGAAAACATTTTGCATGAATTCAATCACGGTGAATGCCAACAGCTTGAGCTTTTGTTAGCAAGAAAAAAACAGAACTATAAACTATTTTATACATTATTCCTTTCATTTCTTTTTCGTTTGAAGTGGTTAAAGAATGAATTAAGATATCCCTGGGATGCAGAATTGCATAATAGGGCAGGTTTTAATATCCGGTAACTGTCTCATGTTATATTATTGGGCACTGCCGTTAGCTTTATATAAAAAAAGAAAACTTAAAAAAAAAAATACAGAAGTAATAACATTAGAATATGTACGTATCCATAAAACAAATTTAAGCGTAATTCAGACAGCGTCCGCACATCACGTTCGCCACGTGAAGCGGACAGACTTACGTTTTCCGAAAATGGAGAAGCATTCATACATTGCGAACGCAAGAAAAGCACATGTTAGTACTATCACCCAATAGAGAGAGTGGGCTCATCTCATGGAGACCAATGAAATGCGACTCCCAATTCTACGGACGTGAGAGACGTCAGATATCTGGCTTCTCGTCCCGTCGACGTGTCCGGTACAATACAGCTTGCTGTCACGGCAACGCCGATCAAAAACTGGTTTTGGGGAGAAAAAAGCGGAGCTCACGTACCGTACGGATGCAGTCTGAATGTTGCTTTATCCATTTCAAATAAAATACAAAACTAACGTTTCAGAATGCTTCTCACTGTCTTGCTTTTTATTATTTTTTTAATATTCATTTAAAAACTCAGTATGTGCGGATAGCTCTCAGAAGTAAACAAAAATAAGTATAAATTTACTTTCGGATACATATGTTTAATAATATTGAAAAGTAAAATTGAAGCAAAATTCAGATTTAATGACAGTTTTCCGTTTTTCCAAACTAAACTTACTGTCCTCGTTTTTTTTTTTTTTTTTTTTTTTTTTTTTTTTTTTTTTTTTTTTTTTTATAGCAATTACATTGCTTATTGTTCTGTTTTGAATTCTTATGATTTTATTTTTCCCCCGCTTCCCTCTGCAGCACCACCGTCGGCCGGCCTGACGATGCTGCTCCTCTTGCAAAAACCGTCTCCATGCTGCATCCATATCCTACACACACACACATGCATACACACACACACACCTACAAACTCACACACCTGCACATTCACACACCTAAACACACCTACACATAATCCTACACACACATACACACACACTCTTGCCAGCACACATACACAAATACACACCTACACACACTCGTGATTGCGAAAAACATAGTTTGAATTCCAGATGTCAAAGTTCAAATTAATTCATTTTTTTTTTAATCAACAACTATTAAGGACTTTAAAAAATGGCAATAGGTCAATCACATTTAATCAATGCTTTGTGTTTAAAAAATGTTATAAACTACTAGGATTTATATATTTAAGAGTTATCTATGAGTATTTAATAATATAGAGGTTATGTTTCACAAAATCATTTTCTTTATCGTAACTTTTTGTTGCAGTTGTTAACCTATATGTCAATTCGGTCAAGCATCACACTTAAAAATTCAAGAAACTTTTCTAATAAATATTACTGTAGAATGGAGTGCTTACAGTACAGAAAAAAATCTGTAAATTGTACCGAAAAAAATAACTCTTATCGTGGTTAGCAAGGCCGCCTGCTGATACGAAGGTCCCGAGTTCAAACTTGCTGCTCTTATTTTGCGTTTTCTTAAGTTTCATTTGTTCTGCCGTAAAATTTTACGGTAAAATTGGCATTTACGCTATAAGTTACTGTCAACATGGATGCCAGGACCTTTTACCGTAAAATTTCAAGATTTTTTAGCAGTGCAAGCTTAAGGTTGTTTCAAACAGTAAATCTGCTAGATTTACGTGAGGGCAAAATTAATCCTATATTCATTTGAAGAGGAGTAGGAAAATAAGTTAGAAATGCAGTTTTACCTGTTCAGTTACTTTGACTAAGAGAATCGTGATTCTTATGCTGCAAACTATAACATTAATTTTGAAATATGTGTTACAGTTTAGCTAATACTCGCACTGAATTCTGTATCATGCAGTAAACTATTTGAAGACTGTACAGTGTACATATACCGCTTTCCCCATGTGCTTTATATGCTTTATATAACTCCAAACTAAGCAGGATTAATTTCACTTTTACACTGCAAAAAATAAACTAAAATTTTTTGGATTTTTCGGTGCTTACTTCGATGGCTATATTTAAAACTAAAGTTTAATAATTACTAATGTTTAAAATTATTCTTTCTAGAACACAGATTTCACTCTGTATTTTTAACACTTTTCTATAGAATGAATCACATTTGGATCACCCCATACAGGTTCGATGGATGAGTGCGCTCGACCATTTTTAACTTTTTTGTAACTCATATTCCAAAAAGCTGTATATGAAAGAAAAAAACCACTTTAATTTTTTCTTTAATCCAGACGTTTGATTTTTTAGAGATCATCAAAAGTCGTTTTCTTAGCCCAAAAATGGGACATTTTGACCTTTGCATTTTGCCCAAAATCTATTTGAGTTACATTTATGGCAGTTAATTTTACACTTTGATGTTGAAGTGCATAAGATAATAGTCTTACATGCTGAGCTATGTGGCTGTAACTTAATAATTACAATAATGGCAACAGGTTCAAACTCAAGGTCAAATGTAATTTTTTATTTATTTCAAAGGGGGATAACTCACTTAGAGAAGGAAAACACAAAATGAAATATGGCAAAAAATAATCACTTGAATCAAGCGAATAAGAAAATGTAACCGTTGCTGGGTGTTTGTATACCCTTTATTGATTACAACTCCTGAAAAATCAGAAAAATGACAAAAATGACATTTTTAGACCCCCTGTTAACCAAAAGGGGATGGAATTAAAAATAAAATTTCCCATTCAATTGACTAATCCATTCAAGTACTATTCATGTTATATATATATATATATATATATATATATATATATATATATATATATATATATATATATATATATATATATATGGGGCGGACTGGATGACTTTGGCCCAGTCGGCAAAAGAATATTTTGGCCCACTTCTGTAATTTAGTCGAGCAAAGACATTAAATTACCACTAGTTCCTATTTTTCTTTAAGTTCCTAAATCAAGAATCAAGTTTTAAAGTTCTAAAATAGAAAGTTGTGAAACGTAAAATATAGCTAACACTGACACATGTTTTATGTGCCTTGAAAGGATACTTATGGTTGTAAGCCAGAAAAGGCACATCTTTAGACTTCTATACTGACAACATAGGAAGGACACGAGGAAAGAGATGAGGAAACCCCGGAATTTTTTTGAAATTGGTTGATCTACATAGGCCTAAGAAATGAATCGGGACAGAGGGTTCTGGTTCTCTTCCAAGCGATATTTTCAAAGTTGATGTCAAAAAACGCAATTTTACAATTTTCGGTAGCGTTAAAGGAGAGAGTAAACAAGGGGTTTCCCCACAATTTTGTTTTCTTAACCTTTTTTTCATTTTTCAAAATTTAAATGAATTTTAGTCTATCTTTGTTTACAATAGAATGTCGGGGCTCTTCCCAGAAATTCTCCGAAATGGGAAGTTTTAGAAATGCAATTTTAGGCTACCCTTAGTAAAATTAATGGAGCAACATAGGGAGCTCTCTACAAAAACGTTTAGTTTGAACTATTAAAAAACGCAAAACTAACTTTGGTCACGTTTGAGAGAATAGGAGGGTCTCATTTGTAAGCATTTAAAAACTGAAGTATACTTGACACAATTTTAAACTACATTTCGTTTCTATAGGGAATCTGGCGACTCTCATTCTAAAATTTTTGACATTGAAATTTTAAAAATATAATCTTATAATATGTTTGGAAACATTGAAAGGAAAAGAGAAAGGTTCTCCCCCAAGATTTTTTAGAAGGGCACCGCTTTTAAACTAACCTTCGACCCCTGTCCTTGAAACGTAATTCTTTCGTTTCAATCATGTATCCAGAAGAATCTGATTAGAATATATCTGAATGTTTTTTGCATTATCTTTAAAACTAAACATCAAATGTTCTTTAATATTTTAAAAATAATTTCTATTGAAAACACTTGAACTTTGTATGTACCTAGTATACCAAAAAGTAAAAGAAGCTCCTTATTTATTTAACAAAACTTCTCTACCCTTTTATCCTTTTTTTCTGAAAGCGCACTGCCCCTTTTTTGGTCTGGAAGAAACACTAGTTCTCTCTGGGAATTTTTTCCTGAAACTGAAATCAATTTTTGACTATAGTGCAAATAAAAGGGTAACGAAGCTCTCCCATGAAAATTTCTATAAGGGAAACTCTAAGCTATCTTCAGTGACTTTAAGGGAATACCTAAGATTCGAAGACTTTGTCTGGCAATTTTTCGATATTTAAGGAGGTCCGGGAAACAAATGTGTCAAATTTTGCATTTTTTTTAATCACTTAAAAAACATTGTATTTTTCTGCGTGAAAGGACGTTTGAATATATATATATATATATATATATATATATATATATATATATATATATATATATATATATATATATTGTTTTGTATATTTGGTTTGTAAAAAAGATACGGATCTTTGAAATTGAGTAATTTTGCAAGTTAATTCCCATACTAAATCAGTAACAAAAAGTGTGAAAACTTGAGTGCACCTTCCTTAATTATGTATATTGTGCTTTATATAACATATTATACTGAAAAAACATAATGTAAATGTGAAAATAAGTATTTTAATTTGATAACTAAGAAAGATGTTAACATGAATCAGTAGTTCATACGTGATTGACAGCTCAGTTAATTTATAGACTATACTGTTAATGTACACACAAAACTTTTCAATACAAACACTTTGTACTTCAACATATGTAACTTGCCTAAAACATCTGCATATACATTATCTACATAATTATTTTAAAAAAGTGCGTTTTTCCTTTCTTGCTTGAGTTAGAGAAAATGAACTTACACAGTAGTACTGTAGTTCTGTTGGTGCAACAGTATGCGGCGTACTGAAATACTTTACTCAAACACACTACGAAAATAGAAATAACTTTGTTAAGTTTCGTAATCACGAAACGGATGTTAGCTTGAAAGGCATTTCTATACAATATCACATGGTAATCGACAATGTGACGCAATCAGAGGAACCATAAATAGATATGATACTAAGACCAGCTTGCAAAGAACTACCTGAAGTAACATTTTAACTCCTACAGGAATGCATACCTTCTGCATTTTTGTTGTTAAACATGGCATGCATCCTTGTGAGCATTCAGTGTATTAAACTAGCTGAAAAAATGCTTCAAAAGCGGTTTAAATCTCTGCAAAGAAAATTAACAACTCAAGGACTAATCATTGATTTATGCCACTCTGTTTAAATATTCTCACAGCAAAAGTTTTCTCCACTAACAATAGGTATGAAGAATAGTGGGTTACTAAAATATTATCAAAAGAAAATGCCAATCATTGTCAAAAAAGTTATTTTATAGCTTGTGTTTGTCACTAAATTAAGAAAACCTGTCATTGTCTTGGTTTTGGTACAGTTTCAAAGAATCAAATTATGAATGTGCCTTGGTAAAGCATTCCAATACGCCATAAACACTGTGTCACCATTAGAACTATAGTGCTTCTAGGCCAGTTCATTTTCTCAAAACTACATTCTAACAAGAATAAAAAACGCTCTTTTTTCAACTTAAATTTTGTGTACATAATAGTTTTGCATACGTTTAAAGCCAGTTACATAAGTTAAAGTACAGACTGTATGTTTGTATGTATTTAAACATGTGTGTGTACATTATTAGTATAGTCTATATATTACCTACTTGAGCTGTCAATCAAGTATGAACTACTCATTCGTGTCCAAATATTTCTAAATTATACATTAAAATATTTATTTTTTATGCATACAATATATTTTTTCAGTCTAATATATTATATAGAGCACAATATACGTAATTTAAGAAGGTTCAATTAAGTTTTCACACTATTTATTTCTGTTTTTAGCGTGGGAATTAAATAGCAAAATTACTCAATTTTACAGACCAGTATCTCTTTTACAAACCAAATACGCAAAACAGTATACATAAAATGCATAATACTTTAACGGCATATTCAGTTGGCTGGGAATTTTTTTTTTTTTTGAATTCAATCTCTTTTTGTTTAGCAGGGGTCCTGTAATTTTTCTGATTTTTGAGAGGCTATACTCTATAAAGAGTATACAAACACACATTAACGATTACATTTTCTAATTAGCGTGACTCCATTGATAAGTTTTTGCTATATTTCGTTGTGTGTTTTCGTCCACAAAGCGAATTCTTCCCCCCCTTTGAAATGAGTAAAAATTTTACATTTCACCTTAAACTTGAACCTGTTGCCTTTATTTTAGTTATTAAGTTACAGCCACATAACTATGTAAGACTATTATCTTGTGCACATCAACATCAAAGTGTAAAATCAACTGCCATAAATATAATTCAAATAGATTTTGGCCAAAATGTAAAGGTCTAAAAGTCTCCTCTTTGACTACGAAAACGACTTTTGATGACCTCTAAAAAAATCAAACGTCCAGATTTGAGAAAAAAAGAAAAGAGGTTTTCAAAATCTTTCATATGCAGCTTTTAGATATATGAGTTTCAAAAAAGTTCAAAATGCTCGAGCGCACGCATCCGTCGAACCTGTATGGATTGACCCAAATGCGATTCATGCTACAAGAAAGTATTAAAAATACAGTTACAGTGAAATCTGTTCCAGAAAGAATAACTAATTTTAAACATTAGTAATTATTAAACTTTAGTTTTAAATATAGCCATCGAAATAAGCACCGGAAAATCCAAAAAATGTCAGTTTATTTTTTGCAGTGCAAAAGTTAAATTGATCTTGCTTAGTTTGGAGTTGTGTAAAGCATATAAAGCACATGGGAAAGCGGTATAGGTACATGCTTCAAATAGTTAACTGCTTGATACAGAATTCAGTGCGAGTATTAGCTAAAATGTAAGTCAGATTTCAAAATGAAAAAGACTTTTGATGAACTCTAAAAAATCAAACGTCCACATTTGAGAAAAAATAAAAGTGGTGTTCAACATCTTTCATATGCAGCTTTTAGATATGTGAGTTTTTAAAAAAAATAAAAAATGGTCGAGCTCACCCCATCCGCTGACCCATTTCTG
This sequence comes from Uloborus diversus, assembly GCF_026930045.1. Classification (NCBI taxonomy): domain Eukaryota; kingdom Metazoa; phylum Arthropoda; class Arachnida; order Araneae; family Uloboridae; genus Uloborus; species Uloborus diversus. The sequence goes on from NC_072731.1 coordinate 206,474,915, forward strand.
AAGAATGTGCTGTTTAAAGAAATATATTTTTGTTCTTGAACTTCAAGGAAAGGAAAACAATCTGCATGCAATCAACAAAACCGACAACAGAAGGCTGAGCATGCAAAGGATTTTATTCCCTTTAGGGGACTTTAAGCCAGGATTTCCAAAGATTTTGTTCTAAGAATTCTGAAGAAAAATCTTTCCACCCGTTTCCTTGGCAGCAAGCAATCAAAACTCTCAAGTATACGTTTCAGAATTCAACATATGAGTTCTGTTTTCTTTTGTAGGATAGGCTTTTCAAAACTGATTCTTTCTCAAATGTTTTGTTCTAAAAACTTTATTTTTCTGCAGTCAATAATGTTTTGAGAATTTATTATGATTATATTCAAAAGATTTATTCAGCTAGTTCAAACATTATTATTTGTAATAGTATATTTTTTTAATAATAATTCCACCATCCAAGTACTTATGGACGAATTTCACCCCATGAGAAGTAAGGTGACGTATCTTACTGCATTGTTTTAAACGTATTTTTTCCCTGTTTTTGATTAATATCAATGTTTAACTCTTCAAAAGAAGTAAGGGAATGAGGGGCACAGTGAAAAATTAACGGGACAAAGTGAAATGGTAAAGAATTTACTCTGATTTTAGCGCCACCTACATAGTAATATTTTAGCTATGTACTTACACATGTAGTCTATTCCAGTTAAGAAAAAAATACCTCTGAAAATCACAGAATATGATATTATAGGCAATTTTCAAAAATTGATACTCATATTGAAATATTTTGTTGCAAGTCGATTTTTTTTTTGGTAAAAGCTCTTGTAATTAACATTTGAAATATTAATTGAGACCTTCTAATATTCGGTGCAGTATTTTACTTAGTTAATATTAAGCTTATTTGTATTTATAATATTTTGTACAATCAGACCAGTACATTCGGGGCAAAATGGATGGGGAAAAGTGAAACATTTAATTTTGTTTAATTATTCTATTATTTATTAAATGTCTTATGTATTAATTATTAATTTCTTTACTAACATACCTTACTTTAGTAATTTACTTATTAATTCATTCATTTACGTTTTTTCCTATTCATTCACGCTTTTACTTAATCATTTATTTGTCCACATACATTAATTAATTAGTTTATTACATTTTTTGTTAATTTTTTCTCAGTATATTTTCATCTATTCATTCTACCTTTTACGCACTAAATTATTTGATCAAAATATTTTTTTTTTATAATCGAATAGAAAATATTTCGTTACAAAATTATTTCATTTTTCACTTCCCCCAAGACAAAAAAAAAAGTGATTATTTTTTACTTTATTTAAAAACAAAAATGTACTGCCAAAAATTAAAAAAAAAATACTATTTTAAAGCAATTTTATTATAAAATACTACGTTCTTTCTTCATGTAATGTAAATTTCAAAACAAATTTCCATTTTTTTTCATTTTGAAAAAAGCTCATTCTTATTACCCGACTGCGCATGCGCGACGCAAAGGAGGGTAATGTGTTTATCAGTCTATGTATGTATGTCCGTTTCTATGTGGCGTTCTAGGGGCTAAACTCCTTGGTCAACTTTGGTAATTCTTACGTTAATCGATTTGTCTTAACCTTGGAAGTGACACTAAACACATGACAGTAGTCAAAATTCACCATATCAACAACCAGTAGCCATATTTTGTCATTTCGGGATCGGCGCACGTTTGGTGTTGCACGCTGTGTCGCACGCTACCTGCGTGCGACAAATGCAGGTAGTTTTCGCTGCCTGAATTGTTTTGTTTATACTAATTGAGATCTCAGTGACCGAGTGGTCTAAGCGATTGCTTCTCCCACTTGAGGCGGTGGGTCAAGACACCCTCGCTCCGGATGTACTTTCTCCTCTTTCTGATGTAAATTCTTTCATGTGTTCTTTATTTGTATTATGTACTGTAATAAAAAGTATATTATGCGTAACGAAGGCAAGACACTCAGATTTTAGTCCTCATCAAAATAAACCCGTGAAATAAGCACCAAAAGAAAGAAAGTCTACTAATTCGATTTTCATCTCTAACATGTTGCATTTGTTTTTGCCTTGATTCAAGGGACTGAGTTTCGCGACGTGTCATCATGAGTTATACAGGGTGTACATATAGCTGTGCTGTGGTTGACTTAAAATCGCGCATTTTTGCCGAAGGTCAAGCACATGTAGCTTTAAGCGGAGTTAGGTCCCTAGAGGGACTAATTATCAGTAGTTTAGACCACCGCAAGTTACTTAATAGATCTCACGATACAAACAAACTCTCTCAAAGAAATGACAAGATTGCGAAATGCACCGAATCCTAATCATAATAATTAAGTCAATGAAAATTAACTAAGAAATGTCGAATAAATTTTTTTTAAATAAAAACAAAAAACCCGACTGCGTAAAAACTAAAAAAACTAAAAAGAAAAATGTATCAGCCCAGTAGTTTAGAATGTTATTAAGTACTACCGAATAACTACACCGTTGAAATAGTTTTATAACCGTACACAGATAAGACAAATCATAAATTCAAAAGCAAAATAGAAGGATCAACAGTCGGGGTTCTTTCAAATTTTACGGGGTTCGTTGAATATGAAAGGAATGGGCCCCGACTGTTGATCTTCTATTCTGCTTTTGAATTTATGATTTGTCTTATCTGTGTACGGTTATAAAAATATTTCAACGGTGTAGTTATTCGGTAGTACTTAATAACATTCTAAACTACTGGGCTTATACATTTTTCTTTTTAGTTTTTTTGGTTATTACGCAGTCGGGTTTTTTGTTTTTATTTAAAATTTTTTTAACTATTTCACTTTGCCTTACATTTCTCTACTTATCAAGCACACCTTTTTAAATATAAAACACAAATTTCTAGAAGTCATATGCTCTGCAAGAAACAAAAAAAGCTAACTTCAGTCGAACCCGCTTATTAGAATATCGGTTAAAAGATTATCCCGCTTTATATAATATATTTTCGATGTATCAAACCAATGTAATTTGTTATTTTAATCCCGGTTAATGGAATATCCCGCTTATTAGTATATTTTTTCCTGGCCAAATGGCTATTCCATTAAGCGGATTCGACTGTACAATATTTCTATCAAGTTTTATACTGGCAATTAAAATCTTATTCCGAGGGGGAAAAAACATGTTACATCAATTGGTTTTATATACTTTGGCGTTCATAATTCTTTCTAATTGTTGTGATTTTAATTTATATTACGTTTTTTTTAAATATGGAAACAATTAGTGTGTGTACCCATTCAGACGCGTTAGAAGTAATACGTCCTGAACTCCTTAAGACCGAGGCCGGCCGTATACGGCTTTGTAGCTTAGATCTGAGTCCGCCCGTAGCCGGCCGAGTTCTGCGAATTCAGGGGTGGTGGGTAGAAGAAGACACCCTATTGCGAGACCTCCCCGAAGAAGACCCTTTCTTCTAGCCGATAGCTATTTAGCAAGTGATAGCGACAACTGCATGAATGGGGAGCTGCTAATGACTTGATGTCGCTTGGCTTCCTCAAAAAATGAGAAAAGATGAATGCGTTGTACGATTTCGTTTCAATTTCCTCCACTTCTAATCCTCACTTTTTTTGTACCACATTTTTAAAAATAAATTCTATTCTAGGATTTATAAATTAATGTTTTGTATAATTTCTATGATAATTCGTACAACATTAAAGCACAAACTTTGCAAATAACTGCATATACATGCTTTCAGGTTTACAAGGAACCTCGAAACACGGGTGTGCAATTACTACTTGCAATATTTCGCCATCTATTAACCTTTTCTATTTTCATTATTTTTATTTTCAACCGAAATGTAATTATTTCTTTCCAGTTTTAGAAACTTAAAAGTAGTACTCAGCAAATTAGAGCTTGGAAGGCATCTAAACAAAACAAATCTGCCCAGAGCTTTAACTTGCTCGTGAAAATATACTGCACCCCACCACACAACTGTTACCCAAACAGTAGCGCCCCACAAAAAAAGAAATAGGAGGTCATAATTCCATAAGTACTTAAAACACATATAACATGTAAAAATGTATGCATGGGTCAACCAGCTCCAGTATTCAGGTCGCACGGGTGACTAAAGAAAATGCCTTAGATACTAGTTCTCTCAGAATGGTCAAAAGAAAAGAATTTTGTTACGATATTATACAATTTACAAACTACCGTATTTTCCACTTTACCTTTAGAGTTCAAAATTTTGAGTGAAGTGATACTTGCTAACAATATAATATATATTTGCACTTATAAAAATTTAATCACAAAATAGCATTTTCTAGTTTTCTTCTGAACAACATGTTATTCATTAATTTGGGAAATTCAGTCAGTTTGTCAACATGTAAATTCAGAACCATGATTTACAAAAAAAAAGGTGAAAAATGACAATCTGCTTAAATCTTCAAAAACAGTTGTCTCTGAAGTGGGATAAACAGAAATTTCTAATGGCGCTAAGTCACATTGTAATATTCCTTTAACGATTGTAGTGTAACAAACACCAAAAAATCGGATTTAATTCTTTCCTAAATTCATTTAATTAATTTATAAAGACATTATCTCTTGCTTTCAGTCACAACTTTGTTTCCTTGAAAATATAAATTAATTGTTCAATTCTTCAAACAAATTAAAGTACATATTTACTTCTGTATAAATGGCATTATTCAGGAAAACATCATCAGAATAAATTGTAGGGATTATTTTTTTTTAAATCATGTCATACAGCATTTTACTTACTGATAAATATAAAGAAAATCTAAATCTGTGCTTCTGCATCTGTTGCATTTACACTTTTACACTTTTAGCACTAATTTAGAATTAATTGATTTTTTAAGAGAAAACAAATGTCACCTCCTTCCCCCAATATGAAATTGTTGTCAATAATAATTAAGCGATTTCAGAGTTGCATCAAAACAAGAAAACTTTCGTTCAGTACAGATTTATCTATCTTGCATTTCTATGTTAAAAAGTTGTATGCTCTCATCTTTATCATATTCGATTAGCTAGTTATACACGATAACCAAGGCAACTTGTGTGTTTGTGGGTTGGAGGGGCGGGAGGCAATTTTACCTTACTTTCAAAAGTAAAGGGGCCTTGCCCTCTCACTTTTCAGAGTTAAAAATTAACAATCGACTGAAAAATTATTTCTACTCGGATTGATTTTACGTATTAATTTACTTTGCGGGAATAAAACCAAAAAACTCCAAAAAAAAAAACTGAATTTTTCTTATGTCATTTCATTGGAATGAAGATTATAATTGGAAGAGTTCATGGCCGGATTTTGAAGTGTGGAGGCCCCGGGGCAAACGAAGGAGTGGGGCAAACGAAGGAGAAGCCCCTAATCAGGGTTCGAAAAGATCATCATATTTTCGAAAATATCCGATACTTTGATATACAGTAGAAGACCATTATAACGCCGACCTATATAACGCAATTCTCTATAAACCGTACAACTTTCCAGAAGTAAACAATAGGTTTTGAAGTTAAAAAAATACCTCTGTTTTGTTATGCAAACATAAAAATTGTTATTTTGAAACAGTTTTTCATCTTTCCATCTTAATCAAAAGCTTTTAAATGGAAATTAGTACCCCCCTTACAGTAAACAGATAATACCAGATGGCTCTTGCAAATGCAGCTGTTATGCAAACCAAGAAGCTAGCAGAAGTGCAGGATAATGCACTTTCGTTTGATTGTGAAACATATTTATTTGTGAATAACTAATTGTAATGTTGGTGCTTTAATACTCATTGCAGATAAAACTCATTCTGAAGTGCTAATATAGAGACATATTCTGAACTTTAGTTTCAAAATTTGTGAAATGACCTATATAACGCAAAAACCTGTATAATGTAAAAGCTCTGGTCTTCTACTGTATATCCGAATATTTTGATATATATATGTATATATCCGATATTTTCGACCCGTGAAAGCTAGGATATTTTGTAAAAATTTTATTGTGGAGGCGCCGGGGCAGTAGCCCCGCCTGCCCTCCACTAAATCCGGCTCTTTAAGAGTTAGTCTACGGTGGCTATTCATCCCAAATTTTGACGCCAAACTCCATTTTTATCTGTCATTTAATAAGTAATGTCAAAATCCAATTACATAGAATAGTTTTATTTTAAAAAAGAAAAAACACGGGGGAAATAAATAAGATTCCGGGGCTTCCCCACTAAGCATTCTCTTAACCCCCGTTTTTTGAGGAAAAGATTTTTTTTTTCATTATTACTCTTGAAAAATTATCTTTCTATTATTTTCTTTTAACTTTTCTTTTTTTTTCTCCTGACTGTGATAGCTTTTATTACTTGTCCGTAGTATACTCAGAAATGGAAAAGAGATAGGGGTGCAATTTCTTCCAAATGTTTGAAAATAGTTTCAAAAACATTCTTTCAGTAATTATTCTCATCAGTTTGTGCAAATGGAATTGATTGAAATTGGAAAATTTAAATTATTGCATAATAAATCTTAAGCTTGTGCTTGAACTGTAATGTTCTTATTTATGATTAATATCATCTACGCGTTGAAGGCGGCTAATATATGTGTATAAGATATATTAAGATTTACAATCAATGTGCGAAAGTTAAGGGATTTGGGAATCAACCCGGCAAACCTTCTCCCCCCATGCCCCTGTTACATATATTTTTTCTGATTTTCTGTAATTCTAAAATATGTCTCATAAAAATCTAAAAAAATTTTATATTTCTGAAAAAAGAATGTTTTATAATTTTACTACAGCCTTTTTCAATAACTTTATAAAAAAGGAAAACATGTATTAAAAATAACTATACGTTTTATAATTTATTATTCTGCAGAAGAATAAAAGTTATTGGCTGTGCTCAAACTTTTTTAATCAATCGAAATCGGGAGAAATATTTCCAAAAACTAAAGCTGCTAGAAAGGTTAGGCATTTTGCGCTGTAGGCTGAACATGATATCAAAAAAAGAAAAAAAAAAAAAACGAACTTATTAGCAATATGGTTAGGAACTGATGGAAAGTCACGCTGTGAGACCACCTCAAAGATCCTTTCTTCCGACCGAAGTGTTTTCAACTCATGGGACAAGTGACAGTGATGTACAATTCCCAATGGCAATACAACTACAAGGATTGATAGCTAATAACTTGTGAAGATGCCCGAATTTCGGGAGGAAGGGGGAAATGAAGAAACTTATATATTCATTCTTTTTCATTCACGCGACTTGTTCTATTTTTTCCCTTTGAAATTCTTCATTCCGAAGTTGCTTTTGGTTTTTGAATATATTTTTTGCAATTCAGATGTTTTATTCCTAATTTTAAAACATCCCATGTGTCTATAGATCGTAGACAGCTGAACCAACATACGCGATAAACACTAGCCTTGGGAAATAGCGAAAAAGGCTGCACGCCTGAAGCGCGACAGCGATTAAGGTGACAGCTTACCACGCCTCCTGTAATTAGTGCACACAGGAACTGACGAGATGCTGCCGAAGGGGGTCTCAGAGTAGACGATTCCATTTACAAAATAGCTTGGTCGAAAAAGTCAGGACCTAACTGTAGTAAAAAATTCCTCCCGTCCCGGTCTTAAAGAGTTAATGAACTTATTTTTAAACTAAAATTTTAACGTAATAACGAGCAAATGTAAACAAACTAATAAAAGGACGCGCAAAATGTACACCACCACTATGTTAATTTTTATTTAGAACAGTTCATAGGGAGCATTTAGTGATAAAATGTAAGCGAAAAATAATTTAATAAAATACAGTCAGTACCCACAGACTCAAGGAGAATATAGAAATCCAGCATTGTAAAAGATAAAACCTTAAAGTTGGATTTAAAAATATTTTCTTGCAGTTATAAGCAAATGCTTTTTTTTTTACACAATTAAATGCAACGCCAAAACCAATATAAACATCTTAAACGCATTTTATGTCATGTATGACTTGTATGGAATGTTACAAAATTCTTATTTTGTTTGCTTCGTGAATGCCAGTTACCCTTGAATTCGCCTTCCCGTTAATATCATAAGTTAGGATTTTTTAATAAATTCTCAAAATGTGTTTGGGATTATTAAATTCATCATTATTAATCATTCGAAATATCATTTATCTCGGGATGCATCATCGCTGCAACTTTTACACTGAAACAGAATCATTAATATTTATTGTCATTATCTGTCTTTTACTTCATGCATGCTTTAAAAACACACATACACATACACACACAAAATGATTAGCACACGCATAAACAGGGTGGTTGGAAAGTACAATCCTGATAAAGAAAACTTATTTATAGAACTCTTTTTTTTTAATTCCTTCATATATATATATATATATATATATATACATATATATATAAAATTTCAAACTCAAAAGGCGTTTTTTTCCTTTGCCGAAACGATGTGCTGGTTGTAAGCCCTATCATATCATCCATAGTTAAATGAAAATGGTGTCTGTGAAAGAAAAGCGTTAGTGCATTTTTTAAAAAAATCCTTATGGACATTTGTCAATGACAAAGCCGTTGTACAATAATCCAGAACGTTTCTACATTAAAAGAAATAATAATGGATGTGTTATCATCGGTAACAACATATATGCTTACTGATACCCGGGGCTATTGCCGTGGCGAGGAGAGTTTGGCGGTAAACCACACACACACAACATACACACACAGTCAGAGTTCTTGACTTTAACACATACTCCAATTCAGAATATGGCATTTAATTATGTATGTTATGGTCCAACTCCCACCGCTAGTTGATTAAATCAAGGAGTACTAAAATTGTATCCGAAGTTGATATTTTTTCCAATTTTTACAGAACTAGAAAAGTTTCGCTCATGAAGAACTATTAAGGTTTAGGTTAAAATAAATGAGATACAGTAAACAACAAATTGCGTCTTCTTGTGATTTTTTGCGAATGAATTTCTTTGGTTAGTGCAATACTTTCGAAAACTTTTTCTTTTTTGTGGAAACTTTAAAAAGTTTCCGTTAATAGTTGTAGTTTTAACAACACTTCCCTACACCAAAAATACTTCAAGCTGAAAAATAGTTGCCGTTGAAGGGGTTTGTCCCAGTAAAAGGAAAAACCAATGTAAAAAGCTGAGATCATCTGTTGCATTTTAGATATGTAACCAGTTTGGGTAATAAAATAGCAGAAGTCTTTCAATACCTGGTCAAACTTGTATTGCCCGTAAAATATTATTTTCCCCAATCCATCGTCTCATCTGACATTCTGTTTCGTTTCGGTAGTTTTTCTTCTGCATATTTCAAATGTTTCCCTCTTGTATAATAGCAAAATTGTGTATCAATTGTAAAACATTCAATGTCAAATAATGTTCGGTTCCATGTGCGTTTCCCAGCAGGAATTTTTACAAGCATGAATTGCCCCTCCGCCTTACCAGGCACCACATCCAGTTAAACCCTTACCAAGGTATGTACGATGGTGATTGGAGGCAGCCCTACCAGTCACCACATTCAGTTAAACCCTTACTAGGGTATGTACAATGGTGATTGGAGGGGATAAAATAAATAAACAAATAATACGTGCCAAAAAAATTAGTTCCACGTGAACTTAATTAGAATTTGATATTAAATGAATTTAAAAATCTTACTTATTTAAAGGAAGTTATTTCTTTTAAGAACATAAATTGTGCAAAGCATGAAATATTTTTTGTCTTTTCTGTAAAATTTAAAAAAAAGAGGATTGAAATGATTCCGATTTAAAACACCTCAAACACCAGCCGCATATCTAACTACGTCTTATTGAAAATTTTCTCAAACTTGCTAGTTTCATTTTGATACCGTTTATAAAGTTCTTTCGAAAATATTTTATCATCAACGGATCCAAGAGGGAGTACCCGCATATGCGGCTACTATATACCTTCATCTATAATATTAAACCTTATTTCAAAAAAGCGGGGACGAATTTATTGCTGTCATAGATTTTTGAGTTTGAAAAACCCACCAGCCGCAGTAAGATACATTTTATTCCTAACAAAATATCTGTCAGCAGCATTTCCTCCGTCATTGAGACCATAAAAAAATATCAATATAAGCCAAGAGAAAATGTGATTTCTTACGGTGGGCTTAAGGGAAACACGCAGAGCAATAAATGTTTTCATGTTTCTGAAATATTTCAAGTCAATTTAAGTTATGGAGCAGCAGAAAAAAATGCAACGCTCAGCCAAGGAAATTTAATTTTACTGTGCATGCATAAAATGTTTCTGTATGAACGTTGTTTACTTTTACCAAGTTTTATCGTATATTTCAAAATAATGTTTTGCCGAGAGAGCTACATATAAATAAAATGACAACGCTCCTGTGCACAGCTGTGAAACATACAAACAACAAGTAAAATAATATACAGTTGAGCAGAAGTTACAAAAGTATAAATTTATTACTTAATTGCATGTTTTAATTGCCATCAAAATATTTGTCTGATATAGTTTATCAGTTCGTAAAGGTTATATTTTTTAATATATTTGAATGATTGCAGCTATACATGAAACTCAGTGTCAAGCAAAACATAAAAAATATCGCTTTCGATGTAATTGGATGCAAATAGACTTTTCTAACTTTGGTTTGATTTTAACGTTTAAATGTTAATTTTTCTAACGTTGGTTTGATTTAAATTTTAATGATTTTTACGTTCATACATTCGGATAATGCTAAACACTGGAATTATTTTAAACTAATAAAAAAATAAGCATCTGTGAAATAATTTGAATTATTAATTTAAACATTGAAAAGCTCTTCTCCAGTAAATAAGTAAGTTACAACCGCCTTAGTTAGAAAACGTGAATTGAAAAAAGAAAACTTCATTGTATCAGTATCTTTTTTCTTTTATACACTGCGATGCAAAAGTTTAGACAATGACGTTCTTCAGCTGTAGAATTTAGAATTGCGATAGTAGAAATACAAAAGTCTGCAAACATATTCAAAAACTCTTTTGAAATACTATAACCAAAATACAATTGTTTAATATGCTTTAGCAATACTGTTTTGGGAAAAAATAGAAATTTGCTTGTTGCAAAAGTTTAGACACTATTACGAGTTTCTGTGATTTTTTTTTTCGTATATGCAAATTTAAAAGAGATGACATCACAGACCTCTTGTACTTAAGGTCTGCCAACGATAAAACTCGGTAGTATAGACGCCGCAAGCTGAGCAGATTAAAGCGGATGAGGCAACTAAGATTTGGCAGTTGAAAGCTGAAGGTAAGCTTGTTCCTGAAATTTCGGCTATTATTATTAGATCAAAGAAATCTATTTATCGAGTTTTATCAAGTCACTGCAATTATAAAGCAAAACGCAGATCTGGGAGGCCGCGTGTGACGAATAAACGGGATGATCGTCAGATCCAAAGACTAGCAAGTACCCAACAAATGACTGTTCGTGAAGTTCAAAATTCCTTGGGGCTTTCGGTATCGAAGGATAAGGTTCGTAGACGAATTTTGAAAACAGGGACAATGGTTCACTGCAAAATGAAAAAGAAACCAACTCTAAAGCCAAATCATAAATCACAACAAATACTTTAGGCTCGAAATCATATGTCATATGGATCGAAATGGATATCAGTAATATTTAGCGACGAAAAAAAGTGGAATCTGTATGGTCCAGATGGCTGGACATCGTACTGGCATGACTTACGGAACTAAACCAGATTTTTTTTAGTCGCCGACAAGGTGGTGGCTCTGTGATGGTTTGGGCAGCGTTTTGCTACAATGGACAAGTGTCTTTGACCTTTACCAGTGGTCGCCAAACATCACAGCATTACACTAAAACACTAGAGGATAATCTCCTACCATTTGCTGAGCTTATAGGGGACCCTCAGTGGGAATTTCAGCGAGACAATGCTTCGATTCACAATGCAGGAAGCACAAAATCTTGGTTAAATTCAAATAACATAAAATTTTTCATTTGGCCAGCGTGTAGCCCAGACCCCTACCTTATAGAGAATCTTTGGGGCATCATGTGTCGCAGAGTTTACAGCAATGGTAGACAATACACTTCTGTATCGGAACTTTAGAGATCTATTGAAGAAGTATGGTACGAAATTGAGCCCCAAACCATGCAAGATTTAGTTTCTTCGATGGAAACTTGTATTTATGAACTAATAAAGAAGAATGGATGCACAAGCAGGTTTTAAAACTGTTTTATTTAACTTTCATTTCGTTTGTGTCCAAAGTTTTGAGACAATGTTAATTTTTTGTTATAATGTCAAAACTTGTAAAATGCACAAGTCAACTTTTCATTCCATAAATATTATATAGTACGCATAGCACATTAGACTAAAGTAGTCTTAGGAAAACTGAATAAATAAATTTCGAAATCTGTGTGAATTTGCTCATTGTCTAAACTTTTGCGTCGCACTGTATAAGGTAAACAAGACAATTGAAGACAACTCCTCCACTTCTCCCCCGAATAGTAACAAGACCTTCTCGGTTTTGGTGGCAGATGTGGAGTTACTTTCCAACGCCATCCTACTAAGAAACCCGGAACAACAGCTGACTTGATTGAAATTTTGACAAAATACAGTAACACCATCAAAATCAACATTTTGTGTACACAAGTAAGGTTGATTGCAATTTAAAGAAAAACATATAAATATTTTTTTAAGTACAATTTTGAAGAGAACATGATGTTACTTTCAAAAACATAAATAATAAGAATAATTAATTACAAAATGATTAAAAGTTATTTAACATTTTAGAAACAACAAATGTTTAAAAAACAATCTTGATTGAAGATAAGAATGATTAAAAATATACTGGTGCAGTAACAAAATCATGATCAGTAGAATGTCACAATTGGTTATATGGTCATATTCAGTAAATTGGTGGCTTTGGTAAAAAAAGGGGAAGACATAACTTTTTTTTTTTTTTGAATTTCATTAAAGTAAGAGTTTAAGAGGAAAATAAAAACAACAATACCTCTTCGCAAAAAATTTTAAAGTCTCAGATCATAAATATTTATTTTTTTTTTATTTCAATGAGGGGAAAAATAAAGATTTGTACTTGTAAATACAATTGAGAAGGTTTTGAACATTTTTAAACGCATTTTTATCAATAAAACCATAGGTTTTCCAGTTTGAGTCGGTAATAGAGGAGGGAAATTTAAGGTGGAAGGCTTGAGTAAACCTGCAATAGAAAAGACAATAAGATAAATAAATACCTTTGTGCTGAACAGTAAAGTAAGACAAAACAACGTTAGATGAAGCACAAATTTGCAAATTACATCAGACACGTGTTTCGGCGTTGCAGGGAACGCCTTTTTCAATGCAAAAAATAATGAGCTTATATATGAAAAGACATCCGACAAAAGCACTTTTGTCGGATGTCTTTGTCTGTAGTCTCCAATTTTTGTACATATGCAATCTGGAGAGCTGAGGAGTGTTCTTTTAAAAAAAGTAAGAATGAGTTAATCCATGATTCGTAAGAAATAGATTGAAATTGGTGTTGAACAACCTGTTAAAAGAAACATTCGGGAGGATTTCAAAAATCCATCTTGCGTTTTCTGAATTATTCTGAGTTAAACAAGACTGTATTTTTATAAAACTATGCGAAAAAAAAATTAAGCACATTTTTTTAAAAGTTTTATAGGCGAATTTCGACCACACTACTCATTTCCCATTTGTATAAGCAGTTCTAAAAGATATATTTTTTTTAACATAGGAAATTAATTGTTATGTCGGCAAGCTTATTTTTTATTGAAATTTAGTTTACATAAGAAGAGATTAGACCAACAAAAAAACTTTAAACTGTTACAATTGTCAAGTTTGTAAAAAGTCATATTCTCTTTATTTATGATAATATATTTAACATTAATCCCTTAAATATTTAGAAATAGTTGAATTTGATTATTTAAAACTCATTTAAAATATGTAACATTAGTCACATTTTTCTTTTCGTGAATAAACATCAAACAAATTGAACAAATGGCATCAACTACTGCAGAGAGGTAAAAAAGGAGACGAAATAAATTAAGAAATAAAGTAAAACAAGAAAATTAGAAAAAGTAAATCAAAGTAGAAGCTAAAAATAGCGGATGATAAAAAAAATAATGAAATTTTTTTTTAAAAACCTAGCATGATTAGCAAAGTTAGTTGAGAATAAAATAAGAAAGAGAAATTAGGTGAAGAAGTAGAACAAGAGTAGAACAAATTTAAAGTATTGAAGTCCCAGGTTTAAATTTTCAGTTGCATTACCCCTCTTTAAAATAATAATAAAAAAAGAAAATCCAACATGAAATTTGACAAACAGATACTCCTAGTTCTTCCTGCTAACATTTGAATAAAAGTGATACACCATCGATCCAGAAATATTTCTAAATGTCACAGCTTCGTGCAAATTTCAGAGCTATCAATATTCGACTTGTAGTCATGTTATATAGAGTTATATTTGAGTAATACTTTTTTTTCCAATTCAGAAGCTGTAGCAAGTGCTTAGCAACAATATTTTTTTACACTAAAGGAGGGAATCACTTCCAGCAGAACATGGTCTAAAATTTACTGTAATTGAAGAACGGGTTCTGAAAGAATAAGACAGACAATTGTATCACGAGAAAATAGATGCATTGAAATTGAAAACTAGGAGTATTTAGTAACTGTCAAAATTCAAGCAGCAAAACATAGGAAATACCCTGCCAATGTGGATGAAATTTCCTATTCACATAAGAAAGGAATAGTATTGTATCTACTGCACTAGACGTAGTAAATGCAAGAGGACTTTTTATTTTATGAAATACATCAAAAAAAAAAAAACTTTTAAAACTTTATTAATGTAATTTACTTGCAATTTAAATACATTTTTACAATTTTAAGCAAAATATATGCTAATTTTAATTTCAAGAAAAAATAATTTATAATTGCAGTAATTAGTTGCAATGTAACATCAGTCACTAAATCTTTGTATCATCAGTCACGGATGTTAAGTAATTTTTATACTTTCAATTTTTAAATTTTTCAATAAAACAAAGGCTAAAATCTCTATCTTAAGGGAAAGAAATCTATTTAAATTTTACGTTATTAGTTTAAAGAGAATTTCAAATTATATATAAGTCACTTTTTTTAATGTCTCTCCGGCGTAACATCAGTAAGGGTTTTTTTATTATTATTATTATTATTCCCTTTAGTCTCATGCAATCAAAATTTCCTCAAGCCTGAAACCATATCATGATGTTTTAGATCAATTTCAGAAGAAACAAAGTTTAACTTCAAGACAGTGCTGAATTTATAATTTAAAAATTGAGTCAAATTGTAACGTCAGTCACCATGAATTGACCATAGTTAATTTAACACCATTTTCGAGGCGTTAAGTATTAAGCGCTTTTTTTTTTTTTTTTTAATTTTGGAATGCCAAAAATCATTCATGAATAGAACTGTCTTTCATAGATAAACCTTTCTTCATCAACAGTTTCGGATCCGATTGAGCTGAATGCGTTCCTTCAAAAGTTCTTAATCGAGCAGGCTATAATTCTGAACGACTTTAATGACGAACCAGATAAATCCACATTTTTAATTTTGTATCAAACACAAAAAAAAAAAAACACTGTTGGGACTGTTTTTAAAAGAAAAAATGCAGATTTTTCGCTGCAGTTTTAAACCTAATTAAACAGGATGCGCTCCTCCGGTCTCTTTTTAGCTTTATAGTATCCACCAAGAAGTATCCAATAGCAGAAAAAGAAGTTTTTCAAAATTCCTAATTTGAGTCGGCTTTGATATTGAACGCCTGGCTTGAGTCCTTTAGCAACAAAACTGGTAAATCCACTTTTATAAAACTTTGAGCACAAATACGAATCAAAGCTGGAACTGTTTTCATAAGTAAAAAATTAAAAACAAATTTTTCTCTACTGTTTTAGACCTGGTTGAGCAGGATGCGTTCCTCCTGCCTCAATTTAGCTTGTTAGTATCGACCAAGAATGATATCTTGTTCGTATCGACGAAGAACGCTAAGATTAAGTCATTCCATGCAAAGTGCCTTAAAAATTCTTCCCTAACCATCACCGATTTGGAAGAGTTTTTATATGAATATAAATATGCCAATTCGTTACAACAGATATTTTCCAAAATTAATTTTTGTAACCTCATCTGAAAGAACCATATCCAAAATAAGATATTTTGATCCCCCCCCCCAAAAAATGTGTTATCTCTAATAGCACCTACGAAAAATATTTAGGGAGGTAATTTTGTTCTACAGCGCATTTAAAAAAAGGCTATTTTTCATGCGAAAAATTTTAAAAGTTGCAATGCTTTCATTACAACCATGGTACGATATGTATTGACGATTTATTTTGCTTAATATTTGTAACTATAAGAAAATTATTAACATGCCCCTGGTCGTGTTTTAGGTTCCAGCTGAATAAAAGGCAGCAGTTTTATAGAAATCCTTTTTTTTTCTTATTAAGTTACGAACCATTTAAGATTATTGTCACTTATTCGTTATATGTTAATTTGATACCACACTATGCACTCTTACACAATGTTAAAAAAGTAAATGCAATAAAGTTGCCTTACCTCATATTGAAGAGGTTTCATAGCTTGGAGAAGATTGCTAGCACCATATTTTTTAAAACCATTCTCATTCTCCTTAACATAGGTAACCATCCTCCGGAACCCAAAAAAGTTACTAACCAGATGGCGCGATATTTTTTTTCTTTTTTATATCAAGGATTTAATACATGGATGTCAGATAGTACAGGAGCTAACTCCATTTTGGCTCCATACGTTTCAAAGCAGTAAATAAAATAGAACGTTGTTTTTTCTTCCTCATTGGTTGTAACTGCTATAACTCAAGTTTGAAGTGAAAATTCTGACAAACTTGAAGCGCTGATAGGCAAGGAAGTTTTAGTACACTGTAAAAAAAATCCGTAAAATTTACAGAAAAAAACTGTCAGCCAGGACGCCAGTTTTCTTCCGTTTATTTTACAGAAATCTTCCGTATTTTTATTATTTATTCAAGCTGATTTATTATTTTATGAAGATTAAAAAATGATACTATACTTTCATAAATCCATTTAAATATTTACTATACTACTACGAAATACATGTATACAAAGGTAAATTTCCGAATATGCCTCTGTAACAGATGACAAAAAAACATAATAATAAAATATTGATTAGGATGCAATGAAACGGAAGTTGCAAACGATTTAAGACTTACTCGCTTTAAATAAATATAAGATCAAAAACTCGAGCACGAGAACCAAAATCCAAACACGCGCTCGAAATTTCGAAGATTCGAAGAAAAACAAAGTATAACCGGTTACAGATTCAAAAAAACAGAGAAATCCTGTATTTTATTACGAACAGTTTTTTTCTGTAAAAAATACGGATAACTTCTTCAAAATTTACAGTTTTTTTTACAGTGTAGCCGTTGATCAATTTATGAAGCCTATATTTTTAACGTAGCAGCCCAATGGAACATTTTCCATTAAATGTGACTGCTATATCTGAAAAGGTATTGTTGACATTCAGTCAGAATTTAGCAGACAAGTTGACTTAATGATCAACAGATTCGATCATTTGATTCGTTTTTAAAGCCAGTTGTTCAATTAGGGTGGGCCGAAAAAAGGAAATTTTCGAGAAGCAACTTCTAATAGCAAAAAAAAAAGTGTGTATTGGCATCCTAAACATGGGGAAAATCATTAGAAAAATTTATATTAATGTATTCAAATCGCGTATCGGCAGCAAAAAAATGGTCAATTTTCAAATATTTTTATAAAAATCCAAATGCTTAAAATGTTTATTATAATACCGGTAACATGCTTCCTTTTAATATTTTCTTCATAAATCTTTGAAAATATTTACATGCCTTTACAGTTTTAGCTTGCGCATAAGCCGCAAAATTTCGTGAAATTAATCAAAAATGGACGGTTTTTTGCTTATTTTGCACATTGCAGTATTTCTTCTTTCAGATTCCAGTGATATTTTTTTTACAACAAATGTGCAATATAAGTTATAGAATTTAAGTACCTTTGTTAGAAATGCAACTTCATTTTGCTAAATTTAACCCAGAATCTATTACAAGTAGGTGGTTACACTTTGTGTTCCTCCCTTCCATTTCCAAGAAGCTTAGTTATTTACAGAACTCATACATTTGTAAAAATATTAAATTCACAATAACTATATCAATTTAAGCAAGTATTTAAGTTTGGATCAAGGTTTAAAGTTGAACTTGTGATTCAATTTTTACTCTATCTCATGACTCATCCCAAAATACCCAACCTACCGAATCACTAACTAGTTAAATAATCCTTTCAACAACCGCAGTGTAAAAGAGGAACAAAAACTGAATTATGGGTAAAGCTTCGACTGTGTTTTTATAATCATATATAATTAACTTAGATAGAACTCGGTCGGAAGAAATCGAAGTTTCAAAACTGACTCAAAAAAGCAAAGTATATTTGACGGATATTGTCAATGTAATACAGAAATGAAAATGTGATATTGATCTGGATCTCCCAAAATCAATACCTTTCAGTCATTACCATTCGTTGACCAGTGCTAACGGAGTACTGGGTCTGTATATTTTTGAAAAAGAACTTATAATGGAATGAGGATACTTGTACATTATGTCTTTAAAAATTATACATCTGAGGTTCGATAAAATTAAAATTTAAAGAAAAGAACTTTTTTCCGTGAAACAAGGATCTGTACACTTATTTTAAGTTACAAAATCTACAAGCCAGGTGTTTGATGAATATCTAAACATCATGGATCTGGTGATTCAAAAGAAATGCTTACTTTGCAATTTTGGAGAAATTGTTGTTAATAATGGCAGTAGAAAAGAAGTGAAAGGTAAAGGAATTGGATTACAATATGGTATACAACGCAAAAGATTACCCATCAAGAAAGCTATAGGAGAATTCTATATAGCTCTATCGCTAAGAGAGAATTTCATCCACCAATTTTAAGATTTCAAATTTCGAAATATAACAGTTAATTAATTGATCACTTTATTTATTTTCCTCCACTTCAGTGATGTTGTGCAAAACAAGGATATTTTACATTTTTTAGAAACGATACATTTTCTTAAGTATGCTTTTTTAAAATTCTAATGTCACATTCTGGCAAGTGAAAGGATTGTTCAACTGATGGTTAGTGAATCTGTAGAAATTCGTTTGAGGTATTAAAAGCAAGAGGAGGATTTATATGAAAAACTTTTTATTCGGAAAGATCAATGGCAAAACTAGGTCATAAGTTCAAGTTCAAATTTTGATCAAAAAGTAGAAAATTGTTTAAAATCATATAGTTATCGTGAATGTTAGTTACTTTAGAAATACATAAGTCATGCACAAGTCTACTCTTTGAAAAGGTAGGGTGGAACACAAAGTGCAATCACCTACATATGGTGGCTTCTGGTTTGTTAATGCAATAAAATACAATTGCATTTCCAGTCAAGAGCTGTTTAATGTATGTTTATAGAAAAAAAAAAAAAACATAGCTGCTATCTAAAAAAAAGAAATACTGGAATGTGCAAAATAAGCTAATAACGTCCATGTTTGGTTAATTTCATGTAACTTTGCGGCTTATTCGCGAATTAAAAACTGTAAAGGAATGAAAGTATTTTCAAAGATATATGAAGAAAGTATATATATATATATATATATATATATATATATAAATAAGCAAGCCAAATTCCAAATATTAAACAAATTATATAAAAATAATGATGACCAAAATAACTTCAATTTCCTGGATATTAAAATACAAATTGATTCAAATAGTTACACTACAAACTATGATAAGAGGCGTGAATTTAATTTCATAGTTAACAGCTTACAAGATTTTTCCTCCTGCTTAAGCAAAAATTTTTTTATTGGCATCATTATTTCGCAAGCGATCAGAATAAAAAGAATTTGCAATACCATTTCCGCATTTAATCAAGAAATCTCAGTACTCAAAAATATACTTTCTAATAATAACTTCCCTAAAAATCTGGTTGAAACATTTGGTTAAGTATAGCCTTCGATGAACATTTCGCTTCTTTTGAAACCGTTTAACTGTGTAAATGTATGATGCAACCGTGACAAACCATTTTTTGTGAATCACCGGGGTGGATGGATTTTTACACGTGGGAAACAGACGACTGGCAAATTTCTGGAGTGATCTCTTTGGATATGGATTTGTTTTTCACTTTTACGTTGATAACTGGAAAGAATTCTATCATGTTGAACATCGGAATGGTTTTTTTAATAATGGATCTCAAGGTAAGATAATTTTGTTATCGTCAAGTACTGTCCCGTGGATGGCTAATTATCGGAACTTGTTTTCCTAATTAGTTGAGGCGAAACCCCCTGATTTTAGTTTTAAGTTTGAGCTCTTGTTTATTGTTTATAGTTAGCATGTGTTGCATTTGCCCAATGTTACTCTATATTGCATGTACTGGAGCTTAAACATTCTCTTTTAGTTCATAGTTAAAAAATTTTGGTCTTTTGACCATATTTAATGAATCAACACGGCTGTTGATCTCTGGATTCATACTTTATCTTTTCCTATTTAATAGCTATTTGCAATTTTCCTACTTGCTTATTTTATATTTACTTGGCTTTTTAGTTTTGCTGCGTTGCGCATCTATGGGCTTTTGGTGTGGTCTATTCAATACTTTTCACTTTTATTATATATACACTGATGTGCAAAAAATAAGGACGAAGTCGAAAAATTAGAATATCAGCTAAACGAAGAGGCAGAGCGGACAGAAAGACCAAGCAGGAGATTAAGTAAGGTGATGTACGGTAGCACATGCGCAGATATGCAGTTAGACGTAATGGGGGAGTGTCTGAGTAGAATAAAGCATGTTGTCGGTGTAAGATCAGTATTTCTGTCAAAGAGATTGCACGCCGTATAGCAGTTAAAATCACACCGAGTTGCTGTCTCAGCGAGAAATGGCGAATAATCAATCTGTTAGACGACATCTGGATGCTTTTATCCGAGGTCGAATCATTGGGAAGTTGGAGGAAGGCCACAGTGTACAAGTGTGGCTGCAGAGTTCGGAATTGCTTACAGCATCGTTTCACGACTTTGGAGACAATTTCAAACTACAGGAACAGCTATCCGAGGGTTCAGTAGTGGTCGTCCACGAGGAACCACACCCGCAAATGACCGGTATATTGTCTTACAGGCCAGAAGAAAAAGGCGGCAGACAGCGGGAGAAATCGCTAGACACACGACACAGGTGACTGGGCGACCGATATCGCGTTTTACCGTGGCCAGAAGACTGCACGGTGGAGGTCTGTTTGCACGACGCCCTACACGGTGTGTACCTCTAACGCCTGCCCATCGGAGAAGGCGTTCTCTGTGGTGCCGTGAACAACGGAATTGGAGAGACAATGAATGGGGACGAGTACTCTTTACAGATGAGAGCAGATTCAGTCTGAGTAGCGATTCTCATCGCATACTCATCTGGAGAGAGCGGGGAAGCCGCAATCATCCCTCGAACATCATTGAAAGGGACAGGTATGGAGGTCGCGGTGTTCGCGTATGGATTGGCCGGCACGATCTCCGGATCTCAATCCCATCGAGCATGTATGGGATTTTCTAGGCAGACGCTTGGCAACTCGTACCTTACCACCAGTAACGATTCGGGAGCTTCGATTGGCGCTGCAAGACGAATGGGCAGCAATGCCTCAACAACTCATTGACACCCTCATTATCAGCATGGGCAGACACTGTGAAACCTGCCTAGCAGTCGGGGGAGATCATATACCCTACTAAAGACCGGATGTTTCTTGCTGGACACCCATCACAAGGATGTTTAGGCCTTCAGTCGCATTGCGCTCCATGCTACTTTTTCAATAAAGCTTCTTTTTATCCCTCTGATTTCTCTTTTAGTAAGTGTTGCTTACATTACACATGTCCTTACATATTGGGGATCTTAAGGTATTAAATGTGTTGATTTGGAAAGCTTTTCTACAAAGTTATATTGAAAAAACCGTCTCGTCCTTAATTTTTGCACACCAGTGTGTGTGTGTGTATATATATATATATATATATATATATATATATATATATATATATATATATATATATATATATATATATATATATATATGAAAATTGACAATTTGTTACTTTTTTTTCAAACTTTGCTGACGATGTGCGATCTGAACACATGAATATTAATTTTTAAAGGCATTCTTCCTATGTTTAGGATGATAATACAAAACTTTTTTTTTTTTTGCTATTTTAAGTTGCCTCTTGAAAATTTAATTTTTTCGGCCCTCCCTATTGCTTATGCCGCAACCAAATCCATTTTCTCGTTAAAACTCCATTTGATTTATTTCAATCATCAAAGTGAAAAATTAGTTAAAGAAAATATTTTTACATACAGTGCATTTAAAGAAGGTCCTAAAATTTTGAGTCGAGCCAAGCCTTCAAAAAATTCTAAAAACTTAAGGGGCGACCTAAAACTTTTTACGTCCCCTTTTAACTTGAAACGAATTGAACTTGAACTCTTTGTTGTAGGACTTGAACCACCAAAAATAGTAAATGAAAACGCAATTAATGTATCTCCATATTTGCTAAGGAATTCTGAAGCCGCAAACTAAGCCAATTCGATCTAAATTAAGCAAAAACAGGTTAAGAGGAAAAATGGCGATTGTTTTTGTTTGAATTGAGTGTTTTATTCATTTTGCTCCACCAATGCTTTGACATTCCTGAAAAAAAAAATATCTGAGTGTATTTCCACTTTTAAGCCGGATGGGCACCTTTGGATCCCATCGATAATAGATCGGCAGTTTTGTTTTAAATTTTAAAAAAAATTAAGTCAATTGGCTGAATTTTAGTCGAATACTGAAGATGTTTAAGCTCAATAATTAGGTAACAAACATTTATCTACTTTTTAGCGTTTAATTTTGCTAAATATTTCAGACAAGGCTCAAATTTTGCAACGGAGTCCACTTAAAAATTCTACTGAAAATCTTAGTCACTAATTTTGCAAAAGCAAAGTCTTGTAATAAAACTCTAATATCACTTGATTATTGGATAGAAAACATTTTTTTACAAAAGATTATCTTTTGTTTTGGATATTAAACTACTTACTTTACTGCAAACATCTGTTGCGTTACTTAATGGTTACTAATTCTGAACTCACACTCCGATTGCATATTCGGATTTTTTTTTTCCGAGATGCAAAAAATTGTCAGTCGCCATATGTTGCATGATTATACTGTATACGTTAAGATGTCTTAAGAACCAATGCGACTCAGGTCTTTTCGGTAAAATTAAATTGTAAGAGCAATATAGATCGCAACTCAAAAACCCATGTGACTCCATCCAGTGAGAAATGTGAGACTAAAATAATAACTTATGCCATTGATGACCTCGATTTGCTAGTGTGATACATGAAAGACTGGATACGATATTGTCGGAGTGCATTATACTATAGAAAATTCAGAAATCTTTTGTGATAAATATTACTGTAAAATGGACTTTTTACAGTACAGAAAAAGTACACCAAATTGTACAAAAAAATAAAACAAATAAACGGTTGCAGCGCCAATTAAATAAAACACGTGAGTTACAGTGTGAAGAACATAGCGCCGTATTTCTCACACTGGATGTGTCCTAACTGGTACAGTGGTTAAGAGCCTGCCAAAACTAAGCTCCTGAGATCGAACCTGCTGTTCGAATGTTGCGTACTTTAACTCTTGTTTAATGTACCGTAAAATTTTACAGTAAAGTAGGATTTTACGGTAAAAGTTGCTGGCGATATGGATACCAGTAACTTTTACCATAAAATTTAATGATTTTATTTGAACTGTTTAGGTCCCCAAAAGGCTGTCGTCCTTAAGAAGTCCCTTTGTAAAGAAAATAATAGAAATCTGTCGTAAATATAGTGTCAATATAGTATTAATTATTAATATTATAAGTTAATATCCTTTAAAGTAAACTATATTTCTGATAAAGCATTGCATTTATTTAATTTCCCCAAAATCATTTTTGTTTTATGCACAGATTCAGAAGGAATATCAGAGAAGAAATGAGTCGTGCATTTACAGAAATTGTTTTATCTGCGGATTTAAGTAATGTGTTTGCTTGCGCCTTAGAAAACGGAAATGCCCCAAGAGGATGACCTATTGTTCTACAGGGAATATTATTTCCTTATTTTCCTTTGGAAACACTTAATGAACTGTTTCTTTTCACTGTTAGTTTTCTGCGTTTGTGAATCTATGACAAGAGTTAACTTACTTTTTTGAAAACTTTCATACATGTAGATATTAAGAAAGAAGTAATCATCATTGTTGTATATATATAATTTTATGTACTTAAGTAATGACTAGTTTTATTATATTTATTTAAATTTTTTTACACCAATTTAATTATAGATCAGCATTTGTTATTCTTTTTTTCATTAATAAATAAATAGGCAGTAGTTCTGTGAAATTTTTCTCATCAGCTTAACTAAATAATGAAAATTAATAGAAATTGCCCTTAATTGTATTATTATTTCGATATTTAATGTATAAAAAAAGAGAAGAGGCTGGAGGCAGTTGATCCCATTTTTTATTGAAGCTTATAACATTTTTTTTGATTTTTCGAAACTAAATGATCTCACGCTAAGTATTTAAAACATTCTTTGCCCCATTAAAATACTCCGCTGTTTCTATACTTAATGCATTTGAATACAATATTTGTGTGAAAAACCAAAAATTGCTACGATGATAAAGTCTCCCTTGTACAAGAATGCTTTATCCCGGTAAGCAATAAGAAAAGTGTTTTAAATATAGGTCAAACATTTATTGCTGTTTAGGAATTGTCAATTGCTCACCAAAAAAAAAAAAAAAGGAGCATGTCAATTTTTTTAAATGAAAAAAAAACAGCTTTTAAAATTAATACTTCAAAATAAATAAATAAATTCAGCTTTAAAAAAATAAATAACAATCATTGTTAAGGAAACTCGAAATTTTTCATCAGTCTTGATCAAGTGATTACTAACAGTGAAAACTAAATAATCAATATATTCAAAAGATATTTGAACGTTAGCATATGTGCTGATAGTGAAAAGCAGAATTAGTATTTTACGGTAAATAAACTATAAAAAATATTTCAAATTTAATTCCAACAAGCAGTTAAAATTAATCGTAAAGAAAAATAATGAAATTCAAAAATGATTTGGTCAATTAATGCACCAAAGAAGCCTTAAGAGTGCATTTAATAGCTGGTGAGGGCGTTTTCTATAATGTGGTAACACTTTCCCTAAGTCAACCTTTTTCAAGCTTTCGTTCTGAATAGGAGATTTACTTTAGCTAGCTGAAAAGGAGATTTACTTAACTATTTTATAAGACCACGACATTTATCAAAACGAATAACAGCAGAAACTTATGTATATAGTCACATTAAGACTCTTGATTCTAGATCGAGTCCCTTTCGTAATGATCAAGTATCCCAAGTTTACTATCGTGGGCAGAGAGACGGCAGTATCTGCAGAAAGGAAGTTTTCGGGACACTTGAAGAAACATGTTTTGGATTGTATCAGATAAAATTGTTATTTAAGAAAAAATAAAATGACACATTATTTTGAGCAAGGCAAGATTGATTATTTATGGTGAAGAAAAGAAATTGTTTGAAATCCACAAGAGAGAGAGAGAGAGAAAGAGAGAGAGAGAGTGCAAAATAAAAAAGACATAAAAATTTGAAAACAACAAAATTTGGTAAAGTAAAATTTTAGGTTATTATTTTTAATTTTCCTTACTGATTGTGTGTCTATGTTAAAACTACAACACGGAGCAAAACATGTTGTTTTAACTTCGTTTCCTTATTGAAATTATGTTTCTTTATTTTATTAATACTAAAATATTCAATTTTTTCTCAATATCTAAATATTTGCAACGAAAACAAGCCTGTAGTAGAAAACGATACGAAAAATGCAGTCCTTGTTTTTTCTCCGTTACTTATTTTGTGTAGTGTTTTCGAAATGTATAAATTGGAAAACAGATTTCAATTTCTGTTATAGCTGGGAAAAATTCCCCACCATTAGTGTACCAATAAATCATATTAAATGGATTTTCCCAAAGTTGTGTTGATTTCAGACTTCTCTTTTTGCATTGGTATATGCGCATGTGTGTGCAAATATTTATGGGGGCATACATCATTCAAAATGCATCAGCATAAAATGTTCTCCAAAGCAACTTATGAACAAAGAAAGGCATTTTTTTCAGTTTTAATGATGAATATCGTTCTTTAACCATGAGAAACCTTGGCAACAGCAGTCACTTAGGATCAAAGATGTTTTTCTACTAATCCAACTTTATTTCGAAAGGTAATATTTTCTGTTAAATTACACTGTTTTCTGATTATGAGGATGTCAAATTCATAAATAGTTTGTAAAATATTTAATTCACCCAAAGATAATGGTTCTTTTTATTGAAAATCTTCCGAGATTTTTTAAAAATGGACATTTGTACTAATTTTTAGATTAATTTGAAATTTAATTTTGGAACAGTTGTATAGTTCAGCACATTTTTTAACAGTTTTCGAGAAAGCATTTGTGAACATATTTTGAACTCTGCACCTTTGTTTAGAATACTTTGTAGCACACATTTTTCATCACTAATGGAGTTCTCCTTTGATCATACGCACAGTATTTACTGTTAGCTATAACAGCAGTCTCACAGGGACAATCCGCATGGTAGGATTGACGGTCCTCGCTGAACCTGCCTACTGCGATTCCCTGCAACAAGTTCCCTAGTAGTATCATATTGATAGATTCTTATGGTTTGAAGGCAAAGAAAACTGTTGAAAATTTGGAATGAAAAACAAAACCGATGATTTCACAGGTGCTCCCAAAATTTGTTCTCAAATGTGCTCCCAAGTTAAAATTTAAAAAAAAGAAAAAGAAAAAAAAACCTTTTCGAGAGACATTAGTAACATATTTGTATCCCATTTCAGTACGCTTTCCTTTTAACAGAGCACATTCGGACTTTTTAGAAATTATAGTGTTACAAACATGGCTACGATGCATCCAATTTCGCAGTGCAGTGGTTTTCAAATTACATGTTCTAATTGTTAAGCAAAGTGTTTTCTCCGTATAACAGAAAGAATGTATGGATAATTAAAAACTTTTATACGCAAATGGGAAAATTAAGCATCAGAGTAACCAAGAATCATCTATTTTTAGAGCATGTATATGACATTTTTTAATTGAGAGGCATCTATGAAAAGCCCCACAAATTAAAGACCTAAGTCTACTAAGTACAAAAAATAATTGTTTTCCTACATTCCGTTTCGGCTTAACTGTTGGACCAAAATTTTTCAAACTTCAAGAACTAGTTTATCAATACTTTTCACATTACGACCTTGAATCGTAAATGAAACTGTGCAATACAATTTAAAAATTGTGGTTTAATGAGGTTTGTTTTAACCTATTTCTCCGTAAATAAATAAATAATAAACATGCATAAAAGAAGGCTTGACGAGTAAAATAAAAAAGGTTTAAAAAAAAATAATTATTTTAAAAGAAAAATTGGGGAAATGTCTATCTGTAAGTCTAAATGTCTTATGGTGCAAATTAGAGGACTTTCCGAATCAATCAGTTTTTCGATTAAAGAACCCTGGATTTAACCGGAAAATTTTCTTTCTAAATCATATTTAGATTTGAACAATTTTTCGATTACTTTTAAAGCCCAAACAGAAATGTAACATCAGGGCCTTAGCAGAATTTAATCCCAAATTTCCCAAATTTTACTTCTGAAAAACATTTTTAAAAAAACTCATTATAAAAACTTTATACAAAAAGAGGGTCTTTTGACAAACATTTATAAAATTAAATTTATTGATCATTTTCAAACCATCTTTCTTTACGATTTTTTTTCCTACAAGAGAAGTTTGATCATATCATTGCAAGAATATATTTTGCTACCGGAAAATTACATTAATTACGTAGATTTTAAAAAGGCTTTTTTGTTTTAAGAAAAGGAAAAAAAGGTCTTTATTTAAATTAGAAACGAAATCTCTTGTAGACCTAATATTTAAGAAATAAAGATTTTTACTAATAAAGACTAAGTGAAGTGAATTGAAGTGAGAAAAAAAATGGCATACGTTTATTTGTAAGTACCTAATACATAAAATATGAACTTTTAAAATAAAAGTTATTACTATAAATCGTTTTTATTTTTTGCACCTATTAGTGGCAAAGACAAAAGTTATCATGGTATAGAGTGTTTTAGTTTTAGTTTTCTTATTCGTTTAATTTCTCTAGAAACCGTTAAACGTTAAACGGTAGTCCGGCTAAAGAATAAACTGAAAATGCCCCAATCTTGTCAATGAACATTTCGTAATTTTTCCCATGAAATAAAGTTTTCAAAGGTTTTTTTTTTTTCATAAATAAATTGCAAACAGTAAAATTCTCTTATACAATTTCAAAATACGAAAGAAAAGGAGAAATAACAATAAAAGCAAAATATATATGAAAAAACACAATTTTGGAAAAATGAAGAAACACTATGAAAATCAAAAACAATGAAAACGAACAAGAGTTATAAAAGATAAAGTAAAATAAAAATAAGCGCAAAATAAAAATGGAAAATGAACATTTCTCATAAAACTACTTTTTCCCCCTGATAAAGCTTGTTTATTTACTAGGTTATTGCTCTATCATTTATTTTAGATCCCTCCCTCTCCAATAAAAAACTGAAACCAAACCATAAATGCTCCTATTTTATTTTATTTTATTTATTTTTTTTTTGATTGGTTGCACCATATCAAAAAAGAAAAAAAAAAAGGTTTTTACTGCCATGCACTGGAGATATCGTTTAAATGGTATAATAAATTTGGAAATGAATGAAGTTAAATGCTTAATTTTTCCTTTATTAATCGTATTAGACATGTTATCAAGACGAAAAGTATACTTTCTAAGTTATCATGCTAAAATCAGTGCTTTTTCCGAAGCATCATAAAGAAATCGTTTTTATTTAAATTGATTTTTTCCACAAAGTAGGAATCATACAGCTGTTCATGTAGCTTTAGTATATTAAACATATTCCAAAAATGCTGTTAAAAAACGGAATGTTCTTGTAATTAAAATAATGTGGGATTTAAAAAAGACAAGAATTAAATACAAAAAGAAATAAACTAAATACGAGAAATATGTACGTATAGCGAAAAAAAAAAAGTTTTCTTCTGTGTGTGTGTCTCTATAAACACACTTTAAAATAAAAGTATTTTTCTTTATAAAAGCTGTCCTACTTCTGAGAGTACAAAATTAATAGTGATTTCGAAAATCATTAATTGTAAGTGAATTGTGTTAGATGTTTAATAACATTGGATTTTCTCATTTCCATATCCTATGAACAAAATCTAAACAATACATAGACATGTTTCTTACAACAAGGAAATATTTGCGGAAAAGTTTTTCTATTATTGCCTCAACATTGGCTAAATTTAAGATACCATCATTCGTTGACGCCTCCGTTTGGATAATTGGATGGGATAGCAAGCGCCTTAGAGGGAATTCGATTTAGTTCTACGATTCCTTTTCTTTTTCTATCTCTATTTAGTAGAATCTATAGTGGTTCCTTCTGTTTTCTAGGAATGTTTTCTGTTTTTGCAGCTGCGACCAATTTTTTCAACTATTGATCAAAGATCATCATTTGATATCTATCCCCCACAGAACCATAATTTTGTTCTTGAATAAAGTTTCGAAAATAATTCTCGAAACTTCAAATAGTTTTCAAAATTAGTTATTTTCAATAAAATCAGTTACTGATATAATTTTTCCTAATCCTAATCAAAAAGTTTCCCGTCTTGTTTTTGTCTTTTATTCAGCCATCAAGATGAATTATTGATTTCCGTGTAGCTTTTGTTCGCTATTTTTTTTTTCAAAGCTATTCTTTAAAAACATCTGCTCACTTTTGCGTTATATCCTAAAGAACGACCAAGAGTAGTGGATTAAAAAACAGGAGTTTCGGAGAAATTTATTTAGCTCAGTTTGATCTTTACAAGATCAAAATTAACAAATGTACCTACTAATTAAAAGAATTAATCATTAAAAATATCTTGATTCCTTTCTTTCCTTCGCAAACGTTATTTACGAACAAAGCAATAAAATAAAGAGGTTTTCGCAAAAAAATGTATACTTTAAGTTCAGAATTTTTATGCATAAGTGCTTATTTTACATTTTTTAATTTTAAGTTTTATTTTTCATTAGCTGCGTTGCCCGGCTTTTTACGGTCTACCCGAAAATAGAAGTTATGTCAAGTGACGCATGCTCAACAATCAGGCTTCAATTAGAGAAAAAAAAATACTGTAACATTTCCTGTCAAAATAACCATTCTTAAAAAAAGAAAACGGCAAATCAAAAATTACCGAATAAATTAAAAGCAACCCGCCATAAATAAATCATAAATCCTTGATTACCTTCTGCTGGTAGTACAAAAAGAAAAAAGAAAGAAGAAAAAATCAAAAGGGGAAATTTTAACCGTC
The DNA here is from genome assembly GCF_026930045.1 of Uloborus diversus. Classification (NCBI taxonomy): domain Eukaryota; kingdom Metazoa; phylum Arthropoda; class Arachnida; order Araneae; family Uloboridae; genus Uloborus; species Uloborus diversus. Next base: position 206,505,296 of record NC_072731.1, read on the forward strand.
AAACAAAAACAGAATTTTATTTAGTCACAGTCGAAACAAAAAAAAGTGGCAACCTTCTGAATGGTTTTTTTCACACTAATTTAAAATGATATCGCGCAAACGACAATTTTCCGATGCAAAAATGCTGTTCCATTAGGCTTAAAAATGCTTATAAATGTTCTTCTGGTGATTTTACAGCCTTGTTTTTTTTTTTTTTTTGACGAAGGAAGTAAATGTACTCAATCGGTATTTTTCGTGATCCTTCAGATGGCGCTAAATTGAACTGTTCGGATGACTATTTCAGGTAGAACAAGGCCCCCCCCCCCCGCCCCATGTTCCTTCCCGTGTGCCCACGTACTTCCCTGCCAAAGTTGATCAAAATCCGAAGTAAACTGCGGATTTGTATAAGGGACATATAAAATCACAAACATATATCCTTTTCTTCATTTATGTAGATATCAATTGTAGTCCTTTTGTTCAGATTAGTCACCTTCCTTCTGGTAATTGTTTTTAAGTACTAAAGGGGGTTCACTTTAATTTCTCAAAAAATATTATAAACTTCTTAACGTAAATGTGAGGCTGTGAGAAGTTAAGGACTGTGAGAAGTAAGACTTTTTAAAGATTCGAATAAAGTTTGGATTCTAGGTACGTTTTCATTGATATTTTTTTCTAAATCATACTGTATAGCTGCACCTCTCTTGCTCTAAAAAAGAAGAGATACTCTCTTACTTGCCGATTATCTCCAAATTTTTAACTTTAGCACTTACATCTCTTTGCTTCTCACTGGCTCATATGTAAATATTTTTAAATAGTCTTTTTTTTTTTTTTTAGGCTGATGAACCTTTTTGAGATTTTAAGTAAAACACTTCTTTTTTTTATGAACATGCCTGGAGTACACATAAACAAGTTCGAAAAAATTTGACAATCATCATATTTAAAAGAAAAATGGAGTTAAATAGAAAAGTGAAAACAGTTCACACCCACTTATGGCACTTTGCAAAATGTCCGGAAGAATCCTTTAAACTCAGACGTAGATCCCACCAGACCGCCTACTTCAGATTTTTGAGTGGACACACGAGAGCCCTGAAGTTTTGTGGGGGTTTCAAGAACTTTCCAGAATGCCACTGGTGTTCTGCTCGTTAGGTCTCACCTGCCGCCATCTTGACTTGCTTGGGACTTGCAAAGGATGAGGTCCTTTGCAACCCACAATTTTTCTTGGACTTCTTAGAGATATTTGGATTTATTGGTATTGTCTAGTCCTGTTAGACAATTTCGAGATAAGTAAAAAAAATGTGTTTTAGATAAACAAGAAAAATAAACCAACTGCATAGGGAGGAGGGAGCATAGTATATGCTATTAGAATTTAAATCTTAAGTCATTGTATAAAGAAGAATTTTTTTTAAATAATCCTGCTGATAGTAAATCTTATGTTAGACGTACTTTGATATGCAGAAAATGCAAAAATAATTCAACAAAAAATACATTATATACTCTATAAACAATAAAAAAAATAATAACTCACGCAATATAAGAAATATTTTATGAAAGAAGATTATTTCTATCAATTCCTGTTTTTAAATTTATTTATATTATGATAATGTATTTTGAAACTAATTTTAACTAAATTTTAATTTAATTTGATTAGTTCGGGTATTTTTTTTACCTGTAACTATTTTATGACATTAATTTGTTAATCAACAATTAAAATTAAAAAAAAGAAAAGAAAAAAGCCCTCGAAAACAATTTTGAAGTTTTAAATTGACTATAAAGTAATAAAATGTTTAATACTAACACCTTTTTCTAAACATATATGATAACGCAGTGACTGTGACATTATAAACAGACGTTGATTTTGTGCTGACTAGTACCCCATCTGTCAACAAATTTGAAAATTGAATAAAATAAAATCTTGTCTTAATAAGTATGAATTGCGTTTTTTTAAAGAGTAAGTGATAAAATCATATACAACACCAGCAAAAATAAAGTATTGGTCATTAGAAAAACAGAAAACAGCTCATTGCTTTAAATGTTTTTCGAGAAAAAAGAACTAATACTACGTCCTTATGAGAATTTTTTGGAGACCAATTGTGAGAAGATATTCTTGCTTTTAAGATTTCTGAAGAAAACAAATCATGTTCACATGGGCATCCAGTTCATAAGTACGCGCTTTTACATTTTTTAAGGTGTTCCTTGATTTACTGTTAATTTTGTATGATATTTAGGGTTGATAAACCCCGATAATATAGTCTGAAATTTATGTAAACTGACTTTTAGAGATATAGAGTGATCAGCTATCTAATAATGCTTTAAAACTTTAAACCTTAAAAGCGAAAAAAAATTCATTTTTTTAAATGATGCTTTGCTCTCTGGCACTTTAATTTATTTTCATAAAATACTTGTATGTTTCCTTTAACGTGTGTGTTGTATCCTAACTTGAACCAAAGTAGATTTATAAATAGCTAAATAGAACTTAGCGATCTATTACAATTCTTCTTTATTCTTTCTAAATGACTGATGCACGACGCAAAAAGTAAACAAAAAAAATATCAAAAGTATAGTCTGCTGTTTCTAAGAACAATTTCCAAAACCTGTTGAATCGAGACCATAATAAATACCTTTATCTTACTATCAAACAGCCTCTCAGAAATTCCTACATTCTTGTAATACAAAGACGCGGAAAGCCTTAATTAAATTCCTCCTTGAATAAAAATATCTTCTCCCGCCGCTTTTAGTAATGTAGACAAAAACAAGATCCACATTGAGGTTGATAGTATGAGGATAAATTAAGTCCTCCCACAAAACCAGTGTTCGACATAGAATCTTCACGAAAAAGTTGTGATGGCATCCTTGAGGAATGTTGAAAGAAAGAAGTAAACAACTGAAGGAGTCACTATTTAAATTCTCTTGCAGGTGGAACAGCAGATCGATAACTGAAAGGTTTTTTTTTTTTTTTTTGGAAGTTATGTTTGTAAGATTTTACAGTTAAGCTGGCAATGAATTGTGCTTAATAGTAACAGAAGCTAAGTTTAAAATGCTTAATGTCTAAAAATAAAATTTCAAAGGGGGAAAAAAAGAAAAATATTTTTAAAGAAATGAATGTTTTCTTCTTTTTGAGTCAAAATTACTCGAAATTCCAAACTTTTTTTTCCCCTTGAGGTTAAATAAATGTCAATATATATTTAATGTGTTATAGAATTTTAAACTAAGTAAACACCAGGACATGTAATAATGGATAAATTAATATAACATTTATATGTACACTCTGTTACAAAAAATAAATAAAGAAAGAAAGAAAAGCCACATATAGGAATCGAGCCACAATCGCAACTCGGCAGCAACGTTGTCTAGTAAGAGACATGCAAATAAATAGGATTTTAACGCGAATGAAATGCAGATACGCGCTTTATGCGCAAACGAGTTGCGCAGCTGGAAGTGGTTCAAAGTGTGATTTCTTGCACTATAAGGCTATTCAAACAAATAGACTTGGGTGGATCGTATTGAGATCACTCTGCGGCATAACCAGTGGCAGTGGCGATTAGTTGTAAGAGTTTGAGAAGGGACTAATAAAAGCCTCATAATACTAGCTTAGTCAAACTTGTGGATTGATTGTCACCTCAATCTGATTGATATGGTACTTGCTCGGGGTTGACCTTAACAGCTCAAGGAAGGCATAGTCTTCCATCGTGGAGAGTAGGGTCTTTCCAAGTATACACAGGAACATGTGGATTATGCAGTCATAAGAGCAATCACTTATTCCCATATGATGTTGCTAACATTTATTAGAAGCCATTCACCATATCCCAAACACCGAGTGGCATCAAGTGATCAAGAGTAACCGATCAGAGAACATTGAACGACAGTGGTTTACAGAGCAAACGGTCATGGAGATTACTACCCTTGACTTCAAATCATACGCAGTGTCAATTAGAAATTCGTCGAACTCATGCAAAATAAAGTGCGTCTGACTAACGGCGAGGGATCTTCAGCGATGATTTCACACTCAACCTCAATGCTGATGACCTGCACACGCGTGTAGTGGCAACTTGGAGAGCAGTTCAATCCGAAGCTTGTTGTCGAGTGGCAAGTGGCGACTACACAAGCTATGACAGTGTAAGGGGCGATTTTTTGATGCACACTATCACCTCTAGGTGCCCTTGAAGGCACTATGATAGCTCGCAGTAACATAAACGGCCTGTTCACGCTGATTGTTCTGCTTTTGCTAAAAAGTCACCCAAGTGCCATTTCTTAGCAAGACAACGCATTTCCACACACTGTGCGACTGTATTTATAATGTTTTTAAAGATATGACGCTCTCCAGTGACCTGCCAGATCATCAGAACTCTCGCAAATACAGCACGTTAGGGACATGTTTGGGAGGAAACTGCCGCAGTCCAAGATTCTGGTTAATCAATTGCAGAGAATATGGCATTCTCTTTAGCAGTAGTTACCTACTTGATACAACACCACGCCCCGTTTCAGCTTGTATAGCGGAAGATGTGGCAGTAAAACAAACGAATTTTAAACCTTTTTCATGCCATAAATCTTAATCAAGCATTTTTACTCAATTTTACAAAAAGAAAAGAAAGTATTGCATTCGCCAAAAAAATTTCATTCCAAAATAGACGTTAATTTTCATTTGACTCACCCCCGAATGAATATTGAGTTTATTTTTTCTTTTTTTTTCCGACTCGACCACACATGGATAAGTGCCTAAGAACGTATAGACACGCGAAATATCCATAATGACGATTCCCGAGTTAAGTACAAAGAATTTTCTCGTGACGTATGTATGTATGTATGTGCGTATGTGCGTATGTATGTCGCATAACTCAAGAACGGTAAGTACTAGAAGGCTGAAATTTGGTACGTAGACTCCAAGAGGGGTATAGTTGTGCACTTTCTCTTTTGGTCACATTCGGTTGTTTCTATAGGGGTATTTTGCCCCTTTTTGGGGGGACGTCATTGTTATTTTCGTTGTAAACTCAAGTGGTGTTATAATTTAGCGGACACTTGGCGATATATCGCCAGTCTTTCGGTCACCAAATTTTGTCGACAACTGGGCGACAAATGTGGCGATTTTTTTAAAAGTCTGTTTCAATTTGACCACTGTTGGTGATATTTAGAGGGTGAACTAATGGATCACAATAAAATTGCCAGTAATGGGGATTGGAGTAAAAGGAAATCATGTGATGCACACATCAGCTCGTTTAAATTCTGAATTTGTAATCATTTGTTCATTTCATACACGCCATACATGTTACGTTTCTTAAAATTAGTACGTTTCTTTCTGGTTGTATGTACACGGACGGAAAAAATCCCAACACCAAGAAAAAATTAATGTAGAGTGATGACATTTAGACAATCCATTTGTCTAGTTGACATGTTCAATTGATTAAATTTTAAAGATCATAGATTAATTTAAGCTCAAGTAAATGCACCTCAAATGTGAAATGCTGTTACATTAATAGCTAGTGTAACATCCACCGTTTTTAAATATAAATCTTCAAGCGAGCGTCCATCGTGTCATAAAAGTGCCCAATGTCACTTTGTGATATGGAGTTCTATCTTGCTGAACTAGTTATGTCAATAGTGGAATGGTCAGTTCTAGTTGTTGATGATGCTGGAGTTTTCGTCCACTGATTTCCCATACGTGCTCAATTGGAGACAGATCTGGTGGTTTCGCAGGCCAAGGTAACATGACAACACTCTGTAGAGCACATTACATTTTAATAGCAGTGTGAGCGTGAGTATTATGCTCTTGGAAAACTCCCTTGAGTGCGGTCCTTGAATGCCAATTTTACAGGTTAAAATACCAGGCTGAAGTACACTTTTTCAGTCAGTGTGTTTGGAATAATCAGGAGAATGCTCCCACTGTCATAGGAAATAGCTCTTCAGGCTATAACTGCTGGTGTAGGTCCAGTGAGTATAGGCAACAGACAGTTTGGTTGTAGGGTAGGCAGACCCCTGGCCTCCTTTTGTCCAGCGCAAGGGTATCACTGGCCCCAAGGCAGAATTAGCTTCCATCAGAAAACAGAACGGATCCCCAATTCGTCTTCCAATGAGCTCCGGCTTAACACCACTAGTGTCGCAAACAGCAATGTCTTGGCGCCATTGGAAAGCACGCTACAGGGCGCCTCGCTTGACGCTGTCCATGTAGTAACCGATTTCTGACAGTTTGTAGCGTCACTGTATTACCAACTTTAGCTAGAATTTCTGCCGTAGACGCACTATAATGCGCCGAATACGGCGGTGTTCCCTCTCAATAGTGCCACGAGGCCACCCGGAACCCGATCTTCTTGAGACAGTACCATTCCAGGACCACTACTGTCAACAATCATATGCAGTAGGTACATTTCGGCCCAGTCTTTATGCAATATTGCGTAAAGAAAACACACCGTCTCGTAGCGCTTTTGCTCGACCTCAATCAAACTCGGTGGGTGGTTGATAAGGGTTTATTCATCTCATTAAAGGCATTCTTGTCTAACATCAACGCAATAGTGTAAACTGGGCTACTTGGACCCGAAATTTCATATTTTTGCGAGTTTTACAATGATTTTTTGGTTGAACCTATAATATACACTGATAACCTTGTTTTTATCACTATTTAGACGTTCTGCTACCACCTTAAGCCTTTTTTTAACAACAAATTTAACTCTATATATATTTTTTCGATTTTTTAAAATGGGGTTCAAGTAGCTCCGCGCTGGGGCTACTTGGTCCCACTCAGTGAAAGAGCTGTAAAACAGGTGGTGGTATCAAGAAGGACCAATGGTTTTGAGCAATGATTTTGAATGAGCAAAATATATGTATAAATTGCAAATTATTTATGTAAATTAATATAAAATCAACGTACATTCATAAAAACATATTTTTAGGCAAACATAATTTCTAAAATAGAAACATAATCTAACTACAGCTAAAACCAATTGAAATGCTTATAATTTACACATTAGAAAGAGTGAAAACTCATCTCTTTGATGACTTAGGTGGATTTATTTTCTGTGATATTATTTAATATCTGCTCTTCCTCGCTACAAATACTACAGGATGCCCCAGCTTGTTTTGTGAACGATCTTCTAATTTTGTTTTTCGAGTTGATATACTTAAGTCAAATTGGGCTGATGCCACTATTAATTGAATCTGGAAACAATTGCAATTTTTCCTCTCATTAATCCGCATATATCCTTTTTCAAAGTGTTCCCTTTTACTTTTAGACCTTTTTTACGACCAGATCTGCAAGTTATCGGAGATAAATAGTTTCTAACCTTTTTATTTTAAAAGATTACAAACCTTACTTAAGGGGGTCCGGGACACATTTTGAAAAAATTTTTATTATGTACTTTAGAGTTTTGAAATTTTTTGAACTGATTCATCATTTATTTAATAAGCAAAATCATAACATAAATATGAAAAAAAAATATTTTTTTATTTAAATTTAATTAGTTTTTTTCAAAAAAAATGGGGTTGCTTTAAATTGCTATAACTCAAAATATTGTTGGTCAATTTTCAATTTTTTTTCAAAAAAGTATGCACAAATATCTAAGCTTTAATTTTTATTCGGCGATTTTAAAAATATTGATTCAATAAAAAATAAAAAATATTTGAAGAAAATTTTCGAAAAATTCAAAGATACTTTTTTTTTAAAAAATCATAATTTTTGCAATAAACGTTTTTTTTAAATTCGCCGAATAAAAATTAAAGTAAATTGCTTGAAAAAGATATGCTCCAAGTTTCATTACTTTATCTCTATCGGTTCCTGACTTATAAGAGTTTGAATGCAGGAAATCGGGAAATACTGCATCATGGAGAAAAACGCGTTTAAAGTTTTAAAGTTATGTACACATTCGTTAGATGCATGCAACAAAAATAACTATAACTTTCGTTCTATTTAAGGTAGAAATAAGATTCAAACGTCCTCTTAAGCAGAAAAAAACGGAGCAATTTTTCAAATTATAAAAAAAAATTGCAAAATTTGAGGATTTTTGTGTCCCGGACCCCCTTAACATAAGTAAATGATGAAATGCGGTCTAGGGCTGCTTGAACGCTGGGTTTAAGTAGCCCCATTTAAAGGCAACCAGTGCACTTTTACTAACTTATATTAATTATTGTGCTAATTATACAGCTATGACCCTAAAACGCTGTCATGCTATTAAGAAATACGTAGCAAACATAAAACTATATTTACCTTGATAATATTAGATGTTTCCATGAACTTACATGTGAAAGTTTGCAGACACTAAAAACAACTCTTCAGAAAACTTGCATCAGAAAAAGGCGGAAATAGCAGAAACTTTGTTTCATGCTCCAGCCTCTGCTTAAAACTGCTACGTGTCATGGAGAAGGTTTTTTAAGTCAATACATTAAGTTTTATAGAGCCAGGATGGATTTTAAACATTTTTTTTTTCATGGGTTCAATTAGCCCATGGAGATTCAAGTAGCCCGAGTTAACGGTTCTTCGAATTTCACAGGAAAATAACGCTCCCGAACTTTACAGCAACCCTAATTTGAAAGTTCTGACTGGCGCTATCAGCACCACACTAATGCGCGAGGCGCGAAATTTCAATTGATGTCTCCTTTCAGATGTATAAACATGCCTACGAAATTTAATTTATCTAGCACAAGTCTCTCTTGGTGTTGGGATTTTTTTTTCCGCCATTGTATTTTTTGTGAAAGAGTATTTTAATCAGGCAAAATGCATGTAATTTGATTTTAATTTTTTCTACACTTATTACAGACTACCCGATGATGTACCTTTGTAACGAGTGTTTATTTTAACAGAGTTGCATTAGGGTGGTCACAAAAAATCGACTTTCGAATTTCTTGCGCGGCACCCCCCTAAAATGTGCCAATGGACTAGAAAACATGATTTGCAAAGTTTCAGCTTAATCCGATAATATTAACACGTGCCGCAAAGAGGCTTAAGTTACGAAAAACAGCGATTTTTAGCACAAAATCGTAGTTTTTCCTCTTTAAAACCAAAACTTTTCATCCTAGATACTTCGTTCTGGTCTCATTTTGTAGGAAATTTTATTCTCGTGATGAGATGTGTATCTATTTCTTTTTAAATAAAAGTTACAGAAAGGTACTTGGCATTATTCAGGTCAGGTCATGGAAGATGTCATCAATAAGGAATTTTCATGCAAAGACCTAAAAGCATTACAATATTCAGTTATATTTATTTGCTCTTTGTTAATTTTAATTTATCCATTAAAAAGGTTTCATTTGGAGGTATTTTAAAAATTAAATGCAACAAATTGCTGATTTAAAATAAAGGAACTAAGCTGTTTAGAAGAGAAAGCAAAGAGTTTAAAGTGCAAAAAAGAAAAAAAATCAAATGCATTTTATTACTTGCACTGCTAAATGACATACACTGAAAAGACATACATCAGTATGTTATTACTTTTCATTGACAAGTTAAGGTGGTAATGGCTTCGATATGGTAGACTGTGATGAATGTGGAAAAATGCGCCTGCATTCAGACATAACGTGTAATAGAAACTGCCGTTAGAAATTAGTTTTACACCTCTTTCAGCTGTGCCATTGACAATCCTTAAACTGTTTAATATATTTTTAGTTTTAAAATAATATTGGTTTCTACACTATTCATCAAGATCAGTATTTAAAAACTTTGTATCGATTTCGAATTTCTTTAAAAAAAAATAGGATCTCTTAAAAAGATTGAAGAGAAATGAAAATAATCTACTTCTTTGTCCAATAAACTAGATTTCTTTCAGATTGAGCTGTGCTTTTGTATCTCTATCATCACAATCATCTTCATTATCTCCTACTTCGGATTTTAATTTTGCAGCCTCCCTTGTTTTGATCTTTCTTTCTTTTTTTTAAGTATCATCAAAAAAGAGAAATGCTACCTTCTCTGAGTTCAGGACCACAGATGGCTAATTATTTTATGTAGTTCTGTGCCTACATCATCTTCATAAATACTCTAGTATTGAACCAAGGATTTTACTAATTGTAGATCATGGTTGGGGGTCAAAGCTGGATCGCAGACAATAAACCATACTTTTCCGTAAATATCGATGATAAACAACTAAATATCTTCAATACCTTTTATCTCTAAATCGATTAAGAAAAGCTGACCCATGAAAAGATGTATTTTTAATGAGTATATGAGGCAGTGAAAAGCAAAGGGATTAACAAATTAAATTGACAGAATTAAAATTTTGGAGATAATCATTACGAATAACAGGGAACCTTTACTCTGCTTAGGGGCAAGAGATGTTACTAGTAGCTCTGGTAGGGGTAGTTATATAGCATGATTTAGAAAAAAAAATGCAATGAAAGCCTACCTAGGATTTGCACTTTAAACGCATTTTATAAGGAACTTTAAAAATTCCACTCAGATTCCTGGGCTTCTCACTACCTCATATGGCCTTAGTCATCTATCGGGTGCGATGAATAGCGCCATGTACTCGAAAAGTAACGTTGTTTGGAGAAAGACTCCCTAAATAAGTTAAGCAAAGTTGAATGAATTCTTTGTAGTCATCCCTAGGCTGCTACTGTTCTTATTTCTCAAAAAGAAAGCTTGAAATTTCACCTGGATTGCTTATTTTGTTTTTAATCTTCTATACTTGCTTTGAATTGCTTCTTATCTATACCATTCATCCTGAAATTCTTGAAAAATATCTGGTTGAGGAGTAGTGGATGTACCTATTTGGCAAATCAAATCTTCTTTTAAACCAACTTCTAAAGTGTGGTAGAAACTTGCTAAATACAAAAACTTTTTCTGTAACAACTGCACTCACAAAACGCAGTTTTGCACTGCAGAAGCCCTAACAAGTCCGCGTCAAGAACACAGACCATTTTCTTGGGAATCGTAGTTTTTCCTTTCTCTAGGTGGGGGAGGGGTCGAAAGCCCTCACAAGACTGGGATTTTTAAGCTATTGCTTAGTCTGACTAGCTCTGACTACCGAGAAATAAAGCAACGTTCCGTATTTATGGGCTCTACAGCTAATTTGAAAAGTTTTACACGCAGTTGTTTGTTTTAGCTTTGAGTTTTTGAGACATAATTATAATGCAGTGAAATCCTGTTACAACGAACTTTGAATTACCAGAAGTTTTAGTTGTAACAAGGTTTTAGTATAGTAATGAAATTCAAGCAACGTAGTGGAAATCAAATCAGAGCTGAAAAATTTCTTTCGTTAAATCGGATACTTCGTTGTATCGGTATTCGTTGTAACGGGGTTTCACTGTATACATTTCTGATAATATTGCTGTTTTTGATCTGATTACTTTGCATTGTAAGGGGGTTGCAACCATTAACTAAAAGAACTAATACAATTTATTTTTTAATGATTCATTCTTTTTACGCGATTTGGAGGATATTAGATACGACCTGACTTGGAAAATCCTGAATAATGTTCAATTAATTTTTACAAGAATTTAAATGAAATTGGACTTAAAGAGAATAAAATTCCCTACAAAATGAGACCAGAACGAAGTATCTAGAATGAATAGTTTTGGTTTTACAGATGAAAAACTACGATTTTTTGCAAAAAAACTGCTCTTTTTTGTAAGTTTAGCCTCTTTGCGGCACGTGTTAATATCATCGAAATTACTTGAAACTTTGCAAATCACATTTTCCAGTCTATTGGCACATTTTAGAGGGGTGCCGCAAACGATTAGTTGCAAAAAGTTTTTCCCCATGTTCCTTGTGACCACCCTATTATTGTCCATGCTTATTTCGCCGTACTTCACACAACAATCATATTATCAATAAACTTCTAATTTTCCGGTAACGATTTTTTTTCTTTACATTTTACTGTTCTTTTGCATCTGACATCGAAAATATAAGGTAAGAAAGCACTTGTCAGGAATCATACCAGCACTAGAAATCAATTTTATTTATATGTTGGAACCTATACTGAAATTGGACCATCGCCAAAAAAACACTCACTTCGCGAATTCACTGACAAAAGCGCCAAGCCAGAAATGGTGAATTATTTTGGAGTTCGCACACTTGAATTTGATGAATTCGCGATGCGGAAAATCAGTAGAGATCCAAGTCTGATTCAAATTTGGAGGCGAAACATCCCCAGATCTATATGATGACGAGCAAGCTATAAAATATGTTTGTCCTACAGGCGCAATTTTTAAAGCTATTCATAAAGCTCATATGAATTTGTGCCACAAAAGAGCAAAATACATATAAAAGGAAATACAGCAGAAATGCTGAAAAACCTCGAAAAAGGATTCAGCTGTATCTTTATCTCTGTAAACAGTGCTACTTGAGGGAAAAGGAGCTGATATGTGGATCACATGACTTCCTTTTACTCCAATTTAATATCATTTCCCCATTATTGGCAATTTTAATGTGATTCAATTGTTTACTCTCTAAATATCACCAACAGTGCCAAACTGAAACCAAATTTAAAAAAAAATTGTTGCCAACTTGGCGACTAAAAAACTGGCGATATATCGCCAAGTGTCCGACAAATTATAATACCACTTTAGTTTACTTCGAAATTAACGATGATTTCCCCCTAAAAAGGGGCAAAAGACCCCCTTAGGAACACCCGAATGCAACCAAAAGAGAAGGTGCACAACTAGTCCCCACTAGGAGTCTACCTATCAAATTTCAACTTTCTAGGACATACCGTTTTTGAGTTATGCGAGATACATACACACATACACACATACTCACATACATACGTACATACGGACGTCACGAGAAAATTCGTTGTAATTAACTCGGGGGTCGTCAAAATGGGTATTTCGTGTGTCTGTAGGTTCCTAGGCATATATCCACGTGTGGTAGGGTCGAAAAAAATCAATATTCATTCGGGGGTGAGAAAAATGGAAATTAAGGCTGATTTCTGAGTGAAAATGTTTTCGCGAATACAACACTTCTTTTTTTGTAAAAGGCTGCCTTTATTACTTTATGATGTTCAGCTTATACTCATTTCATTCATTTTATTTAATCAAGTATTTAGAATTAAAAACGATCGTTTTCTCACTTTTGTCTAGCTTATTTAGCCATGTTAAGGTGTTTTCGTCTATACAGGAGATTTAAAACCGGGCTTGGATCATTACTGATTTGCTGCATTGCGAATTGAGCAAAATCAAGTGCGCCAACTCCGAAATAATTTACCACTTCGGACTTTGCGATTTTGTCAATGATCAATTCGCGATGTGAGCTTTTTTTTTCCCCCGATCTTTTTTTCCGATTTCGGACTTGGGTTCCAACAGATAGATAAATTTGGAAATAAAATACCAAATGCGTTGAACTATGAATGCAAACCAAATTCAAATTTGGCTAGACAACATAATTAGAATCTTATTCAAAAAAAAATTAACAGTTATTTTAAACTTATTTTGATTCATAATGGCTTTTTATCGCACAATTAACTTTTTGAAAGAAAATATTTTACGATTTAGTTCAGTGAATTGTAACATTTTCTTATTTAAAACTTCATATGCATTTCTGCACTATGTAAAGATGTTATCGTTAGCTGACTCCAAAACTTGATGATTAATTAACTTGAAAATGTGGTTTGTATGTAACAAAAGAGCAATAGAAAAACCTCGAAAAAAAAAACACATTCTGCAACTAGTGATTTACATAATCGTCAATGACTGGCATGCGTATTTAACGTTTTGTGGATATAAAGTAATGTTTTTTTTAAGTGAATTAGCAAGTCCATCTCAGAGCAAGAGATGAAGAAATATTTTTAACAAAAAGGAAACACAAAAATGTGTACACATAGTAGATCCAATTTGCATTTTCTGACATAATTACTTTATGCATGTAATTTTAGGTGTTAAAAAAGTGAGCAAAATTGTATCTAACAGCTGCTTTCCCCATTCTTCTTGCTGTAATTTCACTCGTTGGAGTAACGCTTCAAATAAAGGGGCAAATTTAGAGCCACATCTAGGGAAGACCTGCTTGTTACTCTGTATTAAAATGTACACCACGAAAATAGTTCAAGCATTATTCGGTACAATTTGCAATTATATGATAGAACGATGAATTGAGAATGTGTGAAAAATCTGTTACGGACTTTGGACCAGAGGGAAACAGCGATTACCTGGTCATCCATCTTTCCGCATCGACATTTTTGACCGTTCAAACTATTCGATTTTTGGAAAGGAGGATTACAGGAGATGGTGCTGCTTGATGTTCCAAGGGGACTCCGAGTTGAAGATAACTAGAGTGCTATATCCTTTCTGGTAACTCATTTTTTTTTTGCTTTTTCCTTTTACTTTTTGTCTTTATTTCTTAACGATGTATTCAACAGTATTTTGGATCACCGTAATGTTAGCTACAAGAAGTGCCCAATCGTAGAAGAAATAATAATTATTACATTGTTTTAAACTAAATGCAAAACTGTTGCAATTTCATTAAATCTATAGAGGTAGGCTTTCCAAATTGTGGAAAAAAAACTTTAATGAAACCAAGTCAGTTTCAAAGTGTTATTGAAATTAACGTATTATAAATAATTGCTTGACTTGTTTCATGTTAAAACATATAAATGTTTCATAAGATTATTTTTCGACAATTGATCATTTTGACCTAAAAGGAAGACCTTTTAAATGTCCATGTGTATACGCGATCCCTCGTTTTTCGAAGTCATTTTTCGTTGGTATCCAGTGGCGGATTTGCCATGTCGTAATTTCGAGACCTTGCCCATAGGGACCCTTAAGAGATTCAAAAGTGCATATGATAAAAGTTTTACACAGTTCTTCCAAAAATGCATTGCGGCGGGTCTCCAAGAAAGTAAATTCGCTATTGTTGGTATATACTTTTCTAAAACTCGAAATGCAATTAAAATTTTGCACCCGTTCATTTTTATCCCTAAAACCCCTTTTACGTCATTAAAAAAATAATTCTCATTCACATTCAGATTTTCTGTTTAATTAATTTTTTTATTGTTAATTATAAAAATTTAATTTCCGCAATCATGAAGAACAATGTAATAATCCACGTCGGCTGATACATTGCTATATTTTCTAGTGCGGATAACACAGGGGAACAAAATAATGTTTTTTCTTTGGTGCCCAGAGTTTGAGAATTGATTTTGAATAAGTTTGGGGCCCTGAATCGAAATATGAAATTATTTTTTTCTCCAGCAGCTCTACTTTTTCAGATAAGTATTGCTGTTTTACACAAAATAGGCAGTTTTAACTCCAATTTATGCACTTCTAAAGGAAGTACAGTACCCGCCACTAATAAAATTACTGGATTATAAAATCAGCCGCTTTTTAAAATCAAATCTGGAAGAACAGAATCATTGCAATACCAAAACATGTTAAAACCATCCTTTAATAAAATCACTATCGCCGTTTTATAAAATCAAATTTTTGGACATCATGCTCAAAAAAGTGTTTAAGAAGCACTAAGAAGTGAAGGAATCCGTCTCAGAAGATGAGAAAATCTCAGAGTCAAATTTGCCTCTTCAATAGATGTCAGAAAAGCGCTTGGTAATGTACGATGCAATTTAGAACAAAGAGGAAAATATAATGTTAAACGTCACAAAACACTTTGTTAACTCTCAAACGATATTGAATCTTTGTTCTCCCAATTATGTTAACAATACGCCTATATTTTAAGATCCTTATGCAAATAATTAAAAATCATGTACCTCATGTTTAGTTAAAATGATAACTGTATTCTGAAATACTTAAACAGAAGTAAATGAAGTCATTCAATTCATTTTTAGAGCATTTAAACTTCAAAACCTTTCTTTTTTTTTTTTTGAATGCCGGTTAACAAAATCAGCCGTTTTATAAAATCAAATGTCCACAGAACGAATGTGATTTTAATAAGCGGCGGGCACTGTATAATCTTCTGAAATAAGGATTGCTTCTATCATATTACATATATCATATGCCATACTGCTGGTCTGCAATTCAGTTATGTTCAAGAAAATTCACTACATGGAGTAAATATCTGGCTAGTTTAGTAACAACGCGTCAACGAAATAAGGTCAATTTTTTGTTTTACATATTGCAGCTTGAAAAAATAGTGACAAAACTCAAAAATGAAATGTTTCAGAAGACCTATTTTTAAATTGCAGCGATTTGTAATTTATTGCTTTTTCATTCATATTAATTTCTAATTATTGTAATGCTCCTTCAAAATGGGTAATGCAATTTTTTTGTTCATTTCATGCAGTTTTTTTGTTAGCCTTTTAGGATTTTTGGAAAGTATTGGGTTGTTGAACCACTCGTTCAAAATATTTGTTGGGAGGCAGAAAAAAAACTTTCAAAAATAAAAATAAATAAATAAAGAGGATTGCCTGCGTTTTCTTTCATTTTCTTAAATAATAGACTACTACAGTTTTAGTCTTTTTTGGGCCCGTCAAAATCGGAGACTCATGGCCAGCAATTTGATTGGTATGTTTAGTGTTTCAGTTCTGATTATTAGAATAATACAATATGAATAAAAATTCCGTGCTTTGATTTTTATTTGATCTATGGTTGTAACTTAAACCCGTGTCGAGTATATTTAACTGTTATATGTTAGAAAATTTAGCTCCTGAGGAAAAACAGGGCATTCATAATTGAACTCAGGGCACCAAATTCATTCACAAATCAGTTCCAAATACCCGGGCACCAAAACGACAGTTCCCTGTGTAATAGAAAGATGGATTTAAAATATTTTCCATGACTGCGCTTCATATAAA
The DNA here is from genome assembly GCF_026930045.1 of Uloborus diversus. Classification (NCBI taxonomy): domain Eukaryota; kingdom Metazoa; phylum Arthropoda; class Arachnida; order Araneae; family Uloboridae; genus Uloborus; species Uloborus diversus. Next base: position 206,521,918 of record NC_072731.1, read on the forward strand.
TACGTGCATTAATTTGCTCGTAATACAAAAAAAAAATGTTACGGAGGTACGTGTTTTTGAGAAAAAAAATTCCAAGTAGACAACTTGAATATATATTTTGTGCAGAGTATTATCCTTAACCTTTCCCTATTTTCTTATTTTCTTTTTTTCACCTTCATTTAATTATTTCAAACCTTCAAACCGCTGGCTAACTGACATGCCATTAAAAATGTAAAAATAATCGCAATTAGAAGAAAAAAAAACAGATTAGAGAAACACATAGTGATGTTCTTTGTTTATCGCTATGTGTTTCATTAATCTGTTTGCACTAATCCACCAAATACAAATGCATCTTCTAAAATGCGGAGATAAATTTTTAAAAGAAACTTTTTCATTAAGGATTGTAATTAGACATATTGAAAACCTGTTTTCATTTAGTTTAAACTAATTAAATTTCACATTTTTTGTCTGATAAAAAAAAAAGAGTCAAAAATCTTGTGACATTATCTTTCAATTATTTTTGTTGGAAAAAGTCTTTTCATCTAAGTATTGAAATTGTTTTTACCAAATAAAAGGATTTAGAGATTATAACCCCTGTCAAATAATGTAGTTTCTTTATTAAAACTAGAAAATTAATTCCTAGCTATAATCCACGTTGTTTTATAAGTATAGGTTTAATTTTTTACCCACTTGTTTTTAATCAATAATGTAAGTAAAGAGGGTAGCGTAAAAAAAATGCGATTTGAAGTCTCAGGAACAATGTTTATCGCTTAATATTTCCTTTGACATTTAACTTGAGAAAAAAAAATTATTTTACTCTTTTTTTTTTTTTTTTTGGTAAAAAATATTATCTTGTAATTCGTAAAAACTTTAGTCAGTAAAATAAGGATATTTTCCCTATATTTTAAATAAGAAACTTGTTTAAGTCAATGCAGGAACTAATGTAAATACAAATTATTTTGTGATTAATCTCGTTCATTACGAATAATAAATATATTCCATACACACTAATATCCTCAATATAATTACCAAATTTACTATACCTACCTAAATCCTCAAGGTAATATTATAATCAATATTTATTATAAGATTCCTCCAAAAGGTTAAATAAAATGTATCAAATTAAAAACTAAAACATAAAAAGTACGGGAACCGCAGGCAAGCTGAAAAATTCCGTATTTAATTCTTTAGACAAGAAAATATAGCTATTTTCATTTGTTAATAAGATAACAAGTATGAGGGATCCTTCTGCAAAAATACAGTGTGAATAGATTGGTTTAGCAATTGTTGATCAAGCATGTGAAGATTCTGCGAAGTTAATTTCTATTCATCTTATGAAAGATTTCTCCAGTTTAAAGTGATACACCTTTATTCTTGTTAATTGCTTTGAATAATGTTTAACGTACTTTAGTTACACATTGTAGACAATGACTAGACTTGAATGCAAACAAATAGAATTGTAAAATTAATAGCGCCAGTCTGTAAAGTGTTTCTATCAATTTAGAAACAAAGTAACAACTAATAGAGTTATTTTACTTTAATGCGCCCAAACTATGATGATATAGTTATTTTTTTTTTTTGAATAATACTTAAAAGTCGCCTATTTTTCTATACATTGTTCACAGAATGTAGACTTTCGAAAGTTGTAACTGGCTGGAAATATCTAAACAGTCTCACTGTTCTCTCTGTCTCCCTGTACCTACTTCTCCGCTATTATCAGGAACAACCTACTATTTTTAAGCATTGTTTTTTTTTTCTCTCTCTCGGAAAACACTCGCGCGTCAAAGAGTTTTTCGTGTTAACTGAAAGAAAGATGTATTTACCTCTATAAAGTCTTTGAAATACGAAATTGTTTGTTGTTGCTGTTGTTAAAGCTATGTTCATGGGAGAAAGAAGGTCTTGGACTCGAATATCGGTAGCACCATCAATGCATGTTATGCATACAGTCGAGCCCGCTTAATGGAATATCGGATAATAGCTTAATGTAATAAAATTCCCATGTACTACACCATTGATGTGTGTTATTTTTATCCCGGATAATGGAATGTCCCGTTTATTAGAATAATTTTCCCTGGGAAATTGCCTATTCCATTAAGCGGGCCCGACTGTAGCTCCATACGGAAAACGGGAAGATTCTCGGAACACAGCACCCATAGTAATGCTTAGCGACCCACCACTAGACTTTAAGACACATGAATTAAACGGATAGGGGAGGGTAGGTTTTCGAAGAACTCTCGAAAATTGTAGTTTTTGAATTTTTATCGCAACAATTTCGGTTTTATTTCTTAGCAGGGTTCTTGAACTTCAAAATAAAACGTGATTTTTGTATTATATCAAACCCAATATTTATTTATTATCAAACATTACAAAAACTTGAAAAACCCGCTTTGTCCTACTGTACCGAGCGCTCTATCCAGTAGGCTACTCTTGGAAGAGAGCAGCCTAGTGACTTATTCCTCCTAAAACTTGCCCCATGAAGAGAAAGATTGAACAATGTAGTTGTAATGTACATATGTGTCTTCTTGTCTGGAAAATATGTCTTAAAGTTTGCATTATTAATACGAGTTTTTTTTTTTTTTTTTTTTTGTTATTATTATTAAATATTTCTTGCACACAGTCCTACTAATATAGCAGCAAAATTTCGCGTAACTATTTATGAGTGACCCTCTCAACAATAACTGAATCTTATGGCATAAAATAAGAGGTCCTATATAATATATTGAAATGTCACATTGGCAGTAAGCGGTGCTAAATATTTATTTCAATTTTTAAAAATTTACCCGTACATTTGACAGATAAAATTCGAAAAAATTGCAAAACTTGTCACTATTCCATCTACACACTTTAAACACCATAACTTATTAAAATTTAAAAAATAATAAAAAATGTATTAAAATAAAATAAGATATTAAAGTATAATAATATTAAAATAAAAAAAATAATAAATTATTTAATACATTAGTTAAACACGAACTTATAAAATAACCGAAATGGTAAATATGTACGTGGACGTTTGAGCTCAATGAAACTTAGACACTCGTGGATTCCGACGAGACGCGACTTAAAAAACATAGTTATTACGTTTTTAATAAAATAATGATAATATCATGTTCTTCTTAGAAAAGTTTTCCGCAGAAAAAAAAACGTAATAATAAAATTAAAAAAAAAAAAACACTATATTTAGAGAAAGTATTTGTTATATTTTTTTTGATGAAGAGCCTTTTTCATTAACGAAAGTAAAAAGTTATTTTTTGTAACGTAATGTGTCTATTGGGGAATATATGGACTTAAAAAAAACATGTTTGGTAAATGTAACGTACTTTTTTTTTCTTTTTGCCTATTACTTTTTTTCTTTTATGGAGATCTTTGAACCTTACACAGAAATAAATGCAATATCAATGTTGGGCACTGTGTTGTCAATAGCAACATTGCTTTATGAAGGAATAGTTCTGGGGAATCTAAAACTAAAACAGTTAGGAGAAATAAAGTGGATAACTTTTTTTTGTTCTAAAGGGTGATCTCTATCTCGGTATTTAATCAAAAACTTACATTTTTCTTACATATATAGCAAAGATTCTTTCTCTTAACATTTGTTGTTCTCTATTTTTTCCTTTTAATATTGATTTAATTAAACTAAAAGGTGGCCAAAGAGTATGGACAAATAAGATAGAAAGAAAGAAAAAATGTTGTTGAGGCAAATTGCAATTTGTACAAGAATCTTTCACTGATCATATATGGCCAATAATCGTGTTGCTAAGGTCTAAAGAATGACACCAGCTGCCGGCTTTTTTATTGCCGGCTAAAAGCGTTGTTTTTCCCCTTTTACATTATGTTTCCGAGAGCTTCAAGATCTTAAAAAATTAAGGAAAATAACACGATTCAAAATTATTTTAAAAACGATAAAGTAATATTATCGTAAGATAAAAAATACCTTTGTGCTGAACAGTAAAGTAAGACAAAACAACGTTAGATGAAGCAAATTTGTGCTTTATCTAACGTTGTTTTGTCTTACTTTAATATTATCGTGTTTGTTTTGTAATGCTTCAGTTTTAAAATTGATTCAATACACTCAGTTTTGTATGTCCTTTATTGAACCACTGGTTTTGAACTTGTTGTGAATAATACATACTATGTTAAAAAAAATAGTGAAATGCTAATAATATGGGCACTATGATAGTTGTATAAAATAAAAGTAAAATCTTTTAATAAATATCCTATTTTTCTTTTCTATTACAATTTTATGGGTTGGTTGTAGATTTTTATTTTTAACTATCATTGACTTTACTATCTGTGCAGAATATAGTGCAGTTGAAGATTGTTGGAGCTCGACCTCAGACGAGTCTATATCAAAACCAGTTGAAAATAAAAGACGCATGGTGTGCAGAAATCAAGCGTTGCCTTTTTTTTTTTTTTGTAAAGTGGAGGCTTTTGTTAACAGTAAGAAATAACTTTAAATTTATATCGGGAGAGTTAACTCCAGGATACGGTGAATACTACGGAAGTTATGATTTGTGCTGATCGCGTTTAATGTTCACAACATTTCTTAATGATTCGACTTATTTATTATTGACTATTCCACCCAGCGCCAAAAATAACAAACCACACATTACATCCAAACGTGTTTTTGTTTTGTCTTTTTCTAGCAAAGAATATCGTTTTGACGTAAAGAAGGCTAAGCATCCGGTAGCCATTGGCATCAAATTTTTATTCCTTCGAAAATACGTAAACATCTTGAATTACAAAATTGCTATACGCATATGAGAAGTTTCCTGTTAATTTAAATGTTTACCAAAAGCCTTTGAATTTTCAACCACGGGCAAGGCCGAGCGGGTACAGTAGAGTGTATATATATATATATATATATATATATATATATATATATATATATATATATATATATATATATATATATATATATATATATATATATATATATATATGTGTGTGTGTGTGTGTGTGTGTGTGTGAATGAGTTTTGTTATGCTTTTATGAATCGCTAAATCAAATATTAAAATTAAATTCCAGACGATGAAACATACTTACTTTCAAAGATTGGGGTGCACTTAAATGCTATGAAAAATAAATGTATTTTAGCGAAATACAGACAAATCGTTTAAAGTTTAATGAAAGAAACTGGCTTTTATTCAAGAAAAAAGTTTACTTGAAAGCTGAAAAACTACGAGTGAATGTTCGATCATTAATTTTTCCTGAATCAAGAATAAAATCGTTAAATTTATTGGAGTTTCGTTTAGAAAAGGAACATTTCAATAGCATTCGTTTATTTCAAAATCCTTTTAAGAAAATTTTGTCAATTCTTTCTCACTGATTTATAGTCCTTTAGAACATGCTTTTTTACTTAAAAGAGGAAAAATATTTTGAAAGAAATATTTTTCTTTGCGGATTCGGTGAGTAATAAATATTAAGAAATAGTTTGATACTAAGGAAGCTTTAATTTCTATTTAAAATCGTAGAAATTGAGGGTATTTTTTGTGAAAAATAGAGTATGATATTGTATATATATATATATATATATATATATATATATATATATATATATATATATATATATATATATATATATATATATATATATATATATATATATATATATATATATATATATATATATATATATATATATGCAAATTATGATATATATAAAATATATTGTGAAAAAAATAATATACATGTTCTGAAATTGAAAATCACAGCTTCTTCGAAGTATGAAAGAACATTTAAATCTGTTTGCCATACACAAAAAAATGTGCTCAAAAAATCAGAGCGTGTTTTTGTATTTTCTGCATTCATGTCAGATAAGATATTTTTAGCGACAGAAAACAATTCATACTGTTATTCTATGACATTAATGTCAGCCTTGGAAAAAATGTATTATGTCTATAAAATGCAATCTCAAAATAAATTCTTAAGCAATTATAATAATATATAAAATGTGCTACATTTTATGTTTCTGCTTAATGTTGATTTTATCAACAGTTTATGAATTTTTTTTAATTTTATATTCATTAAAGAAATTTTGAAAGCTAGGTGAACAGGAAATTTAAAACAATCTTACGGTTTCTTTGAAATAAATAACCACCACATCTTGGTAAATAGAGAAAATAAGAAAAGAAAGATGTGGCGCAAATATCCATTAGAAAGCTAACGAATGCCAAATGTGGTTTTTGGAATGCTATCTGGAAAATAAAAACACCAGAAATGCTTTGGTGGAGCAATACAAAAACAGCTTAATTCGTTATTTATTCACTCTAGGTGCGATAATAGAAGGTTCTAGCAATGATAAAGAAGATGAAATAGACAAGGCTGTCATCTTGGAAAAAATATTTCTTCATAAAGGCAAAAGAAGGAATGCATATGGCGTTGAGCCTCTGAAATAGATTCTCAATCGTAATAACGACAGATTATAATAGAAATTCTTCTTAAGTGAAACATAACTGCCGCTACTGATACACTAAATTGGCAGTGATTGTTATTAACAATTGATATTCTTCATGATCCTGAAAAGTATCTCTTACGAAAATTTAATTGCTCCTGAAACTGCTGTCCACTAGCCAAAAAGTTTTTCATTCACAGCTGAATTTTCACAAAATAACCCAACAAGAAGTTACATTAATAATTCGATAATCCCTTTTGAAAATGTTTCTTCAATCAAAATGCTTTTTGAGTCCAAAACGAGAACGATAGAACAGATTTAACGTGATCAGTGCAGTTTGAAATTGATCGCTTCAGTTATAACAGCTGCGATCAGTTTGAGCGAATTTCTTCCGTATTTCCAAATTCCCAATACGTTCTTTCGTAGAAATGCATAACCCAACAAGTAGGGTCCTATCATAAATCGTGATTGCAAAAAAGGTAATTCAAATTCCAAACACCTAAACTTAAATGAATGTCTGGGCCTGAATGCTACCTTTTGTGTGTGTGTGTGTGTTTTACATTTTTATAGTCTTGTCAAACTACAATTACAAACTTCAATGTTTTTTTCTCCTTTTTAGATGGATTGTCTGTAGTTAAACTGATTTGCATACAGAACTGTTCAGATAGCTGTTTTTACTTATTGTTTTTAAGCATATGCCTTCGAAGTTGAATTCTTGATCGGTAATATATCTGTATACCCACAAGAAAAGTTTTTATTTGTTTCTCGGTACTTATTTTGAAGTTTCGTAGCATTTTTTATGAGTGTGCCTCTTGTTTTTAAGAATCAATACTGCTTTTGACATCTTGTCAGCTTAAGTCTTCAGAAAACAAGAAAGGAAATTATTTTTGAAATTTTAAAAACCGATGCGTTACTTCACTTTGTAAGAAAATTAATGAAGTTTTCACATTTTTTTTTCTTTCTTGTGTGCTTATTGAAGGTAATTCTTTATAATGTCAAAAAAAGGAAAATCCGGATTATTGTTAATTAATTAATATTAAAAACTGCAATGAAAAATAAAAGACTTGTTAGAGCAAACAAAATCAACTAACACTAAATATAGGCTTTCTAGTGTACCCACTCATCATTTTTTGCCTCAAGGAGTTTCTTATTAAAAAAATCGTTCTGTTAAAATCTACGATTTTTACAATTAGTACAAATGTTTTACAATTTATAATTTCTCAGATTATTAGTAAACTGGTATTATATTGATACAATACACTAATCCGTTCTAGAACCTGTGTTGAAATATATATTAATGCAGCTGGCAATGGAATAAAATAATTCCACTATAGCCCTAACTAAATAGTCGAATGGTTAAAAGTATGGAATTTAGATTTTCTCTAATAATCAGAAATAAGTCCAGTGCATTTGAGTTACATTCTGTTAAATTAATTTGTTTAGAAATGGAAAGTCTAACAGCAAATATGTGTCAAAATATGCGTATTAGGATCCGTAGAAATAAAAAAGCAAACATTTCTTTCAAGTCGCAATACTGATGTGAAGTTTTAAATTGGAAATACAAAAAAGAGGCTAAAAAAATTAAATTGGTTCATATCTTCAAGCCTTGTATTGACACTGAAGTTTGCCAAGCTTTTGAAAAACTTACATTTGAGATAATTTTCATCATTTTTAATTTAGCATTCTTCCAAATGGCAAAATTAAAGCTCAATTCCTTACGTATTTTTTTTAATGTTTGAGTACCATTTAAATCTATTAACACTTCATGTTCGCGCATGTGCTTTGAAACCCACCGACACACGGGAAAATTTACATTTTTATGGTTTTTTCCCCCATTTTCCTTACTTTTAGAATGTTTGGACGAAATAGCTCCAGTCATATGTTACTGGAACTAATATGATTAAGAAACAAAATACAGATTCACCTAGGTAAAGATTGGTAATGGTCAACGGTCTCTTGATGGTATAAGTATCCAAAAAGATTCTTGAATTTATACGTGCCGACAGCGTGCTGTGACCTGTGTTATATCTGTCTGCACCTTGAGTTTGGTTTGTGTTTCACCCTTTTTTTTAGTTTTTTAATTGTCTGCACTGAAGAAAATAATCAATAGGAAGCTGTTTGACTGACCTTAACATTGTTCACCTAAAGGTTTTTTTTTTATTTTTTTTTAAATCAAACATTCATCTTTCTGGCGAGAAACAGTTCGACATTATTCGCAGAACAGATGCTATTAACCGCTTAAAATTAATGCTAAAAACGCCAATTGCAGTACAGTTTCTACAAAAACAATTGATTTGCTTCTGAAAGCTCACATGCCCACTGTTATATGTAAAATGATGGTGCAACTTATGAATGCATTTCATGATAAATATTACCATCGACGATAATAATACCATCACTTGAGCAGTTCATATAAGCTAGAACCCCAAGTTATAGAGATATTAATAGAAACTCATTAGAGGCATTTTTGATAACGAATTTACTCTTCACCCCTTTTTTCATTTGAAAATAGCTCTCGACCATGCTGCGCACTTAGCCTGATATGCTGCCTCACTCCGAATTTAGCGCCTCGCTAGCCACATTTTCGTATTTAATTTGCTTGCGGTATTTATGATTGAAATCTTGTAATGCCTAAAAAGTATACAGTTGCCATAAACGCAGAAAAAATACCTTATATAAGTTAAAAACTTAAATACATAACATAAATACAACATAATTACTATAGCACTAAAGAAAAAAAATCGAACCTGTGAAACAAGCAAACAACTGTAAACTGCAGATCACACTACTATTCATGGTCACAATATTGTCAAGAAATCGGAACAAAATGTTGCACCAACAAAATAAAGTGAATATATTAGCACAATGTCTCGCGTGGCTACATAAATTGACCACAACACAACTAGTAGTGAAGCAAAAATAAGAAAAGCATAAGATATGTTTACAAAAAACTGGTAGCTACCAATCTTCTGTGCTGAAACTAAAGATGTATGAACGTTTGATATATTAAAGTAAGACAAAACAACGTTAGACGAAGCACAAATTTGCAAATTACAGCATACACGTCGGATGAAAAGACATTGAACAAAAGCTCAAAAGCCTCCAAGTTCATCCATAAGTTCATTATTTTCTGCATTGAAAAAGGCGTTCCCTGTAACGCCGAAACACGTGTCTGCTGCAATTTGCAAATTTGTGCTTCGTCTAACGTTGTTTTGTCTTACTTTACTGTTCAGCACAAAGGTATTTATTTATCTCGTTTGGTATATGGTTGGCAGATGTTATTGGTGGTTATACTTATCAACATAAAGTATCAAACTGAAGGAAATTACTCCTTGCATTATCCAGTAAATATATATATCATTTCTTTTTTTTTTAATGCTAAAACGGTTCATTTACAACTTCTCTGGTAAAATGTTACGTTCAGCAATTTATCTAATCCAACTGTTTTTTACTACATACCGAAAGAAACGTTAAATCAGTCGTATATTTGCAGACTTTCTCTTTTATCTACGGATTTAGGTAATGTGTTTGTTCGTGTCTCACAAAACGAAGACATCGAAAGGCGAAGAACAATGGTTCTACAGGGACTGTTTTTTGGTAATTTCTTTCTTCTCGAGGGACAGTTTAATGAATTGTTTCTTGTTAGCGCGTTGTTCTTCCTATGCGCCGAGCACATTTTCTTAATGCGTATAAGGCTTAGTTACATCTATATTTTCATGACAAAAAAGGATAATATGGCATTGTTTACTGATTATACAGGGCGAATTTTACCTCATCTGCCAAACGAAAGAGGTTGTTAGAGAGCCCTAGATGAGCATAAAACTACCCATTTTTGCTCAAATTCGGTACGGTAGATGGAAAGAAATCGAACCAAAAAGCAAATTTCTGAGATTAAGAGCGATTTCTGAATTTCCTTGAAGATTTACGCACAAAATAAGAAAATATTTGAAAAACACAGAAGAATTTCTATGAAATGGCACTTTTTTCATCGAGATAGTAACATTTTTGAGGAAGCTAATAGCTTTGAAGCATTCGAGGTACTTAACGTTGAATTGGGGTCAAAATCTTTAAAAGGCATTTTCAAAAACAATCGTTTGAGCTATAACCTGTCACATCTAACAAAAAACTAGTCCACCCTACTAGCTTTCAAATGATACCACAGCAAATCATATTGGGATTCAAATTCGGCAGAATTAAGCCTTTTTTTAAAGATTAAAAATATCGTTTGTGAAAAAAAAATGGACTAGTAAACATATGACAGGCCCTTTAAGTACGAACTCTCCTAGCAGATTTCTACCTTTCCAGCTATGTTTTGAACAAAACACAATTTTTTTATACATAGTAGTGATAAGATGAATATCATTTCGCCTTGTTTTTGTCAAAATATGGCCAGACGTATGGGACATTTCTTGGATTCTAGATGCGTTTTTCAGTTTTCATTTCATATCGGAAGAACATTGCGGTTTAAACGAAATTATGTTGAAGAATTAAAGAGCATAAAATTACCTTTGATAATGTATTTTTATATTTATTGTAGCTAAAAGAGGTGCGGAGATATTTTATTTCCAGGGCCAGTTATTTTTGGGGAAAGTTACTCTTTTCCTCGCTTTTTTTTTATTTTCTGTTCTCTAGAAAAGGATCACACATCATGATTTGTTTTAGCTCGGACCTTGGATCAACATTCTGGAACTTCGAAATCAAATATATCTGCGTCCTTAATAGCTACTATAAAAATAAAAAAATATTTTTAAAGGTAAATTTATATTCTCTAACTCATGAAAAATTGCTTTATCCGCAACTGAATATTTTTTTTTGCAATATGAAAATATAACGAAATGAAAGTTTAGAAAAATGCATAGGTAGTGGTTTTCCTATGCGTGAACATCTATAAATTCCCCAATCTTTCCATTTTTACCTGCTTTTTCTTCACGTTCAAGTGATTTAAAAGATACAATAACTTAAATTATTTTCCTATTTAAATTTAACTGAAGTTAATAGCTGTGTAATTATAAAGAAACCAAATCATTTAACTGAAGTTCAGTGCTTCGTAATTATAAAAGATCCAATTAATTTAATTTAAGTAAAACACCCTTTAATTATCCTAACTAGATGAATAATGAGCCCGCTAATGATCTTTGGTAAACTATTTTAGTGGTATATTTCTGCATCAAATACTTGGTCTACAAAATATTTTATGCTTATTATATGCTCTGAATTATGTTTTTTTTTCTTTACATATTGCAATGAGAAAAAAATCTTAAAAATGGTTTTAACTAAAACTACCTCAATTTATACATGTATAGAAAAATCGTCTACTTTGGCTTTTCTCGATGTAAATATACACTAAAGAATTGATTATTGCAGTTAATGACATTTTATGTAACTGGATTTCGAAAAATAGCCACAATAAAAGAATGTTTCACAAACGTTTTTGAGCCAAGAAACACAAATGATAGTACTTGACAATAAAAGATTTACACGGAATTCGTTACTTTTCAAAATTACATTTTTGTTCTTTGTATGCATAAAATAATTATATAATAGAAAATGTTATGCTGCTACAGCAAAAAAAAAAAAAGAAAAGAAAAGAAAACATCATTTTTATATTAGAAATATGAGTTAGGTTAAGAAAAATGCATTATTTAAAGAAATTTAATTTTAGTTTTTAATCCTTCACAGGGTGCAGCCTTCAACACCAACAAGAAAGGTCAGGTGTTTTTAGATATGCTGTTATAATGGTTAAAATTTCAAGGTTTTAAATATCAAAATCAATGTTGCAATTAGATAAAAGTCAATAAGTACAGCTTATCTGTAAAAATTCCATTTGAAAACAGAGAAATATACTTGCATTCAACACTAAAATAACATGAAATGCTAAGCCATTATTTAAAATTGCCTGCGAAAAATAGAAATAGAACTTTTACTCAACTATTTACACTTGAAAAACAACAGACTTAAGATAATACGAAAGGAAAAAAATAATAAATCAATAAATTGCAAGAATAAAAACATAAAACAAGCAAATTGTGCTAAACAGTAGTTCGTTATTTCTCAGATAAAAACAGCAGGCTGGTACTGTTGTTAATAAAAATAAAGTTATTACGTAATACAAGATACACACATGTTTCTATTTTGAAGGTGAGATTTCTTTTGTGTTTAGAGAAATGTATTGCTGTATTCTTTGATAAACGTGTTTCAAAATTTTATTGCAGTTATACAAGCGAATAAATTAAATGAAAACTCTTCATCTCAAAATAGCTTTATTTGAAAAAAAAAGAAAAGGGTGATTCTCCAAAAACCTGGTATTAAAAAAAATGCTGAAAAAAATCTGAAAAAAAAATTATACTTACTCTTTGTTAGGAACTTATTAAGAGAAAAAATAGAGGACAGCAAGAGACAGTCAAGTAGCACCAGGGGAGTTACAAAATGAATTTTTTCATGTGATATATAAAATTTAACTATAGTGATGAAGAAATAACTGAAGCCTAAATCAAAAAGTGTGGCTATTAAATGATAAAATAAAATGTATGTAAAACCTCCCTTAACGGACATCCCCAATTTCTTCGAGTACAAGTCCCATTTAGGTTTTTCCATTTTATTCACCCCGAATAATGGACATTCATTTCAACAAAAAACGAGCTGATGTGTGCATCACATGACTTCCTTTTACACCAATTTAATGCTATTTCCCTATTATTGCAATTTTAATGGGATTCTCTCTCTAACTCTTTAAATATCACTAGCAATGGCCACATTGAAAGCAGATTTAAAAAAAAAAAAAAAAAAAAAATCGCCAAATTTTTCGCCAAGTTGGCGACAAAACTTGGCAACCAAAAGACTGGCGATATATCGCCAAGTGACCGCCAAATTATAACACCACTTGAGTTTGCATCGAAATTAACAATGATTTCCCCCCAAAAAGGTGCAAAAGACCCCTTTAGAAACACCCGAATGCAACCAAAATAGGAGGTGCACAACTAGACCCCACTACGAGTCTATGTACCAAATTTCAACTTTCTAGGACATACCATTTTTGAGTTATGCGAGATACATACGCACATACGCACATACGCACATACGCACATACACACATACGCACATACATACAGACGTCACGAGAAAAGTCGTTGTAATTACCTCGGTGATGGTCAAAATGGATATTTCGCAAGTCTATACATTCTTAGGCACTTTTCCGCATGTGGTCGAATCGAAAAAAAAAACTCAACATTCATTTGGGGGTGAGCAAAATGGAAATTAAGGGCGATTTTTGAGTGAAAATTTTTTCGCGAATACAATACTTCCTTTTTTGTAAAAGGAAGTAAAAAACGATTGATACATTAAAACTTTTTTTTAAGTTAGCCATAAACAGTATGATAAAATTTACAAATAGTAAAGTAACCTTCTCATTACCTGCGAATTGTTTTATAGTTCAGGAAATACAAACATAAAACAAAATGGGAATCAGCAACATTAATAGCATATATTTTACTCTTAATTTAAAGCAACTACGAAATTTATAGCAACTTCACTAACCTACGCGAGCAACATTTAGATAAACAAATTTATAACCAATAAATCTTTTTTGGAACGATTCGTCTGAACAACAACAAAAAAATATTAAATAAGTAGAATTATTCCACTCATCCATTTTTACTTCCTTTTACAAAAAAGGAAGTATTGTATTCGCGAAAAAATTTTCACTCAAAAATCGCCCTTAATTTCCATTTTGCTCACCCCCAAATGAATGTTGAGTTTTTTTTTTCGATTCGACCACATGCGGAAAAGTGCCTAAGAATGTATAGACACGCGAAATATCCATTTTGACCATCACCGAGGTAATTACAACGACTTTTCTCGTGACGTCTGTATGTATGTGCGTATGTGTGTATGTGCGTATGTGCGTATGTGCGTATGTATCTCGCATAACTCAAAAATGGTATGTCCTAGAAAGTTGAAATTTGGTACATAGACTCGTAGTGGGGTCTAGTTGTGCACCTCCCCTTTTGGTTGCTTTCGGATGTTCGTAAGGGGGTCTTTTGCACCTTTTTGGGGGGAAATCATTGTTAATTTCGATGTAAACTCAAGTGGCGTTATAATTTGTCGGACACTTGGCGATATATCGCCAGTCTTTTGGTCGCCAAGTTTTGTCGCCAACTTGGCGACAAATTTGGCGGAGTTTTTTTTTTTTTTTTTTGGTTTCAATTTGGCCATTGTTGGTGATATTTAGAGAATAAATATTGAATCACATTAAAATAGCGAATAATGGGGAAATGACATTAAATTGGAGTAAAAGGAAGTCATGTGATGCACACATCAGCTCGTTTATTTGTCTTTTGCCAAATTTAACTTTTTTTTTCAATGAATATTATTTTCTAACTAATGTTCGGGAAATAAATCCTTCTATTCTACGGAGTGAATTACCAGTGCTTGAGAAATAATGCTAGGAGATTGATTTATTTAGGACAGGAGTATTACATTTTCCATACAATTTGCCTGTTTCGTAGGCCCAGGATTATATTTAAGGTAAATAATGTTATTCTAACTTCTTAATTCAACTACACACCAATAGAATTATTATTTTTCTTTTATTTAACGCAGAAATGTTGTCCAGGAGAATAACAGAGTTGAGTTTTTTTGCTACAGGGAGTATGATATTTTCTTTGTAATTTGCCTGCTACGTAAGCTCAGGATTATAATAAAGAAAAATAATGTTAATTTTCTATTCTAACCTCTTAATTGAACTACACACTATGAGTAGATTGTTTTTTCTTTTATTTAACACAATAATGTTGTCCAGGAGAATGACAGTTCAAAGTTTTAGCAAGAACAGCAGACAAATCATATTTAAAAAATACTCAAGGAATCCAACAAAATGGTGTTAATAAACAATGTAGTAGTACAGTAGATTAAAAATTCCTTTTTTTAAAATCTATAATAAGCTACTGGGACATAATATTGTTAGGATTTTGGAGAACCATCCAAAAACAGATTGCAGCTAGTAATGAAGCAAGCTGTATAAAGCGCTTGAATTTCTCTCCAATATGTTTCAAAAAGACAG
The DNA here is from genome assembly GCF_026930045.1 of Uloborus diversus. Lineage (NCBI taxonomy): Eukaryota > Metazoa > Arthropoda > Arachnida > Araneae > Uloboridae > Uloborus > Uloborus diversus. Next base: position 206,537,346 of record NC_072731.1, read on the forward strand.
TCTGTGACATTAGTAAATTTTGAGTCTACGGTTAAATAGGGGAGGGTGACCCAAAGAGGGTAAGTTTTCGTGTGCCCCCTCCTCCATGGCGTGTAAGCGGAGATGCATACGTATGTCGTGTTTACATGAACACCCCGAGTTCTAATCAGTCCCAGCGAAGCAGCAGTAAAGCGGCATTACGCAACCAGGAATAAAATAAAAAAATGTAATACATTTTTTTAATGAAGTTTTGTTACTTGTGATTAGTCGAAGATCACTTTATTTTTTTTTTATTGTCAATAATTTTACGTCATTCTGACACTATCCACCTACAAACTACAATGGTCATTTTGTTTGTTTCTTTTTTTAATTTAAGGTTATAGTGTTTGAAGCCACAAAAACGTGCCTTCGGGCAAAGGGGTCAGGCAAAGTGGGGGTAGGATTTAATGGTATTTTTATTTATAATTTCTTGACTCTTGTGCTAGCTTAGATTTTCTATTTCAGTATGATTAGTATAACTTTAAAAAGTTATTATTAGGATGGCAATTCATTAGTTTATTAATTTAATCAGTTACTTCTTGATGTTTTATAAGCAAATGTGCTGACTTGAAACTGGATTAGTACAACTTTTTATATATTTTTAATAATGGCAGGTAGCAAATCTAATATTTTAATCATTTATAACTTAATATTTGATTGGCAAATGTATCAAATCACAATAAATTAAGCTTACCTGCTATGGGCTCCCTGGTAGGACAAAGTTGGTTTTTCGAATGTTTAAAAATTGATAATAAATAAATATTGGGTTTAAAGTATTTTTTTTTTTTTTTTTTTTTTTTTTTTGTTGAGGTTCAAGAACCCTGCTAAGAAATGAAACCGAAATTGTTGCGATAAAAACTCAAAAACTATAATTTTCAAGCGTTCTTCGAAAACCTACCCGCTTTGGCGCCCCCTCTCCTAGGGGAAGTCCGCTTGGATTGGACCACTGCGTAAATTGGACCGGGGGCTTAAGATCTAGCGTAGAAATCTGTGCTAAAATCTGCCAGTGGATATACAAAGACTTGTGTCTGAAACATTTGAGGATGAAGTTTCGTTAACATTTCAGTCTGCATAGCTTGAGTTACAGTGCGATTTGTGTTAAAAACCTGTTCGATTGACCTTGTACCTAGTAGACTAATACTAAAATTTATGAACTGAGAAAACTGCTTTTACAGTATTATAAACAGTATTTAATGGGGATTACAGTAATGTAACTACATGCACGATTGGGAAATTTGTTCACAAAGAATAAAAAATGGCATGTTTTCCTTTATTGGACCGAAAAACATTTCCTATATAGGAAAGGTGGTCCAATTTAAATAACTTAATGTGTAACTAAGCAAGCCTTTTTACTTGTCACATTATAAAATAAGTGATTAGTGTAACTTAATAGCGACGTTAGGATTATTTTGAGCATATTTTAACAGTTATTCAAGAAATTCATTTTGACTTTTTGTTTTTTTTTTCAAGCACACTTTCTAGAAGTTGCGACCCATAAAACTAGGTTATCATATAAAATTCAATTTCAGTTTTGTTAAATATAGTTTCTTAATTTGTATCAAATTTGTGCTTGTTCACGTTACTTGTTGATTGTTTATTTATTAATTACAATGAACGGTAGTCCAGTTTAAGAACATGAAATTCAAACAACCTTTTAAATTTTTTTATAGAAAATAATTTATTGGTGACATTTAAATGCGCATTTAGGATTTCTTAAAATATAAACTGTAAGGCTTATTAAAGCATTCACAATGGTTTTTATTAAGTAAGTTGCTTAGAAACCTCGACCTCATAAAATATTTTTTTTCTCATCTTTTCTTTCAGGCCAGAAGCTTCAATTTCAGCTTTGTTAGATAAAATTCCCTTTTTTTTCATTTCATTTTTTTTTTTTTGAATTTGAATGAAATTTGGGCTTGTTAACCTTTTTTAAGCAAATTTCTTTATTAATTACAAGTTACGGAATTTTCTATCATTCTTGGTTTTAGAAGATGTCTATAAAAGGGGAAACGTGGTTCATAGGCGGGAAAAATAATGGAATGAGCCTTTGCTGTTTGTAGGAATGGTGATATGGGGCTAAGCTATAAACTTAGCCAACGATAACAGTGTAACAAAGCTTCCACTTCCAGCACTCAGTAAGCACCGTTTACAGCCCTTTGACGTGGTCTTTTTCAAGCCTCTGACCACATATTTCAACCAAACCTGTAATATGTGGATTCGAGAACATCCAATGAGGTCCATTACACAATATAAAATAAGAGAACTGTTAGGTGACTCTTACGAACAAACTGCAACGTGGCAATCGTGTGAATAGATTCTCTAGAACTGGAGTTTGCAGGAGTTGAACAGGAGAAATTCTATTGCAAATCCTGTAAAAAAGACTGCAGTTCAAATGCAAGTTATTATATCATTTACTGTTACGGTGGATTCTCTCAGATAGCCGAAGTTCCCTCCAGTACCTCTCTAATTGGTATAAAGTGGGTGATGGTACTGGTGTTTCTATTATTAACAAACTGGAGCATATTTCTTCTTTTCGAGAGGTGCATTTTCAGTGGATTCCATCTCACGTTGATGTACACGGTAACGAGATGCCCGATATCTTGGCTAAAAAAGGGACTGGTGAACCATTATATACACCTGATTCTTTGACTTACTTGGAGCTATTTTCTAAGGCTAAAAGAGATGAAAAGTCTTCCTGGACTGTCCATCCTACCCATAGTTGGTACCAGGCGAAGTGCCCGGGAGGTGCATTATCTCTCAAGTGTGGTAGGCGAGATCAGACGACCATCACTAGGCTCATTAGTGGGCACCTAAAATCATTGACTTATTGCAATGGAAAAAAGACTTTTCCAACCTGTGTGAAGTGTGCCAACCATCAGGCCACCCTCGAACATATACTGAATTGTCTGGGACTTTCAAGATTGGATCTTTCGGCTGATCCAATGTTGGTGTTGGATTTTTTGAGAGTGACGAATTTCATAGACCTGGTTTAGCGCTGCTAAACACCGGAGATTTGCAACAACAACAACGCTGTTACGGTCCAATTTAGGAAGCGCATGGTCCATTATAGGCGCATATATTCCTAAATTGGACTTGTGCAACTTTGTCAAAAAAAATTTTTTTTTTAAATTATCGTCATATTCACAGAAAATGTAAGTACCTATGATGGTTCCTAATTAAATTTGGCTTCAAATGTCGTATTTTGTATTTTTGTTTTGCTTCTATTTTAGTGCTTCTTATTATCTTGTTCTTACGGGGTCCAATATAGGTGGTCTTCCCCTATATATTTAAATTCAAGTTTTTATTATATTTTTTATAAATCAAATTATGCTCTGCAATTTCTCAGTTTTCGGCCATAAAAACAAGTTGTGTCGTTGTTTCTGTTAGCATATTTGGGCTTATCGAATACACTTTGGTTATAAATTGTGTGTACTGATTAAAAGAAAATGAGAATGATCTATTTATAAAGTTATATTTTGAACACGTTCTTCATTAAGATATCTTTACAATAAAGTTTCTTAGAAGTCTTTTCAGATCAGTACTTCTTTATGCTTGAATTTTAATTGTGGATGCAACTATTAAGTGCTTTTAAACCGTTCGAATAATTGTTCAAACCGAGTAACTAAACACTTGGAAAAAGTTTTCTGAGCGAAATGCTTTTTTAAATGTAAAACGTTTTCTTTTAATTGTGTTATTACCTCAAAAATAGTTTGAGAAAAAATAAGAACGCGATTCCAACAAATAACTCATTTTTCAAAATTTTATCTTACAATATTGTCGCTATTAATTGGGAAATTTTATTTTTTTCGCTTTATCACACGCAAGCGAATGAATAAGCACTAAAATTCAGCTCAGCGTTCAAATGGCACTTTTTTTCAAACTAGTGGTTGCTTTTACGCATCAGGTAAGTTGCAGGCATATAAATTCTTCCGCCAAGTGGCTAGACGTTGGCAGTGTTAGTTGCTCGCTTGCTGTGTGAGTAATTAAAGTCATGGATATCAGCCCTGAAACTCGTGCTTAAGTGATTGCACTTAAAGAACACACTTCTAAAACGTTAGAGGAAATAGGCAAAATATGTGGAGTGAGTCAATCAATTTTCGGGAGGGTATGGCTGTGGTTTAAGACAACAGGAAATGTTGTAACCAACCGTATTGGAAAATAAGCTGAAGAAGATTCAACTTAAACTCGTGACGACAAAAGTTTACATCGAATGATATGTTATGAATCCTCGATTAACTTGTTTTGATCTGTCCAAGTCCATAGTGACAGCTGGTGATGATATTGCACCTTCAACAGTGAGACACAGGGTTTTAGAACTTGGGCGGAGAGCCTGTCGACCGTACAAGAAGCAGCTTCTCACGCCTCGTATGAAGAAAAAAAAGTATAGAATGGGCACGGAAATATAAAACATGGGACTAAAGAGGACTGGGAAAAAGTTTTATTTTCTATGGTTCAGGGATTTAGGTCCAGGTTCGTATGAAGGATCAAAGGAGAACCTTTTCGTCCGCACCACATTTATCAGGCACCTAAGTATCCACCCAAAAAGATGTTTTGGAGTTGTTTCTGCGTTTCATGGACAAAATCCCTTGTTCCCGTTGAGGAAATGTTGAACAGTGCCAGCTAAGAATCGATATGGACCCAAAATGTGCTTCCAAACATGTCTAAACTTTGGCCGAACGGAGATTATGTTTCTCAATAAGACGGCGCGATGTCACAAATTGAAGCATTTTTTAGTTTCTGCTCTAAAAACAAACTTACTGTACTGGGTTAGCCTGGAAACTCCCCGGACCTAAATCCGATTAAAAATTTGTGGGCTATCATTAAAAAACGTCTTCATAAATTTGACAGTACTACGATGGAAAAGCTAATTTCGTCTGTTTTTGACATATGGTATAATGACTTGAAATTAAAACTATATGTGCGAGTCTAGTACATTCTATGCCAAAACGTGTCTGTGATGTTCCTAAGTCTCGATAATGTCGTATTAATTATTAGTTTCAAATGTATTCATGAAAAACTTGAATAAAACTGATTTTTTTTGAAAAAAAATACATTTCCCAATTAATTGCCACAATACTGTACAATATTTGTTTCACTTCCTTCCCCCTTTTTTTAAATATATGTTTTATGCAAGTTCTCTGCATTTTTTTTTTCCAATTTCAGTTTTTTTTAAGGAAAAGTAAGGGGGAATGTTGTACCTTGGGACACTTTTCAAATTTTAATTTTAACGTCAAGTTATTAAATCAAATTTAAAATCTGAAAGTGACATTTCTATATCCCAACACATTTGTATGCAATATATATATATATATATATATATTAAATTCAGACAGTTTCAAAATTAAATATCGGTAGCCATTTAAAGTAAGAATTCCAAGCTGTCCTAAGGTACAACATCCTATTGTACCTTGGGACACATCCTGTCGTACTATGGGAAAGTTTCATGATTTTGGAAACATCCATATACTTAAACAAATATTGCACCAAAAAACAAAAAAAAAAATTTTCATGGTAATGAATTAGATTGTGAATAATGAATAATGAATCATTAAATCATTATCTCACATTAAATATGCTCAAAAGACTACATAAGATTAGAACATTTGTCCGTGTTCCTAAACATATTTTTAATATTAAGAGCCATTCATATGTTGTACCTTGGAACCTGTCCCAAAGTACAACCATCATGTGGTTTAAACAAAAAACCAAAAATGTGGTCAATCTAGATGCACTATCAATATTTTCTCGTAACCAAGATGTTTAAAGTACTTGTCTTTTATACCAAAGTAAAAATCAGTTAATTAGCTTTACAAGTACAAAGACAGAAAAGGAAGAAAAAATGAAAATATTTACTTCGGAGTTATAAAATTGTCTTTCTCTCACAAAATCGCCAATTTTACTCATTTGACGCTGATTGTTACTATGCCAACATTTAGTAGTGAAGGTTACTTTTAGAGATTACAAAAACATGTCTGCAAAAAATTGATTTTTAAAAATTGGCAGCGCTCCGAGGTACAAGCGTCCCAAGGTAAAACACTCTCCCCTTAAGGTAAAGAAGGAAAAACCAAAACAACATTAAAACTAAAATGTGAATTATTATTGAGAACATATGTCATTTTATATAACTTTTCCAATTGTCAGATGTGCATAAAATATAAATACATGCAGCATGGTTCTTCACTGTATGGGACGAAATTTCCTTTCTTTCGGGGTATATTGCATTACAAAATTCGAAAATTCCAATTTCTAAAGTGTTCCGAACACAATGCTTCTTTGAGGAAATATGTTCACTGTTCAACACAGCAAGAAAAAGGGTTATTCTATTCTGTTAACTTTCTTCTTTTATTTCTGCGACGTGTCTTACATTGCATTTCTGAAATAAATTTCGAAGGGATTTTCCTTACTGTTGCAGTCAATGGGAAAAAATATCTATTACATATTCTAAACATCTTATACTGTAATAAATACTTTTCTTATACAATATATTTTACGCTCAATTTGAATTACAGGCTTAAATTTATGTTTAATATACTTCAAATAAAATGCGTAAAACAAAGGCGCTACTGCTCTAATAAATAAGGGTCTAGGTCTTTGTAGTATTTATGAAAGTCAAAATGAATCATTTCCGTTCGTTATAGCAAATAACACAGATTATATTTTTAAGCTTGAATCACTAAAATACATTGTTTTGAAAGTTGCAATATTTTTTAAAAAAGAGCAAGCATAAATGAGTGTTTTTAAAAGAGTCTGTAATTCTTGATGAATGGGTTTCATTTTGTATATATTCATTTAAAAGCTTTATTGTTTCATGATTAAGGTATATTTTATTTTCAGAAAAGTTTTATAATTCTGAAACGTTTTTAGTTGATATAGTTTGTAGTTTAAGCAAAGTTAGAGAGAAATCAGCTAATATTAGAATAGACGTTTAGTATTGGTCTGAACAACCTTTTTGTTAGCACCGAGTTTTTTTTTTGAAGAACTGTGCAGTTATTATTTTGCGCTTTTGTGTCTTGCATTAGTTTTGAAGTGACAAGTCGAAAACGTCTCGGAATTTAAATGTCAGCGGTCTTATTATTTGGAAATAAACTATATTTGTATAAACTTTATCTGTATTTCAACCAAATTGAAAAACTATATTTAACAGAACTGATAGTAAAACTTATTGGATAAACATTTAGTTTTATGGGTGGCAGCTTCTGGAAAGTGTGCTTGAAAAAAAATGAAAAGACAAAATGAATTTCTTGAATAACTTAAAATATGCTCAAAATAATCTTAACTACGTTACTGAAAAACACTAATGATTTATTTTATAACGTGATAATTAGAAAGGTTTGCTTGATTACATATTCTTAAATTGGATCACAGGTCCGATATAGAAAAAAAAAATTCGGTCCGAAAGAAAAACGCGCCATTTTTTATCCTTTTTTATTTTCTTTTCAAAAAGTTTCCCAATAGCGCATGTAAATACATTGCTGTAATCTCCATTTAATACTATTTATAATATTATAAAAGCAATTTTCTCAGTTCACAAATTTTAGTATTATTCTACTAGATACATGTTCTCAAAATAACTTCATCCTAAAAGGTTTCAGACACAAATCTTTGTATTTCCACCGGTAGAGTGCAGCACATAACTCTACACTAAATTTTAAACCCCCGGTCCAATTAAAGCAGTGGTCCAATGTCGGCGGTTTTCCAACAAAGTTAAATGATTTAGATTGAAATCTTAGCATATTTTTCACGCTTTATGATTTGTCAATAAAAGTAGACTTGTCAACTGCGCATCCGTTTAGGAGCTTTCACATTATGTTATAACGCTCATCTTATTTTGTTTTATCTCGTGTAAAATCTCTTATTCATGGATATTAATCCATTCACACTTAATCAATTTCGGTCTAAATGCCATTATTCTTTCGAAAAATGTATTTACTTTGATAACATTCTCAGACCATACACTGGTTATAGTTCCCCAGAACTCATATTTAAGAACTGACTTGATAACGTAATTAATACTAAATGAATCAATTTTTACAAAATTAGTAATACTTTTTTTAAAAAATAAACATAGATTAATTTAGTTTAAGTTAAATGTCTTAGGAACATTATGAAATATTAATATTATCTTAAATATTTTCTGAGGCTTCCTATCCCATTTAGAAATTAAACCTACATTTAAATTTTTAATTAAAAAAAGATTAAAATGAGATAATATGTAAGCGGCTTCTTAAACACCGCTTAATAATAAACATGTAATTGGAGTTTTTTAGATTCGTTCTCGGATGCACCGTACTGTAAAAAAAAATTCCTTGAAAATTGATTTTTATATATATTTATTTATATGTATTACTCAAGTAGATTATCATTTCACACGTTTGCAATACATATTCCATTGTGTTTTTCGTCTTTCATTTTATGGCAATAATTTTGGTAAAACTGCAAATAAACATGGTTGCATCGGAAAAGCAATTTTATCCAACGAAAGTTAAATGATTGAATTTCTCTCCCTTAAAAGAAAGTCGAGACATTAGGTTGGAAATGACTTTTGCAAAGGGGAAAAAGTTTCGAAAAGTAATTCTGGGATTCCTTAAACATAGGCTAAGTAGAAGCTATCATCATTCGTCGACGCCCCTATTTTGATAATTGGGTCAGATAACAAGTACATTCTTTGCGATTCTATTCAGTTCTAGGCTCCGTATTCTTTTCATATGTCTTTTCCATGTTATATAGTGAGCTGCCATTTTTCTTTTTTTTTCTTCTTGACTAGCTATTTCTCTTAAAGCAACTATATTCCATAGTGACACTATTATATTAAAAACAGCAGCACCGTATTGTTAACCATATCGTAACCAAATGTTCAATATTCAAAAAAGAAGTATATCCCTTCTGTTACTAGTGTAACATTAATTATTATAAATAATAATAATAATTAATAATTTATGTATATGTTTATTTTAAAAATACCGATTTGCTGATGCGTCTTTATTTATTTATTTATTTATTTATTTTTTTTTTTGCTTTTACTTAAGCTCTCTATGAAACAGCTGTAGATTATGTTATAGGGTGGTTTTAATAAAAATGATTTTTTTTATTTCGGAACCGCGATTCCTCTCAAAAGTTGTAATTTTATATTCTTAATTGGAAAAAAGGGAAAAAAACTGTGTTGGCATCTTTAGTTCGCGCATGAGGCTGAGAGTTTGAAAAAATATGTTGAAAATATCATTTTTCAGAAATTAAAAAAAAATCTAATTTTCAAAGTGCAACAACCATAAATTATCAGTATGTAGTGTAGTTTGAATCTAAAAAAAATTTTATGGCTTTTACATAAGATCTTTAGTTGCGCATATGTAAATTTTAAATGTTAGGCGATTTTAGCATAATTCAAAGCGTATGCGCGAACTATATATAGAATACGCTAACATAGAATACGTTATATATAGAATGCGCTAACTATATATAAAAAATATTTTATAGCTTTTAGCATTAGGCGATTTTAGCATAATTCAAGGCGTATGAGCGAACTATATATAGAATACGCTATTTTAGAATACTCTATATATAGAATGCGCTAACTATATATGAAAAGAAATATTTCATAGCTTTTACATAAGATCTTTAGTCGCGCATATGTAAATTTTAAATTTTAGGCGATTTTAGCATAGTTCAAGGTGCATGCGCGAACTAAAGATCTTATGTAAAAACTATTAAAAAATTTTAGGTTCAAACTACGCGATATACGGATAATTTATGCGTGTTGCACCATAAAAATTAGATTTTTTTTTTTAATTTTGAAAAATTCAGTTTTTAACATTTTTTTTCTCCATATTTCAACCTTATGCGCGAACTGAAGATATTAACTCAGAATTGTTTTTGTTATTTCCCCAATTTAGGATATCAAACTACAACTTTTAAGAGGTAACTCGATTCCGAAATAAAAAAAAAACGATTTTTTCAAACTATTTTATTATATTACCAAAGGTAAAATTTGAAAAAAAAAGTTTAAAATGTTTAGTTCCGTATATTTTGATAATGCAATTTAAAAGTGGAAATCCAAAAAGGCTTGCAAAAACTAAGAATAAAATAACATCGTTACTGAAAAATCATTACAACTGGATAGAACTGCCGTTGCAGTAACTCATCAATATTAAGTCGTTCATTTATTTACGGCTTCATACAAGCATTACATAGATCTTTTCCCTCCTAAATGGGGAATAAACATGTTGAAGGTATATAAAATATACCAGCTCTTTTATTATTTTTATTTTAAATCTATCATCTAGTTAATAACGATATACCTTGGAACTGAACGTTTTAAACAGTTATTTCCTCTACCTTATTTAATTTTACCTATTTTACTTCGTAGCTTTTACATCGGCCAAATTTAGGAATTTTTGATCTGTTTGATTCACTGAGTTTTTTTTTCTTTAACTTAGAATTAAAACAAACTTTAATAAATATCTATATTTTTAAAGTGAAACATTAAAGATTAAAGAATAATCTTGAAGTTATACATTTAATTCATTAAATAAAAAGTTGAGCTAATAAAGTGAAACATTAGAGAGTAATCTTGATGTTATATTTAACACTAGTTTCAAAAAGTATTTTGAATGTTTAATTTACCGTTTTGTTTAGCAAATAAACACATTTTTCAAATTCACTAATACTGTTTTTTTTTCTAATCTAGTAATCAATTTACTGAAAAGTAGTCTGTTCATTGAATTTATGATTATTCTGCAATAATTTATGACACCAAATTAAATTTCAATTGAAAAATAAATATTTACTTTTGCATATAGAAATAGAAGTTAAATATTTCAGATAATTGTGCACCTAATTTCTTATCTCATAATCGAAAAATGAAAAAAAGAACAACAAATTTTGTGTTGCAGTTGGCGATGCTTTATGATCCAACAATGAAAGCTGATTTAAAAAATATATATATTTACCCAAGCAGCTCCTTGTAAATATTTGTTTGAACTATCTTTCTGAGCTGAAGCGACACGAAATACTTTAAGCAAAATCTTTTGTTCTGCAGCTGATCCTAATCTTTCCACCTCACGGCATTTAAAAAATATCTTTTTAATAGAATAAGATTGTTTTTAAAGCATCTAAATCGTTGTCGAAGTACAAATATATATTTTTTCTCTTTTTGATGTTGTGCATTTGTTAGAGCATGTAGGCTAAACTCGCGAGTTATGCAACATCTGCTCCTTTCCCTGCAGATGTATAGTCTTAACTATTTAAATCATTTACCGTGACATTTAAAACATCATAATGTAAACATATTTTTCTGAAAGCGATTCACGTTTGAACAACTGTTTTTCACTAGTGAATTTTATAAATAACGCTGAAGATATTTTTTTTTTTTTTGATAAAAGCGCACAACTCAAAACTACTTCGCTGTTTTTTCTGTTACACTTGCTCAATACCAGACTTTCAAATGTTTGTTTATTTGACCATGATTGAGCATGAGCGTGACTTGAAATTGAAATCTCTAAAAATAATTTAGATTTCTAATATAAGTTTCACAAACTTGTCTGAATCTTGACATAATTATTTCGAAAATAGTAATTGAATGCTAAGAAGGACATATTTACTTGTCAGATCGAAATAAACAAAACACGTGCATAAAAATCCCCTCGTTGTGATAAGAGTTCTAAAGCTAAGCTCATGCAGATAGAATTGTATTTACTGGCAGGTTACCAATATTTTTCGGTAAATAAGGTCGGATTTATGTAATTTTTATTGTGAACGTGGTTTAAGTCAAATAGACTACATTAAGTGCAATAGTTTTTATTCACGGCGAAACTTTCAGTGCAGTAAATTACAGCTGCTTTACATTATGTCTTGGAAAAAATACAAACCATACAAGAGTCTCACATAGTTAAAACATGTTTTCCTATAAATTAACAAATAACTGTCGCAGAGACAAGTTTGGAATAAAATATTGTAAACTTAAATTTATTTTCAAAGAAGAAAAAAAAAACATAGATCTTTTATGACCGTTTCTGCTTACTTTATGTAAAAATTATGCGAACTTTTGATATACTGAATAATATGTGTCTTGCGTCTATTTAATCCATCTTAGGAGAGCAGGTGGCAAAAGATTTTACGGGAAATTGTTTACTTATGTGTGTAAGGATGTCGAGTTATTCAAAGAAAAGTGCAACCCGCTTGGCAACCATGTTTTCCTGATCTTATGAAGTGTCATGTTTCTCGTTGGAATTTCTATGTTTAGTTTCAAAAATGGTTTATCTTCCTTAGATCGATAGTTTTCAAAATAACTTGAAGTAGGAAGCAAAAGGAAATTTGCGTGAGTTAGTAATTCTTTTTCTTCTTTTACGAAATGCGAAAGAAGTTCCATTTCATTTACTTACTCTTTTCCTGGCTTACCACACAAAGTTTCGCTGTTAAACTGAATATATAATTCTTTATAACAGACTATTTTCGAAGCCATAAAGCATCAAATTCAAAGTCCTGCTAGAGTTTTCTGTTTTTTTTTTAGTATGTATTACAATGCGGTTTTTTACTTATAACAAATGTTATAGAATAATTAGAAAATGCTTCCAAATATTACCCATCTTTAAAGATGGTTATCATGTCCACAATTGTGGAAAATTGAAAAATAATAAACATATTGTCTTTAATATATTACCCACAACAATACTGACACAGTAACTTGCATAATTTCCGTGTTCTATTACTAATACTAATTTTCTTTACGAAAACGTACCCAGAAAAAAAGTTATAGTTTGCAGAAATCAAAGTTAATGTCTAAAACGTATTTCTAAGATGACAGAACTTAAAACTTGCATTCAAGAACGATATTGAAAAACAATTATTTAAAATATTCCAAAAATAATATTACAAATTGCTTGCTTTTAATTAAGGGCACTATTTTTGCAATTAGCTAAAATACTCAATCTTATTTCTAATTATGTATTATAGATAAGTACAAGCTGTGTTCATTTATGTCGTCTTAGTAATTTTTCATAGAATGTAGAAAAAGGAAAAATCATATTATACATTTAAGCATAGTTCAGATATTTTTATGATCTTACACTGTAATTGAAAAGTCCTTACATGCATAGTATGTAACGCATCTATTAAAATCTCCCCTGTTATTGTTCTCAATTCGAATTCCTGCAGAAAAAATGCAAATGCATAATTACGAAAAATGCTTTATCCACAAAAGGAACAATAAAGAAAAGCGAAATTATGTTCTGAAATTCATTGGACTCTTCAGTTATGCAGAAAAAATTTAAAAAAAAAGAAAGAAAAATGGTGTTGAAGCGAAAACATTTATTCGAAAATAGAAAAGACAAGAAAAGAAGAACATACAAACCTGTTGAACAAAATAAACACCTTGATTTAACTATGAAGATGTCTCGCAGAAATACCTGCATTCAAGTTTCACAAACTTGCGGAAATCCTTAATTAAATTCCTCTCCAAATAAAAATATCTTACCCGCGTTTCATCGAATAGCAGTAAGGAAAAAAACGAAATCCGTTGTGGTTGATTGCATGAAATTAAATGAAACCCTCTGAGAAACCCAATTTTCGCATTAAATCTTTATAAAGCAGTTCCAAAGACATTTTTCTGAAACAAAAGAGGAAGAAAATAGGAAGAGTCGTTTTCAGCTGTCATTCAAAATAAATTGATTAATGCGATATATCTTAGTTAATGTTTGTTGAAAATTTATTTTATACTGTACTTAACATATGGCGGGAAAATGGATTTTATCTATTAAAGGCTATAGCTTGGTCACATGTTGTATACCTTGAAAAGTTTTTTTTTTTCTTCGTGGAAAAAACCTAACATATCTTTTCTTTTCCTTTACTAACAATAAAGCTGAAAGTCTGTGTGTCTGTACACTGTAAAAAAAAACTGTAAATTTTGAAGAAGTTATCCGTATTTTTTACAGAAAAAAACTGTTCGTAATAAAATACAGGATTTCTCTGTTTTTTTGAGTCTGTAACCGGTTATACTTTGGTTTTCTTCGAATCATCGAAATTTCGCCCGCGTGTTTGGATTTTGGTTCTCGTGCTCGAGTTTTTGATCTTATATTTATTTAAAGCGTGTAAGTCTTAAATCGTTTGCAACTTCCATTTCATTGCATCCTAATCAATATTTTATTATTATGTTTTTTTGTCATCTGTTACAGAGGCATATTCGGAAATTTACCTTTGGTATACATGTATTTCGTAGTAGTATAGTAAAATATTGAAATGGATTTATGAAAGTATAGTTTCATTTTTTTA